>NW_016690180.1:13862478-14096908 GCF_001604755.1 Lepidothrix coronata
GGAAGATACAGCTGAGAAACACAGCAGGAAAATGGGTCTCAGAGCAGACAAAAATGGAGACAGGGCTAACTGTGCCTTCTTTGAGATATGAAGGAAATGCCAAGCATAGCCAGGAGAGTATGCATATGTTTGGGGTTTTTTTCCCTTGTCAGTGAATACCCCTTCTGTATGCAAATAAATCACATTTTGCTTTCAGAAAGATGCATTCTAATCTTTGAATATTTGTACTGCTTGCAGCTTTACAGGTGCCAAGTCCTGGGGCTGTCTGATTCTGTGTTTGGAAGCATAAGAGGTATCTATTGGAAGCTCAAATAAAGTTTGTGCTATGGACTTCTGACCCAGAAATAACAAGTGGAGGCCCAGTCCTTTGAAAAGGATGCTTTCACAAAAATCTGAATGAAGTTTTGGATAGCTTAGTCTGAGATCATGACAAAAGATAAACTTTCAGTTTATCTCTTCATGAACTTATTAGAATGACTTGATGAAAAACAGAAGATGGTTGCTCTTTTGGCATATGCAAACCAAAGGACATCCATTTTTGGTCAAGGAAATGTGTCTAGCCTTCTGTATTGGGCGCCTTCTATCAGATCAAGATCAATTTTTGCAACTGCTTGCTGCAGAGGAATAGAACACCCTTTAGACTTCACAGCTGAACACCCAAGCTATTTTCTGACTACAGGCGCTGTTTTTGTCCCAGGTTTTCAGAACTTCCCAAAATACAAGTTTTCAAGAAAGTTTTCTGTAGATTGAAGGGGTATAAGAGAAAGGCAGAAAATACAAGATTTAAGAGAAGGGAAACAAAGATCCTTTTCAGATGGCAGTGGCTTACACATTGGAAAGCTCAATGCCTAGGCAGTGAATTAATCAAGTATAAAACTCTTCATAATTAGTCAACAGATGAGACCAGACCATATATACAATAAATACTGAGAAAGTATTTTTTGTTACAGGAATAGGGACCAGAGACATCAAGGCCCCCTTGCCACTTCTGCAAGCAGCCATGAAAGAGATATTTTAATCATTTTGCAATATTTTAAATGCATCTTAAAAGTAATCAGATCTGATTAGCCTTGAAATAAAATTAAAAGTTCCTAAATAAGAACTCCCACTGTAGGTCTTTCTCACAGATCATTTTCTCCTATTCTGAAGTAGACATGCTCCCCATAAATCCTATGAAACCAATGAGATTTATGAGTGTTCAACAGCCTTAAAATTAGGCTACTTAGATTTTTACGTTCCTATAAGCCTCCTTTTTTCCACCTGTGTATTTCAAAATTGGCCTAAAATCACATTGGCTAATACTTTTTAACCCCTTCTTTTTTTGTCCTTTCAAAATTTACATTTGTAATATTAAATGTCAACTTCAGAAGGCACTGGATCCCTGTCCAATGCATTTTATGTTTTGCATTTAGTGTTATCTTGATCCTTAGAAGTTTCTTTCAATGTGAACCTCCAACTGATTCATAACCAACAAAGGAGTATCAAAAACACCCTACAGCATCAAAATTATCAGCTTGCTTGACACTAGGTGGCAGACAAGGCAACCAGGAAGATCCTTGAGCAAACTATCCCTATCTGCATGTTCTGGTGTAGTTCCTTCCAGAGTAATACCTCTTGACAGATAGGCAACAAAATCTAGGAGTTAATACTGCAAACATGCTACTTGCAGCAGACTTCCTGCACACACTATTGATTGATTATACCTTTTACTGTTCATGCTTGTTTTTTTAAGAATAAATAACACTTTGAAAATCCATTGCCTGTGAAGCCATGAAAAAGTACACATTGATTTAAAAAATGGTATTATGTTAGCAATTTAATCATGACTATATACGTAGATACACATAAAAGAACATATATTTCATAATATATGAGGAACAAAGCCCAGCTAAAACTTGATATACAAATACACCTATATACCTATATGTATCCCATATATATCACAGAATCACAGAATACGCCAAGTTGGAAGGGATCATTGAGTCCAACTCCTGGCCCTGCACATGACACTCCCCAAGAGTCACACCACGTGTCCAAGCGTATCGTCCAAATGCCTCAGGACCCCCGTCAATCTGTGTCATATCTATGTGTCGTAGCTGTGTCAAATCTATCTGCCTAATCTATTGGTAAATATTCAAGGATCTGCTCTCCCAAGTTCAGGACTGATGAATCCCAACAAAGAAACTGTAAGGCAAAAACACCAGGAGGTCTGCGTGGATGAATAAGGAGATCCTAGACAAACTCAAACACAAAAAGGAGGACTACAGAGGGTGGAAGCAAGGACAGGTAGCTTGGGATTAGAATATGAAAGCTAAAGCCCTGGTGGAATTAAATCTGCCCGTGCACATCAAGGGCAACAAGAAAACCTTCTAAGCTTCTACATGTATGTTGCTGATAAAAGGAAAATTAGGGAAAATGTGGGCCCTCTGTGGAAGGAAATGGGACACCTGTTTACCCAAGAGATAGAGAAGACCAAGTTACCCAATGACTTTTCTGCCTTTTTCCTTCACTGGTAAATGTTCCAGCCACACTGCCTGAGTCACAGAAGATAAAGTCAGGGACTGGGAGAATGAAGAACTGTAGGACAAGACCAGGTTTGAGACTACATAAGGAACCTGAAGGTGCACAAGATCATGGGACCTGATAAGATGCATTCGTGGGTTCTGAGGGAGCTGGTGGAGGAAATGGCTAAGCCAATATCCAAAAGATTTGAGAATTTTTGGCAGTCCAGTGAAGTTCCCACTGACTGGAAAAGGGGAACTTAATCCCCAATTTTAGAAAGGGAAGAAAGGAAGACCTCGGGAACTACAGGCCAGTCAGTCTCATCTCCCTGCCTGGAAAGATCACGGAGCAGATCATCCTGGAAAGTATGCTAAGGCATAAGGAAAATAAGGAGGTATTGGTGACAACCAACATGGCTTCACTAAGGGCAAATCGTGTCTGATAAATTTGGTGGTCTTCTATGACGCTGTTAAGGCATTGGTGAATATAACAAGAGCAACTGATGTCGCCTACCTGGAACTTGTGCAAAACATTTAACACTGTCCCATACGACAACTTTGTCTCTAAACTGGAAAGACATGGATTTGATGGATGGACCATGCAGTGAATAAGGAATTGGCTGGATGGGTGCACTCAAAGATTTGCTGTTACTGGCTTGATGTCCAAATAGAGACCTGTGACAAATGGTGTTCCTCAGGGATTGGTATTAGGGCTAGTGCCTTTTAACATCTTTATTGTGACATGGACAGTCAGACTGAGTGCACACTCAGCCAGTTTGCCAACAACATCAAGGTGTGTGGTGCAGTCACAGAATCATGGAATAACAGGATCACAGAATATGCTGAGTTTGAGGGGACCTACAAGGATCATTGAGTCCAATCCTTTGCCCTGCACAGGACCATCCCCAAGAGTCGCACTATGTTCCTGAGAGTATCATTCAAACACTTCATGAACTCTGACAGGCTTGGTGCTGTGACCTCTGCCCCAGGGAGCCTGTTCCAGCACCCAACTACCCTCTGGGTGAAGAACCTTTTACTAATATCCAACCTAAACCTCTCGTGACACCACTTCAGGCCATTCCCTTGGGTCCTGTCACTGTTCACCACAGAGAAAAGATCAGTGTCTGCCCCTTCTCTTCCCCTCATAAGGAAGTTGTAACTGCAATGAGGTCTCCCCTCAGTCTCCTCTTCTCCAGGCTGAACAGACCAAGTGACCTCAGCTACTCCTCCTACAGCTTCCCCTGAAGGCCCTTCACCATCTTCCTTGCCCTCCTTTGGACACTCTCTAACAGCTTAATATGCTTCTTATATTGAGGTGCCTAAAAATCACTACTTGTGCTCCTGAGTCCTCTACCAATCATACCAGTCTCTTTTGATTACCCTCAGACTTCTCTTTCTTATTTCATCAGTGCCACTTTGAACAACCAATGGTGGATAGTAATCAGAGTACCTTATTAAACTGGAGAGTTTTCTAGTAATGTCCCTCAACCGAGCTCCTGGAAGACAGCAGATTTCCCTGTGAGTTGGGTCCAGTCTGCATATCAGGCCCCATGTTCCCTTTAGAAGGGAGTCTTCTATTACAAGTACCCTTCTTTTCCTTTTAACAGATGAGGTCTTGATGCAGGGTAGAGGTGTTGTTTTAGGAGGCCCCACTACCCCAGAAGGACTTTCACCCATCTGATCAGTTGTCTGGCCTTCTAGTTCCAGAGCCCATACTTGTTGTAGAAGGTCTACCTGTCAAATTTTGAGGAGGAGTAACCTTACTCTTGGTACATGCAGTGACCAGCTTTCAGCCTTCATCTTTAACAGACCTTTAAGTAATTATCCTGCAGGGTTCCTAGTCCGCCTGCTTCTCCACTGGAGATTCAAGACTCCTGAAAGTCTTGAGACTGTAATGTCTCTGAAAATAATGTCTATATCTTACTCATTGTCGCAAATACTACACAGCCTGTTCTCTTCTTCCCGCAGCTCCTTCACCTGGGGACACAGTTTTTCAACCACAGTGCACCTTCTGCAAAAATGACTGTTTTTCTGCCCCTGCCTCACAAAGAGGCATCAGGCACTCCTGCCAACCTGTGACCTGGAGAGCCGCATCTGCCATCAGCAGGTCTGGCTGGCTGGAGGCCTCTGACAAGGCTGGTACAGTGACTCCTGCAGCTACAGGGGATCGAGCGTTATGGGGTGTCAACACCATAACTGAAGCTTAATCTAGTACACTAATAAGACTTGGGCTGAAAGAATCTCTTTGCTCTTCCTTACCAGTTACTGAGTCTGTTTGCTGCCTCTATTGGTTGCTCCTATATGATCAGACAGGAGCCCTCCCTGCTTGTTCTGCCTCTGCAAACTGCTGTGCAAACTGCTGTGCCACACCTTCATTGACATGTCACGCCCTCGCTGATTTGCCACGCCCCTGTTTGCCCACTCGTGTTCACCATTCTGTTCTTTGTCAACACACTGGAGGGAAGGGATGCCAACCAGAGGAACGTCAACAGGTTTAGGAGGTGGGCTTGTGCGCTCCTCATGAATTTCAACAAGGCCAAGTGTAAGGTCCTGCACCTGGACTAGGGCAATCCCATATACAAGTAGTGGGCTGGGTGAAGAATGGATCAAGAGCAGCCTTACGGAGAAAGACTTGGCAGTTTTGGCGGATGAGAAGCTCAACGTCACCTGGCAACGTGCATTTGGATATATATTATATAGATATATATATTAAGAATTTTTAGCCGAGCTATCTTTCATGTTTTCATTGAATGAAATTATACAACATTTTTTCTCTATGGCAGTGAAAGTGTCTGTCTATTGCTTTCTGTTTTCTTCTTTGTCAAATTCTGAATCATTTGTTGAACATTGTGAAATACCTGTTATTACATGAAAATTATCTAGAAATGATGTAATTAGGTCCTAAGGAACAGAGCAAGAACTTTGCTATAAGCTCAGAGAAATAATGAATTTGGTAATATAGGTAAAAGTTTAGCATAAACATTATTTTAGTGAACAAATTATCAATATCAATCAAATTAAAAGGAAAAAAATATAAAAGAAAATTAATTTGATCCTTCCAGATTGTTTTGGATTCTTTTTTTCACAAAAAGAAAGTTATTAGTCACAAGGGACTAAGTCTACAATTTGATTTCCAGTTCTTTAGAAAGTGTGTTAGGTGATAAACTAGTAATGAGAAAACAAACAAACGAAACTGCCTAAAAGGCCTGATCCTTCAACAGATTTTTTTTTCTTTAATGAGAAAAAACCTACGGGGTGAAGCTCGAATTTTCTTACCTTCTTAGTTTTGAAGATACCTAAACACACACAATATTGAGTCCTTCTTAACTGTCAGCAAAAACAGTTGAAATAGCAGCAATGATAATTGAATTTATGTAAAAGATATCTATCCAAGTGATCTAGGACCTTTGCAAAAGGACACATAAACAAACAGAGAACACTTTGGCTGTGTTTTTTATCAGACAGTTAAAACTGAAGATAGTTGGAAGTAATCTAAAAAATATAATGCCTTCAATTTTTTGTTCTAATTAACTGTTAAATATCAGGAATACTGTGAATGACAGTTCATAGATAAAAACACTGTGAAGGCTAGATGAAACAAGCCAAAGACAAATAGGAGGTTTTCTTGTTGTTTAGCATTATTAATTTCTAGACTGAACTCTTTACCAGAGACATCAATCAGGCAAATGTATTTATCCAATGAAACTGGATGTATTTGTTGCATCCTGACATTCATTCATTTGAAAATAAATTGTATAAGGAAAAGGGTAAAAGCTTAGAGTATACAGTCTTGAATACCAGGCTCCTGCTGTGCAGCTTGCAGGATTCAATGCTTCTGTGTGTGTCTATTTGTAAAACTAAATCCAGCCACACAGGCAGTTCATGTTAATAGTACTGAATTAGTTATCTCCACACCCAGGACAACTTTTCTCAATTTCCTCCTTTATGCTGCATGTGCCAACAATGTCATTGTATGCCATAGGCTTGCTTTACAAACAGACTGTGCTCTTATGTTGCATTCATTTTGGCTTCCAAGTGGAAGTGGTACTAATGGGTTTCTTAGGCACTTACTATAAAAACAATTTGTCTTGTTGGCAGTTTCAGATACTCAGGAATTCTATGTACTTGTCTTCACTTTGCAGATCATCTTTTTTTGGCACTTAGATATCACAGGAGGAACTTCCTGACTGGAAATAGCACTTACCATATTACACGAGCTGTGCATTCTTTATGGCTCTAGGGCTACACATAGCGACAAGCATTTGGCTCTAGCAGGCAAAACAAAAAAAGAATAAATTACATCAGCAGAAAAATTCAGGTCAATATAGTTTTGAGTTGCAAGAAATCTCTTGATTTTTACCACCCCAATGAGTTCTCTGGGTATAATATCTTGACTTTTTTTTTTTTTGGTGGTTTAGTATTATATAAGACCACATTTCTTTTAATTACAAATAAATGAATGTTTGTTTCCTCTTATGAATATAGTTCAGCTTCTAGATCTGTCCTAAATGTTTTTAACTATTATTCTGTTGTTGAAAAGAAC
This sequence comes from Lepidothrix coronata, assembly GCF_001604755.1. Classification (NCBI taxonomy): domain Eukaryota; kingdom Metazoa; phylum Chordata; class Aves; order Passeriformes; family Pipridae; genus Lepidothrix; species Lepidothrix coronata. The sequence continues at coordinate 13,869,523 of NW_016690180.1, forward strand.
AGGTATAAAAGATACATTTTCTTTCAGGTATCATGTTTCCAATGAATAAAAACCTAAAAGGAAGGAATAACACTGATTTTTGCAATCAAAGTTTTTAATAAAAGTAATTCTAATTTGATAGCACATCTTTTGAAACCAACCTTTCTTTTCATGATAATAGTTAATTATGATTGTCTCAGCAAGGAAGTTAAATACCGCCTCATACTGAATATACAGGTGAGCACTCTTTTTGAGATCCCTTGATTTTAGAGCATTGTTTAGTATGTGACCATGAGGAAAGCTAGATAAAAAGTCACAAAGTGATATGCAAGGCATAGTAAAACCTTCAAGTTTTCCATGGACTGTGCCCTTTTTGAGAAGATGAATGTCCAGTAAAACAGAACTTGAAAAGTGAATGGGCATGATACAACACAATTCTCTCCCTTGAAGAGCATTCAGAAATTAGAGCTAGAGAATGTGTAAGATCAAGGGTGGGAGAAGAAAAACAATAATGTCCCAAGGGAGAGAATGCTGTATGTAAAATTCAAATGAAGAATAAACCAGTATGTATTAATAAAGGGTAAAATAACTTTGTACAAGATCAAATTAATAATTTGAGTCAGAGGAAGAAATTTTCAATCATTTCTTTCACCTCCCTTTGAAAAGAAAACAATATACTATATGTTAGAGGTAGGAAATAATATCAGTAGCAGTAATAATATTAATGAAAAATAAATGTATGCTGTCATTATCCAGGTAGGATATTTAAGTAGCTGCAAAGGGAAGCAGTACAGGAAAGTAACTGCAGACATGTTGCAGTAAAGAGATGAGGCTGAATATCTGTCTGTAGTAGTATATAGGTGTTATATGGTCTCTCTCCATTTACTAAGATTTTGCTCCTTGGTAAACACAGTCACTTGCTAGGAGAGGACTAGCATGTGAAACAGTCACTGGCAAGTGTATTGTGGAGACATCTTACAAGTTACTTTTTCTGTCCTCCTATGTACCAACATTGATTGGTGTATACTTAAGGCTGGTATATAGTTACAATTGGTATATACTTAAAATGCTAAGCCACATATCATGGTGAAACTTCTTAAGCAATAGTAATATTTTAGAATTTGAATCAAGCTAGTAAAGGAGTATGCTGATATTTCAGTTTTCCAGAGACTCTTTGCTATGCCTTAGAAAGGTTCCTATTTTCATTCTGTTTGTTCATTCCCTCAGTCCCTTAGAGAAATGTAGAATGTGTTGTCCATTCAATAAAGTTGTGTGAACTCAGCTACTTTTTAAATCTATAAAAAAGTAGTAATTCAGAAACTCCCTTTCAAGGGGTATGCAATCTTCATGCCTAGGATATATGTCATAGCCCAAAAGACTTCCGGCCTCTGCTGATCCAGTTTCAAGAACCTGAAAGAAACAGGAAATTTGGAAACCCTGGAAACCCTCTAATCTATTAGTACATCTTATTACTGAATGGTAACCACACTTCTCAAGGTTAATTCTGCTTTTCAGTATCCTTTTGCTTGACATTATAGTTAAGTGATATTTTGTGGGATGTTGTTATTTAGATATGGCAGCAGACCTTTGTTTTCAGTACATATAATATGCATTTGACTACATAAATGACAAATCAACATCAGATGTATGTAACAGAGACTTAAAAAGTAGAGCTTTATAGTTTAAACTGTGAATAAAGTGCAAATAAAAAATAGCGAATACTTTACAGTGAAACTTCCAAGTACCATTATCTTTGTAACTCCACTAGTCCTGTTAGAGACTCAGTCAGGGAACTGCAATATCAGTCTTCAGTTGATTTAGGCAGAAAATTTGAATGAATGAATTTCATAAAGAAGAAAGAAGTAAAAAAGTAATGAAATTCAACAGATTATTAGAGATTATATAAGAGTTAGAACGCCTTATTAGGGTGGTCTAACACCAGCCAGAAATTAAACTGCAAATAAGCCACTCCCCTTCCCCCCGCCTCTTCTCATAAGAGAGGGACAAAGACAGAGACTATGGGTTGAAATAACAATTTACTGAAAACAAAAATGAATGGAATAAGAAAAAAAAAACACCATAAGAGCACCAGTATTAATAGCAAAAGTTCACAAAAAAGAAAAGGTGCTTTAGCCACAAAAAAGGTATTCACCACCTCAGCTTAGTTCTGCATAGCTGCCAGGACAAAGAAGGTGGCCATTCTGTGCAGTGTAACACATGATTTCCCCAGACAAAGACAAGATGGCAGGTGCTCCCCACTGCCAGCTCCCCCTGTCCCCGAACCTGAGACAACGGAAAACGATGGCGGACAAATCCCCAAAAAGTTAGATTGTCCACGTTGCAGCGGCCTCTCTGCTGCACCGGGGCTTGGGCTCCACTCTTCCGCTTTGGACAATGGACTCACTTCCATGTGGCTGCTGTTGGTGCTGCTGCTTTTGACTGCTTTGCCCTGCTCCAGCCAGCTCTGCTTGGCTCCTTTTGGCTCAATTCAGCTGGGCTTGGGGTCACCTCTGCTGATTGGTTCCACACAGTGCTTCCTGCACTGGCACCGCTTTTTTTCAGCATCACATCTTCAAGCAGCACTTTTCAGCACTACATCTTGGAGCTGTGTCTTGGAGGAACAGGTAGGGGATAGGCAGCAGTGGTAGCAGAGGACAGGCTCCATGGGGCTGATGTCGACAGCCTTCCTATGGAGAGTCGAAGACAAACTGGTGCACTTCCGGTGTGCATTCACCATTTCTTGCCCCTGAAACCGCACCCCGCAGTGATGACGTGGGTGGTATAGAATAGCAACCTAACCACGCTCACATGTTCTGTCACCTCTCTGCAACCAGGACACTGATAAATACCTGGTTTTATATTTACTGGTACTATGCCATGGTGGCTGCCAGCTCCTCCAAAAAGTAAACAGAGTCATTCTGGGTTCAATGGCTGGATTTTGGTTTGGAGTTTTGTTTTAATTTTGGTGGGTTTTTTTAACATTGCAACTGCCATTACAAAATTATTTTCTAATGAAGACTCATTAACAACTGTAACCTTCCTAGTAGAAATATTTTTTCCAATAGTTCTGTTATGCCCCTCCCAAATTTTCTAAGCATAAAGTGTATTTTAAAACAAATTTTATTCATATTACTTGTATCAACTGTTCCTGTCAGCTCTGCTTCTGTGCATCTCCTGTATACTGGTGAATACGTGAAATATTAAATGCCTAGATACATTTTGACTTAGTGTTTATATCTGTAAAGTGAAGATTTAAAGAAATTAGATGTCTTGGAAAAGATCACAGGCAAAATACTGACAGGCCAAGGAACAGAGTGTTCAGAAGGTACTTTGGTAAAGCAACAGATGTTATTAATGTGTGTTTGAATGACGTACGTGCTTTACTGCATTTGTCAATTAGTATTGTTTTACCAGCAGAACTCATATGTTATAGTAAATAACAAAGGATCACACATATCTGTTTTTAATTTCAGATGACTATAATGTATAACCATGTCCTCCAAAAGGTTCTGACTCCATATCAAAAGAAAGTATTCAGCGATTTCTCAAGTGTTAGGACAAAACATCAGTGTTCTTATCTTAGATTAATTCTTTATTGACTTATAGAAATTGCTTTTTTTATTGGTCTTTTTTTGAATAATTTATTATTTTTTTTGTTATGTCTTTGTTAGAAGAATCCAATTCTCCTTTAACTTCCTCCTTCTCTGAAATCTCTCCATCTGTGTCTCCAATTAGTCTTGTGAAATAGAAAACATTTGCTATCCAGCTCTTCAGTATCAGTCAATATTTTTTTAAGTTTCGTAGCTTTAGTCCAAATATTTTCTATTATTTTCTACTATTGTGTTATTCTGTTCTAATCTATTCACTTCACTCTAATGATAAAAACACACTGTGAAAATATGTAAAAAGAAAATGTAACATCACATATCATTGAGTAGTTTTGCTCAATATATTGTAGGTTTTAAGTCAGTTGCAGTTGTAGGTCAAAATGTTTCAGTGAAAGTTATTGGAGCAAAATAATGAAAGAAATTTACAAAGTACATAATAAAAGTAATGAATATTAGCATATTTTTAGCTTTACTGCTGTTTGCCCTACAATAAAAATATTTTATAGTACAGCCTAAAATATCTAAAAGTAATGAAACAGCACAAGAAGTCTCTAAATTGGCTCTGAATTTTCTTTAATGTATTGAAGTTAGCCTGAAGATAGAACTTTGTTTATGTGATTTAATATTTATAAGGGTAAACTAACTCACTAAGTAGCACATATTTACATCTCTAAGTAATTGCTCCCAGTAATTAGTTAATTGCATTACTAGGGATTGCAAAGTGCTCATGAAAAATATTTTCAGTACATCCAGGGATTTACAAACTGAACCTGGACTTCATATAGACACAGTGTACCTATTATAAAATAATTATACATAATTTATATGCACTTATTCTTTGTGCAGAAAATCTTTCTTATATCAAGTAGCTAAAACTAATTGGTTACCAAGGCATCTCACTAGATTTTTTTCTGCCTGCAAAGGTAGGAATAGTATAACAGTATTGTTTAAACTTATACTTTCATTTTAACATTATTAGAAATAATGTTATATGATAGTTTGATAAAATCTGAATGCCAAAAGAACAAAAATTTTTTTTTTTCTTCTATTGAGAAGATATAGAGAGAATCTGGTACCTCTTACTTTTATTCTGGTACTTGAACAACAGGTTCAAGTTAAAGAGGTTAAAAATGAAAATATTTTCTAAATTTTCTGTTAATTCACAGAATTATTTTGATATTATATTTAAAAGAACTGATTATAATTCAGTATAGGCAGTGGTTTGAAATGCTACTGAATGTCAGATTATTTTAATAGTGCTATGACTTCTGTTTTAAAGGTCTATACCTCTAGAACTAGTGAGTGATTATGACAATTCAGTGACAAAAAGCAGGTCATCACAGCAGGTACACATAGTATATATGTCAGTATGAAGAAAATGATATTACAGTTTTCTCAGAAAGAAGGAGGATTTAAGTTTGTCTAAGATAATTTTTTCTAAGTAAGGCTCTGATATTGCATGTTCTGCCACAGTGCTAAATTTATACTTTTTACTGAAGACTGGGGAGTCGGGTGGTTTAGTAAGTATGCAGATCCAGATTCTAATCATGTGTAGGGTTGGTTATACATATCTTCCAAATCCACACCGAAAAGCTCCAACAAGCTTCTTTCAGGGATTAAAGCAGCTTTCAGGATTACATATATCGCAACTGTTTGAGAAAGAATATTGTAACTGTGAGCAAGATATGGAAAGAGTGACAAAAAACTTTTTTGAAAGCTGTATTAGAATATTATTTAAAATTCAGATAAATATTTACAAACAAAGATCTGCCTAGGGGAAATCAAACAGAAATTAAAGTAAGGAACCACTGCAATAAGAATATCATTCATCTAAAGTATATAATGCCTGGTATAAATAAAAAACCTCTGAAGCTCCCTTGGAAATAGAATGCAAACATGAAATGAAGGTACACATATGCCCCATAACCTTGTTTTTTAACAAAAATACAAAGATTTTATTTTTCTAAATTATACTGCCAGAAGAAGCGGGTAGGAAAAGAAATCATAGAGGTCATGTATAGTTTTGGTTTGTCTTACTTTGTCTTAAAATATGCTACCTGTCACAATTTGCTGTCTGTAGAAATAAATAGCTGTTGCTGTCATCATTCCACTCTCCCCATCCTATTCAACAGTGACATTTGATTCCTATTTGATTCTATTCTGGAAGGCTTCTCTGTTTGACCTGGTAGGTAGGTAGGTAATATCAACTAAACAGTAGATAATGTTTTGCTTTCCTTGGGATTCTGAAATATATTTATGGAATAACATACTTCTGTTAATGAAAATTACCTGGAGTATTATAACATCAAAGCTAGAACTCTAAAGCAAATTCTAATAACCATGAGTATTCATGTCCATTGATGGATACCATTTCAAGTAGCTGGCACTTGAAGCTATCTTTACACCTTGAGTGTAAAATACGAGTTTGTTTTTGACATCTTGTGATGAAAATTATCAGTTGGAAAGAAAGACACCTGGATTCTTGTCCTGTTGTTCTGTTGTTCCCTCCTGTGTTTTCGTCTTCTTGGTTAAACAGTTACTATGCAATGTTTTGAGCAGAGCATTACTCAATATATGGCCCATGTTTTATTCAATAGACATAGTGAAAACCTGCTCTGATTTGGTTTGTTAAGAAGCTTGATAATTTTAACATCATCTGTTATAGCAGGCATGACTTTATGATATTTCACTACCTCACAACATAGTATTGAATTTATTTTCAAAATGGGTTGGAGAGCTGAAGAGTTGGAATTATGCTGATTTTGTAACTTGGACACTGAGGGGCATTATCTGATAAATTGAAGACTGGTTTGAGTACCAAGAAACTTATTTTTAGAGTTCTTAGACCTTCAGTTCGGGTACTTTTCCCAGTATCTTCAACTGCAGTTGCAGGCATCCTGGAGTTCAACTGTTAGCCATTCATGGCATTAATTGTACTCCCAGAAAAGGAGGAATTCAAACCTCCTGCAGGAAACAAATTTGGTGTAAATGCTGTGATTCAGTTGTTCTACTTTGTATCGCAAAGTTTTTGCATGTCTGGACTGTGACAAACCCAAGTAGAGGAGAATCTTGAGGGGAGTAGCTCTCCGTGCTCCTTTCTTTAAAGTCAGAACATCAAAAGACATCAAAGGCTCCCAGTCTTTAAAAGTGGATTATTTAGAATATAAAGATACATAAACTGAAACAAGGTAATCTTTTTTATATAAAAAAATAAGATGTAGTCTGTTTCATAAATCAGAATTACCTGAGAAGATTCAAAACAATTCTCCCTTAGTCCCACAATATCCTTTTTTCTAACTTTGCTTTGAATCAAACTCCATAGGTTCTCTCTAGATCTTTAGGAAAATGTTTTCTTCCCAGGCTTGGCTTTTGTTTATACCTAAAAGTAAATGCTTTGTTTTGAACAGTCTCAGTCTCCCTCATCCTGTAGGCCCATCCTCAGTGTCTGCTTGCCTGCCTCACGATATTTTTCAAGCTGACCAGATGCTCAGCCTAAGAAAGCAGTCTTCCCTTTCCCATAAGCATTCCTTTTAACTAGCTTTTTCCATGTTGTTCCACTGTCCTTTCTGGACAGAATATAGAATCATAGAATCACTAAGGCTGGAAAAGACAGCTAAGATCAACAAGTCCATTAAAGTGTATCGTGAAGTGCTAATTTTTTGAACACTTGCAGGGATGGTAACTCCACCACTTCCCTGGGGAGCCTATTCCAATGCATAACCAATCTTTCAGTGAATAAATTGTTCGTAATTTTCAACCTCAACCTCCTCAACATGCGATGGCATACACATGCAATGAACTGCCACATAGTTCAGTTCATCGTACAACTGTAGAAATCACAGTCTTCGTAGTCTTAAAGTGAGCTTTCACCACCAAAACATGAATAAAAATCTCTTTGGTTTTCATGGATAGTTTCAAGAATAGAGTCCCAGTTTGTCCCTTTATAATTTGCTCATTAACCTTTCTGCCTACTACTAGTTCTCTCCTCTGCTCATCTTATTTCACTTTCCTCTTTATACTTTCATCCTGGGCTCTCTGCACCATCACTTAGCTTCACAAATACATGGACTTCTCGCCAGCCATCCCAATTTCTTTTGTTCTGCTTATTCTCAGATCTTTCCTTGTCATTTCTGTTTACTATCAACAGTTCAATGTTTTTGGTTTCTGTCCACCCACTGACCTCTTTCAGTTATTTATTCCCATGCACCTTCTCATAAAAAAGAAAGTGAACTCCCTGAATTTAGAACCAGTATGGCTGTCAGGAGTTCCAAGCAATAGTAGTTATCTGAGGAAAGATTTCGTTAACTCCACATTGCTTATTGTTAACAGTTCTGTAGTGATGAGCAAGTGAAAGCTTTTCAGAGGCTTATACCTGGAGCAGATTTAAAGATTTTCGTGGGATAACCACAGACACATTTTTGACAGACTTTGCAAAAATCTGTTTTCCAAAATTTGTAACATTGCAGATTTTTATACCAGGAAATAGTATTTTATTTTGCTTTGTTTTCTTTAGGCACTTTATTGGGAATAGCAGATCTGTTTGACTGCACATTTATGGCAGAAAAAAAGTGTAAATAAATCCATCCTGAGTTGTTCACTTAGCATGGAAAATGAGACTTCAGACTGTTGAACCAAAGAAAAGTTATAATCAACTGAAAATATGAACCACTGGCCAACCTTAATAATAGGTGGTACCAACAGTCCTGCTTAAAATCTTTATGATATTTTTGTTGTCATAGAAGCAACTGTTCCAACACAAATTCCCCTAAGACTTCATTCTTTGATAATAGAGTAATATACTGCATTTAAATTTACTTCTGTATGGCTCAGTTTCTCAGGGTGAGAACACCAGTGCTTCAATTCTCACATCATCAGTGTAAAGTGTTATAACAAAATGTATCTTCTAGAGAGACATACTATGGAGTAAGATGTGAAGTATGGAAAAGTTGTGAAATCTCAGCATAGAGTGACTTTGAAATCTGTAATACATACCTATACATATGTTACATTTTGGTAGCATAGCATGGTTTTACAAAATTAAAAAGAAATACAATTTCATGGGTATAGCTGCATTTCCTCCTACACTACTCTTCTGGTAAATTATACTGATTACCATTAGTTTCTGTGTAGAGACTACTGCAGGCTGCAATCAGTTTATTTCCCTTATTTTGTATCTATGCAAAGGAACATTATTTCTTCTGGCATTTGGAAAAAAACCTCATCTGTTTGCCTTTGAGGACTTAGGTGTTCCTGACACTCCTTCAAACTCTTTGCACCAGAACTGTGGAAAAGGAAGAAAAATTTTCTTGATAGTTAAATAATCTGTAGAAAAATGTGAAGCGTAATTGAAGATAAATTTAAGTAGAATAATACTTAAGTTTTTTATTTAATTATTATTGCTTTGAAACCCTCTTTGTTTCCGTTATAAAACCATCTCTTTTTACCTTTAAATATAAATTCATTATAACTATGTAATCATAAAACAAGTTAATACAGCAGTGATACAATTCAGTTTTCTATTCAGCTCTAATGTTTAACATTCCTTACACCGTGCTACTGACAGTAGAATATACCTTTATTTGCCAGCAAAGGAGGAATAAAACCAAGAAAACCAATATACGTTGAATCCCATGGCTCCAAAAATTTACATTTTGTTTTCAGAAGCACTGCACATTGCTAGAACAGATCTGTTTTAACATAAGGTATTTGTTGCAACTTCTAGTTTTACTCATCTTCAGAATGAAAAAAGAAAAGAATTCCCATCATATATTCAGTGATGCCTTCTTTAAATGTGTTCTTCTAATTTGCTGGTATTTAAATTTTTCTTACTGAGAGTTACTGTCGCTATGAGACATACCTTGTTCTTTCTATAGCAAAGTTTGCTGCCATATTTTTTAAATTATATAATTTTACATTTAAGTACCTTCAAGAAGTGGTTTCTGAACCCTTCTTAGCTTTTCCTCATCAGGCTGCTAGGACCTTGTTTTAGGCCAAATATCCACTGGATTTCATAGGTTTCTGGCTTTGCCAAACTCAATTAAAAAAATAAAAATCTAATGCACAGAAGAGGATCTTCTATCTGCATTACTCAGGGATATTTCCATATTATTTTTACAGAAAGACAAAACAAGTTCAGACTTAGATTTTTAATGGAATGTACTCACCAGTTTGATAGCTATATGAATCTCTCTAAAAGATCTTGAGAGCTCATTGGAACCCCACCCAGTCTATGCTCAAAGCTGACTGTTCTAAAGATGTCATGAAGGAGTTCCTCAAAGAAACATACAGTTAAATTCCAAATGTCATTATTTATCATCTTGATGCTTATCAAAGATGTCCAAAATGGCTGCCCTGTCAGTGAGTAGACTGGGATTGAGTAAGAAGTTGAGAGGGGAAACATCTGGCATGGCTGACCCCAGCTGACTAAAGGGACATTCCATACCATACAGCATCAGACACAGGAATAAAAAACTGGGTAGAAAGTTTACAAGGGCTGCTGTTGTTTAAAGACTGGCTGGGCATTGATCAGGCACTAGTGAAAAATTATCTTATTTTTTTATCATTTGTGTTTTGTGTGGTTTTTTTGTTGTTGTTGATATGTTTGATTTTGGTTTTATTCATCTTTCTTTATCTCAACCCATGAGTTTTCTTTCTTTTACCTTCCAATACTCTGCCCCATCTCAGCATGGGGGAGTGAATGAGCAGCTGTGTGGGACTGAGCTGCCTACTGGGATTAACCCACAACAGTTTAATCAGGTCTGCATAAGACTGCATTGGCTAATATTTTCACTACAAGTGTGTCTGGAAGTTGCTGTTAAGGTTCAGACCTCATTGGCTGGGTGGCAAGAGAAGAACATGAGGGAGATAGGATTTTTGCTGGTATGCTTTGTACGTAGTACAGTTCTCAGTTTTGGGCCACTAAAAGCCAGTTGCTCTGGACATGTCCAGACAGCTTTTGAAAATCTCTAGGGATGGAAGAATCAAGAGCATCTTTGGGCAACCTGTGCTAATGCTCAGTCACAGTATCAAATATGATAGGATATGTATCATGTGTGTGCTAGTTTTGTCTGGAATGGAGTTGCTTTTCTTCATAGTAGCTGTTATGGGGCTGTGCTTTGAATACGTGCTGACAAAAATGTTGATAACACAGAGATGTTTTCATTATTGTTGAGTACCACTTACACAGAGCCAAGGCCTTTTCTGCTTCTTATCCCCCACCAGCAAGTAGGCTGGGAATGCAGAAGTTGGGAGGGGACACTGCCAAAGCAGCTGACCCCAGCTGACTCAAGGGATATTACATACATATCATGCTCACCATATGGCAAAGAAGGAGTAAGGGAGGGATGTTTGAAATGACAGTATTTGTTTTCCCAAGTCACTGTTACATGTGATGGAGACCTGCTTTCCTGGAGATGGCTGAACACCTCCTGCCCATGTGAAGATGTGAATGAATTCCTTGTTTTGCTTCATCTATTAAATTGTCAACTGACAAATTTTCTCACTTTTATACTTCCAATTTCCTCCCCCCTCCCACCAGGAAGGAGAGAGAGTGAGTGGCTGTGTGATGCTTAGATGCCAGCCGGGGTTAAACCACAACAATAGATTGTAAGATTGTATCACATTACAAACATTTTCTATAAAGTGCTTACTTTCAGCATATTGCATAGACACAGTCACTTTTCTTCAATTTATTCAGTGCTTGTGCTTCATACTCAATTGTTCTTTTTGGGTTATGTTTTGCTCTCAGACTTTCCAAGGCCACTGAGCCTTTACTTGTCTAATTCTAAATGCTTTCACCTATCCATTGTGCATATGCTGCACCATCACTGACACATCATTTGCCTTTAGTTCTGTATACAAACCATTATGCCTGATGGTGTGCATGAGGAACAGGGGAGTAGACACATGGACAGAGACATACAATTAAATACATGTGTAAGGTTTGAAGAAGCAGCATCAGAGTATGCATATATTGAGAAATCAGAGGGTTATGGTAGAGGGGCAGTGAGCAAGCAGACAGGTGTTTCACTTCTGACCACTGTCTTCAGTATCTTCAGTCTCTGTGGCAATGTGCTTCCTCATTCTTTCTCACACCTCCTGCTTACTTCTTGAGGTCTTTCTGCATCAAGTAACCAAACAGAAAAGCAAGTTTAACCACTTATCTCTTTCTCATATGAAAGAATCATCAGGAAAAAAAGAATTATCTTAACTCAGAAGTAGATGAAGAGAGTAAAAATAGTTCTTTCTTAACCCTTAATCCTCTCTTCTTGTTCTTTTAACCCTTGTACTGATGATGCAGGCATCAGTTAACCTTTTCAGGTATGCTACAGCAGTCACAGACTCTATGCATTTTGTAAAACCCAGACTAGTCTTGTGTATCCCCAGTGTACAATCCTGCTTTTCTCAAAATAATGTGTGTATGGAAGAAGGTGAATTCTCCGTGGAGAAAAATCATGCCTTTCAAAGTAGCACAGTATTTTTAGTTTACATACATAAAGTTATCTCACACAGACCAACGGTTATAGAGATTTTCTCTTTTTTCCCTCTCTGCGCATATCTGCAAACTCTAACGTGGTATGATCAGCAGCTCATTCAGTCTCCAAGCTCACTCAGCCCTTGGCATCTTTGTTCAAGCTGCAAGAGCAAAATCCATTAATGTCAACTGCAGTGCTGTTCTTGTGGTATGGTATGTGCATATGCTAAGACGAGAACAACACATAGCTTTCACAGGAGTCATTGACCTATATTAGTTTGGATCATGAACTCAAAGGTTATTGTACTGTGGAGCCCTCTGCCTACTCAATGCCATTTCATGACACTTTTATATGTTTTTCTTATGATGCGAGGTCTTATTTGAAAAAAAACATTCTGTTGATGAGCGGATTTGACCCTCTCTTGCTAACCAGATTTACTGTTTTGCTTATAATTATCTTCCCTTGTAAGGACGTTAGTAAAACACATAAGAAAAAAAGACCAAAAACACCAAGTAAGAAGTTATTAATGTAACAAGTGATCAACTAAAATTCATTATAGTAGCAAGCTTCTGTTCTGGTTCCAGTTACTCAAAATTTCTTCCAGTGCCTGCAAAAAGGAAATTAGGAGAGCAACGTAGTTTGCTGCAGCCTGCAGGTCTGCAGACAGGGACATCTGCTGAGTCCAGAGTTCTTTATGTCTCTCAACGGTTCTCTTATAGGAATGGGATACAGTAGGCAGGTAAGCTGAGAACTAGTTGATTCCTGCTATAAAAGAGGATTAAAAGTGAGGGTGGCTTCAAAAGCTAGTGCCACTAGCAAAGTAAAACTGAAAAAGCAGCAAAAAAAGCTGCTATACAAATTGAAAAATCCATTGGATAATATTACTTTTGATACTAGAGTATAGGTATCACACTCCTCAAATTGCTCATTATCTCTGACTTCTAGTAGCAAGGTGACTAATGTACACAGTGTCTGGCCATTTCATTCACCCTTAACAAAGCTAGAAAAAACCTTAAACTTAAATAAGCTGCTTTTGCAGCTGAAAAACAATTTGCCACAATCTCAGTAGAAAAAAAAAGAGAGAAGATTCAATACATTGGTACTGCAGTTTTATGGGTGAACAATTTTTGGGACAGAGGAATAATGATCGTGAATGCAGAAACAAATTGAAAATAGACAGGGCAGATGTTACACTTACCTCTGCCCATTAGAATGCGATAGGTAGTTTGGTTTGACTCTTTTTGACCAGATAATATTAACTCTAGAGAAATAATTATCAACGCTACATCTTTAAGCCAGGTGTTGTCTCCCACTGGATATCTGTATTTCTTTAGGGAAAAAGTGAGTTCAGTTGAAAATGGAAACTTAGTTTGGTGCTACTGGTGGTGTACAAAAAATAGAAGTTAATGCATAAATATACATACATAAATATGCAATTGCACATAAATAATAATACTTTTACTGACAGATCCACATCATACTTCTAACACGAAAAACAGAAGAAAAATTAAAATGGCTTGCTGTTCTAATGAAAAAATATCCTATAGATTCTTACTCCAGAACCTCTTTTAGACTTGTGAATTACCATCTGAATTGAATTCTTGTTGGTGGTTTCTGTACATTTTTTGACCCTTCAATAAATTAGTGATGAGATGGTCCATGAGCTTTATTTGTCTGGCTGATGTCAAAGCAATGCATGTTGTATTTAGAACACACTATAACAAAGCACTAGTGAAGACTCGTTTCCACAACATTGTGAAAACTTTGGAAAAAATCTTTTCTACTGTCTCCTCCACCAACTGAGTTTCATCTTACCTATATTCTTTTGTGGTGTTACAAATGTTTCCTTACTGTTACAAATTTTGTAAATTATCTAAATTGTTATTTGCCATTGTAATCTAAGGAAATAAAAAATATCAATAGGGAATATTTCCTGTTCTATGGATGAAATGGGATTTAATAGACTTTAACCTTCTACAAGGGGAGAACTTTAACAAGAAGTCTAAGGTTGTTTTGTAGAATGGTGTCATTGATAAATAAAAACTAAAACAGTAAACTAAACTGTTCTTGGATGAAAAACAGATCTTTTGAACTTTCAAACTGTTACTCTAGGCACAGCATATGCAGATTCGTTTTACAGATCAGATGAATGCAGTATAGTTGTCTATCTGGAGTTATTAATAATATTCTCTATTATCTGGCTCCATTTATCAGTAATGGCAATTTTTTTTTTTAGATACAGTTTTGCATGATCCTTCAGATACCAATACGGATCTTTAAGTGGAAAAATTAGACGAATAGACCGCAATATTGACTAACTGTAATAGAATCTGCATGTGAAGTTATAGAATCATAAAATTATAGAATAGTTTTTGTTGAAAGGGACCTTAAAGACCATGTAGCTCCAACCCCCCTGCCATGGGCGGGCACACCTCCCACTAGACCAGGTTGCTCAGAGTCCCATCCAACCTGGCCTTGAACACTTCCAGGGATAGGGCACCCAAAACTTCTCTGGGCAACATGTTTCAGTGCCTCATCACCTTTATAGTGAAGAATTTCTTTCTTTCCCTGCTGCCTGTCCCAGAACTAATGGTTGCAGGGAACAAGGCACAGTGGGGAAACCAGCAGGTCCACCCTATCCTCCAGCCATCTCATTTTGACTGTCATTGCCCCAGGATGGCTCCATGCAGAGGCCACTGCTTCGTTTAACAATCATTCAATTATATCTAATAATTTTAATTTCTTCCACACAAAACAATAAGATCAAGCAACTATACAACTGTTAGTCCGTTCATTTAATTCACACTTACGTAATTACCCATTAAATGGAAAGACAGATCTCACATTTGTGTATATGCCATAACTGTCTATAGGATTAATAATTTAAATTATTTCATATACAGTATTTTCTGTACACTTATATACCATATTCAAAGCAAGTGCCAGTGGATACTACAAAATCCATCTTTTTGTTCCAGTATGCTTAAGAGTATGCTTCTACTTCTCTGTTCACTTAGTAGATTTAGTTCATAAACTGTTGGGAACAAGGCAGAATTTCTCTATGATATTTTTAGCTTATTAAATGGTATTTTTGTGAGTAGGAGGAAGATTAAATTTAAAAAAATAGGTAAAAGAAATAGCTTACTAAATTTGGTTAACAAGTTTCATTTTTATTTTCTGTCTCCTGAAACAATCAAAAATGAAACGCACAGAAATACTAGGACTTGAAGTTTAATGTCCCCACACAAAAGCAGCAATGCAGATTTTGTAATGAACAAAACAGACATACATGTTTATATTTGCATTTATGTCCCTATTATGTTATGCAGTATGAAAACCACACACATTTATCAACACGAATAGTTTATTTTGATTTCTTAATTCTATACTGATACCACAGGATAAAAGAAAGACTTTAGTCTTACCCCAAAATTGTTTTTTTCTGGTACACATTTGTTAGATAATTAAAATTGTTATTTTGTGTCAGAAAATACTGTGCATTGCCTCACAATATTTGAAATTATGTTTTTTAATTAATTCTTTACACTATTTTTATTTTATTGCAACTGAGCAGAATTTTCCAGTTAATAGTCTGCAAAAATGCAGTAGCCTAACTTTGTAAGTGGATAGAACTGATGTAAGACTGCAAGTTATTTGTGTCTTTAGCAACTTCCATTTGTCAGAATTAGATTTGAATAGTCATTATGGAAGTAAATTTCAGTTTCTCTGGAAACCTTATACAATTTTTGCCATCTCGATTAGTCTGAATAACATTGTGCTCCTAGCAAACATCATGACCTTCCTCTTCAACATCTTTTCCATATTAGTAATGAGTATATCTGACAATCATAACAACCAGATTCCTCATACAACATTTTGGGAAATCCAGTTTTTAACTTTTTTTTAATGCTGAAAATCCATGATTTACTCTTACACTTTATTTTCTATATCTAAATGTCTTTAGAATGCATTACAGTATTATACCTTTCTTCACTTGACTAGGAAGTTTTCGTAAAAGTTTCTACAATGCAGTTTGTTAAAGATTTCTGAAAGGTCAAAATAAATTATATGAACCTGTTCTCATTTATCCACTGATCTATTTTAGTAGGTTAGCGGGTCTTGAATTTCCTTTACTAAAGCCGTGCCATTATCTCCATCTCTGTTCTGCATTTCCAGAGTAAGAAAATAGAGCTAACAGTGGATTTCCTTATTCTGCATTGATAGGGAAGCACCCATGAAGATAATTTGTAGCTTCTGTTCAAAGACTAGCAATCCTCCCTGGCAAATTATTTATTTGCATAGATTAACTGGTTGTTCCGTGACAGTTGATGATCATTTTGTTCAAGGGTGGTGACTCAGTAATCCTTGGATTTGGAAGCACTGTTCCTGCAAGTGGTGTGAGGGTGTTTTGTTTGTTTTGGTTTCGTTTGTTTGTTGGTTGGTTTGTGTTTTCCCAGGAGGGACAGAGAAACTCAACTGAAGCCGTAACACTAATATAAAATATTCAGTTGCCCTTATGAATAAAACTCACAAAATTAGAAAGAATGGTAAATCTATTTTATATCACAAGACAATTATCAGAATTCAGAATGATTTTCAATTTGTAGAATAGGTTTCTCCTTCTCTCGCTTTATTGAAAATTTAGTTTTCATACCAGCCACTGCCAGAAAGTATAGCCTATATAAGCATCCAGTATGCTGCAACCTAGCTATATTATTCTCTCTCTTTAGGAGTTTCTCTTCTTTGATGATATACATCATATTTTACACTTATTGTCTTCACTTCTAATATTTCAGGGAAAGAAAAAACATCTAGGATTAAAAATAAAGCTAAGCTAATGGAGCATTTCTAAATTTGTCCCAACGCTTGTGTAGTTTCTCCAGTGATATTCAATAATATTTATTCTTCTCCATTAAGTGTGGGTTTATAGTTTTCCCAGGATCTATCTACATTGAGAAAGGGCTTATATTTGGGCCCTGAAATCTAGTAGCTAGAGAGTCATCTAAAAACTTAGTTGGTATTTAAGCTCCCAGTGAAAGCAGACTGTCTTTTAAATTAAGCAGAATTCAAGAATTTTGTGTGTCTCTTAGCACTTTCAGGGTGTAGGCTAACTTTCCATGACTTTGATGCATGTCACAGGATTTTCCTAACTAATGAGGCAAGGTCACTTGAAGAAATTCTAGTACGTTAGACAGAGACAAGGTACATTTCCAGGCTCTGTAACACTGCTGTTCATACTTTAATCATTAGAAGGATCCCTGAAATGGTTTTGTTCTGTGACATAGTAATTCCTGGGCACAGTCTGGAAACTAACATAGGTTAGAGAAAAATCCCTGAATGACAGACACCTGTTTTGGAGAGTAACAAAGCTGAAAGTATCAATGTGAGACGTTTCCCTAGCTGGCCTCAATATGAGAAAATGATCCCATGTTTTTCTTGGTAGCATGGACATAAATTCACTTCTGTGCAATTGAATACCATAGAACAACCTATTTTTCAGGCTGTCAAAAATGTTTCATTTTACTAAATTTTAAGACTGTCTACTCAGAGGAAAAGAAAAAGAATTCCTAAGATTTACCCAATTAACTTTTAGCCACATAAACCAACTGAATTAATATGAACGCAAAATATGTTTCCCCTCAATTTTCATGTGACAAACTGGTATAAATTCCATTGGACTTGGAGAAAAAGACTATATGAGTCCTTCAATTGCAATTAATTTCTCACTCTGGAAGTTATTTGGGTTAATAATAGTTTTTTCTCCCTTTCCTCTTTATTTGTTTTTCTTTAACCCAAATAAAAAGGTGTTTATCTGTATTTCCATGAAGCCCCAGTTTTCTACCCTTTTATTTTAAAACACTAATGGCAATTTTAATTTGAGGTTTATGGCAGGTATTTATCCTTAGCTGAGCTATTAACAAGTTACAAAGTCATTGCGAGACACAGTGCGCTTCCTTACTAGGAAATGTTCAAGCATTTTGTCACATACAAATTTCATAGCTCAAATTCATAAGATCTGTTAATCATATTTCTAACAGTTGTGTGAGCAAATTAATGATATATCTCAGAAAGGACTAGAGATAATGGTAATCATGATATGGACACAATAATGATTTAAGGGGTTTATCCTGTTTTGAGTGACATGATTAAAACTTACTACCTTTTTTAACTAATCCTCTCTAGTAGAAGAGGAGAGTTTTAATTTTTATTTAAATGCTTTCTAGGTATCTAGTTCCAATTTAATTGTAACATGAATCAAGCTACATATTAAATTATATTTGTTCTTCCTAATTTCTTCATAAAGAAATTTCTTCATAAATAAACGGTTCTTAATAATATAGAATCTTTCTTTTCTCTCCTGAAAAACAAAGCAAAGCCATTTACAAAGAAAAAAATATTGTTTTCTCCCTTTAATCTTCAATGGAGAAATCTGTTCATGATTAAATAAAATGTGATATACGGACAAGAATAGGAAACAGATTGACACTACTTGTCTGACCAAGTAAAACTTGCTGTTGCTGAAGCTGGACATTACACATTTGGATCACAGCTAAATATGTTATATATATCAGTACCTTCCCCTTTTATATAGGTTAGAGCACCTTAAATGTAAGAGGTGCAATTTAGGTTCTTTCCTTTACCTGTGAAGAATTGAATCAATTACTAGCAGAATTCTCTTAACAATATATGCCTAACCACCTGCTTTAAGTGGAGCTCATGCATTTTTTCTGTCTTGCAATAAATAATTAAACACTGATTGGCCCACAGCACAAGACAAAAAATGAATGTGATTATCTAGACTTTTTTTTGGACTGTTTGCTGTCTGACCTGAAGTCACTTTGAAAGTGAAAAAAGAACACAAAAAGTCAAATACTTGGAAGATTCTGTTCTGAAGGGACATGACTCTTTCTGACTTTTGTCCAATGGCAACTTATTGTCAAGAACACAGACCCAAATCCTGGCTCTCCGCTCATGACTGAGATACCTGAAAGTAAACTGCAGAGTCAAAGTTCTGCTTGCATATCTGTCTACATTTTTTCTATTCCTTTCAATATACTGACAGTTTTGAGAAAACTGATGACCTTGTTTCTTATCACAAGTACAGCAGTACTTGGAGCATTGGTGAGAAATACTTGGGTTTGAATTTTCTTTGTTTAAGGAAAACCCAAATTCTTCTTGCTGCAGCTTTCTAACAGTTGGTTTACCAAATAAATAGGAACAGAATAGTCACTAAAGCCCTGACCGGGTTCCCCAAGTGAGAGGAAAACAAATTTGCTTAATAGATAAATACCTAACATGGAACTTTGAAAAAAAATTTGTAGTTTGATATTTCAATTCTGCCTGAATCACACTCTGAGCAACTAAATCTCTAGTTTCGTTTATGTATCTTGGTCCAATTTTTCAAAAATGCAATACTGATTACAGCATATATAACTGCATTTCCTTGCTAAGTTTTCTTGCACATACTCTTAAATTATCTAATTGGGACATTTTATAAATTTAAAACCCAATATTTCAGTAAGAAATATGCAATTATGAGATGCTTGTGATTTTAGTGTCTAATACATTGTGTGCTTTTGTCTTACAATGAATTATCTTCCTGACAGTACTTTTCATAAATCGTATTTATTAAATCATATGCTCAATACATTTTCTAGTCTCATTGGCATTGTTTTGCATTTAAAATTCAGATAAATTATATCATTTACTGCAAACATCTTCAAATAATGGTTGAACAGCTGATACTAATTTTTTGTACATGAACTGACCATCAATTACACAGAATCTTCACTCATGGGAGAGAGGGCTAGTTAATTTGTGTGAGTAATTATTCTGGTTTTGGACTGGGAGAGTTAGTCTCTTCACTGATCTTTCAAATGTCGTTATACTGTTATATAAAATAAAATTTAGCAATTAGTATACTGTGTGAAGTTGGGGGTCCGTATCGTTATATATTTCTGTATGAGAAGAAACATATAGTCTCTCTGAATTAATCAAATGAGCTAACAAATTACTGTGGATAATTACAGGCATCTAGAGATGTGAGACTACTAGCAATCAGAGACTTGTAATGCTAAGAGAATAATTACATCTTGTGGTTTGCCCTGGAAAGGACTAAAATATAGTCTACCAAACAGTACTATTTTGAACTATTTTAGTGCTCACTAATGATCATCTGGGGGGCAAGGGAAAGGTTTTACTAGTCTTTCTGAAAGACTACAAAGTATTTTCTAACAAGGCAGCACTTAATGAATATGACAAAGAAATTAAAAATATAAAAAAAGAAAAGAATGAGAGTACACTCCCTTAGCTTCAGTTTATATCTTAAACATATTATAAGGAGGGCTTGTGATAAAAAATGGTGAACTAAAACTGAAATAGAATAAAAGGCACTCATGTAATGCCTTATCTGGCTAAATTGCAGAAATAGTACATTTCATATTTGATAATAGTGCTAGAAGGATATCTGTTTATCCAAACATTCTAGATTGATCAAGATATTTTGATCAGATGGGTCTGGTGCCGATAATTGATTCTGTTTATTCTGAATTAATTTTTAGATCAAAGTTAGCCATATCTGGTTTGGTCATGGGTCTTGCCTACCCAGTTACAACTTCCTCACCCATTTGTTGAAGAATCCCTCCATCCCCCATTGTTAATAGTTTAAAGGTCTCTTTACCAGCTTGGCCAAACTGTTGTAAAAAATAATTTTTTCCTGCTTAGTCAAGCGCATCCCTCCCATCCCTTCCAAACAGAGGCTGACCTTCAAAGAGGGTCCTGTGGTCACTGAAACTGAAATTCTCCTGCCAATATCAGCTATACTACCAGTTTCTGGCATGTAGGATTCAGGGTCCTCCTCAGGCCCTTCCTCCTCACCAGCAGAACATAGAAGAATAACACCTGAGGCCCCATGAGCTTGACCACTCTCCCCAGACCCATGTAATTAAACTTGGTACTTACCAGGTCACCTCTGGCGTTAATGCCTAGAGTGGAACAGCAGTAAGGGGTAGTAAAGAACCACAGCCTCCCCACAGTATATATGTGATGCCCTGAGAAGCAGCAAATCTCCTGTATGACAAGTGTTGCCTTAAGAACACAGAAATTTTGCACCTCCAGTGATCCAACAGCGCCCCCTGCAGGCCAACACAGAACCGAGACTCTGCACCTCCAGCGATCCAACAGCGCCCCCGCCAACCGTGATCAGAACTGCACTAAAGGACAGAGAAGTATTCAGACTTTTTCTTTTGTTTGAAGGGGACTTTTTGGGTACAGGACTATTGTCTAGATTTTTTGTGTGTTCTGTTACTGTTCTTGCCAACATACATATATCTTTTAATAAAGGGTTGTTATTTCTTCTGTTTTTTTCCACTCTTTCTCGATTAAAGCCCCTTAATTTTGAATTTACAATTGCTGAGAGAAAGGAGTTTAGTTTGTCTCATAACTCATCCTCTTTAGTAAACATTCCAGTCTCTTCAAACTGAGACAATTGTACATACTACTGTCATTTAAGTCCTTCATGGCATCTAGCATGAATGATTGTAAGATAAGAGATACCTTTCCTGTTCATTAATTACACAGGTATCCAAAAGCAGAATATTGTGGCTATTTCATATTTTCTTCAGTATTTAAATAAAATCCAGGAGTTTAAAAAAACTTCTGCTTTTTTTCCCACTCAAAATTTCTTTGTTTGTAGACATTTATATATTAGAGACTTTCTGATATTTGAATTTACTGTCAAAATTGCCTAGCCATAATAATAGATTCAATGCACATTCATCCTGTAGTAATTCTCTGTTACATCACAAAGTTGAGTTATTCTTGTAAATATGTGGTACCCAGAATTCAAATAAAGCCTGGATTAAGACATCTTCCTCTGACAAAGAGAAGCAGAAAACTAACAAAAATTGATATCAAACTATGTGGAGCCTGTGAGAATCTGTGGGAAAGAAGATATCTGAGGACAGAGGTTCTTCAGTCTAGTAAACACATGCAATATATACTCGTGAACTTGTATGCATTTTGTCAGTAAAGAACTATATTTATACCACTCCTTCTTTATATGCATTTGGAGGACTGTAAACCTATGTCTGTTGTTTCCTATGTGAACACAATGTTCTGTATTACATTGATTTTAGACATATTTAAATAGTTAAGTATTTTTATTGCGTTAATTTCAAAAGGAAATCAGTTGAATTTGTTTAGAATTGCTTATATTTTAGTGGTATTTATAGACATTCCAATATTTCTAGGTCAAGCAAAATGTGTATTCCATATCCTAACAATCTTAGATGATTGTTAGGATATGGAATACACAGAGCTTGGTTTAGCTGTCTTATCTCAAAAATAATTTTTTGACTTTGAGCAGTGAATGGAAAAATGTGCCACCCTACTCCTTGGGCAAGGATTATTTTTTTTTTTTATTTGCCTTCTCATTTATTAGGCAGTTTTATAAACAGCGTATATGAATACATGTAAACTGTACAGCAACTCAGCTAACTCAGAGCAAAGAATTCTACCAGGTTGTAGTGCATGTGAAAGTCAAGCATTGAAATGTTTAATTCCTACATCAATTCATCTACTTTGGGGCGTTGCTAGAATATCCTCTGCCATCTGAATATATAGTTACATATTAAGTTAATCAATGATTCAGATGTTCCTTTGTTTAAATCCTCTGAATGGCTTAATGCAGGAGGTATTCTTATACATTTCTGATATCAGAAGGAATTAACTGTAATACTGTATTTGTGACTATTCTTGTTAAAAATAAATTTTATTTCAGGAGATTATTTTATAATGTAGTTCCCTGAAAGGAGACTGCCTTATTACATGGATGGATAGAAAACTGTCTCAAAATGTGCTAGTGACAGACCAGTGACCTTTTCAGAGTGAGGAAATTCAGACATACAGATTCACTTTCATCCCCAACTTAGTGCTTTAATCAGCCTGTAGTGTGGGACAATTCTGAAAAAGAAGAAAGACAAATATGAAAAGGAGGATGATTTCCAGCCCTCCTGTTTAATCTGTCATTGCATAGTTATGAATATAAGATTTATGGTGAAAGAATGAGAGGGAAAGATAATGCAAGAAAAAAAAATGTAAGGAGGTATGATTCTGCAAACTAGTGGCTAGAACTTTTCAGTACGATGGAGAACTGAGTTATTCTATTTGCTGCTAAGATTCTTTCTGAATTTTATTTAATGACTTTGTTATAGGTTAGAAATCCAGGAGGGGAGAATTTTTCTTCCCTCTGCCCCCACTGTAGGAAAGACGGAGTTTGAATGGAAAGGGAGGCGATTAGCTTTACAAAAGGTCTAGCCAGCCGAGCTTCATTCCTAATGAATGGTCCATCGGAAGCTGGGGGAAGGTAGGGAGGAGTTTTGGGGGTTTGCTGGCACTCCTTAGAAGGCAGAGGTCAGTTTTTGCTGAGCTCTCGCTCTGGGACGGAGATGAGGGTCTTGCATGGGTGCTTTTAGAGAGAAGGCCTGGAGGCCAGTCTTTCGGGCTTCCTGCCCTGACTGCTGGCTTCGACTTGCGGGCAACCTGTCTTTGTCTCTGGCCCAGACCTGCTGCATTCTCATCGGAGAGTTTTTGTGCTCACCGGGAGAAGAAAAGAGGCGCCTTGGCACACCGTCATCTGAGGACGACAGTGAGTTTCATGGGGGTGGACTGTTATCCCTTTCCCCCTTCTTCCATTGGGGGAAGGGATCCCCATTCTCTTTTCGGCTTCTCTCGTGACCCGAGACCACCCCCCAGACCCCCTCCCTGTGTGGTGACCTTCAGTGATCCAACAGCGCCCCCTGCAGGCCACGATTAGAACTGCACTAAAGGACAGAGAAGTATTCAGACTTTCTCTTTTGTTTGAAGGGAACTTTTTGGGTACAGGACCATTGTCTAGTTTTTTTGTGTTCTGTTACTGTTCTTGCCAACATACATATATCTTTTAATAAAGGGTTGTTATTTCTTCTGTTTTTTTCCACACTTCCTCCATTTAAGCCCCTTAATTTTGAATTTATAATTGCTGAGAGAGAGGAGTTTGGTTTGTCTCATAACTCATCCTCTTTAGCAAACATTCCAGTCTCTTCAAACTGAGACAGACTTCTATTAAAAAATAATACTAAGAAAAGATTTTTGCGCTAAGTTCTGAGTAAAATGACTGAATTTTGGAATAATAAAAAATAGCTCCATTTTGCTTTTTCTACATATGTGGATGGCTTCTCATGCTGACTTCACATTGATTCAAGACACCTCTCTCTGTGAGCAATTTGTAGACTTGTTTCTAAATCAACATTTTGAATCAACCTATTTTGAATCAACCTATTTTAAATCATGTTTTCCTGAAAACTTTTTGCTTGTCTGAAGTGGTTCTCTGAGACGCCAGCTTTTTATCAGTTTGTCTAAGCATAAGGGTCTGAAAAAGTTTCATGCCAAACAGAAACAGGCATCAAAGAAGATCACTGATCATACGCTACTAAAGAACCAGTGTCTACATTTCTGTGGACTGGATTCAGGATTTGAACTCTCTAATATTCCAGGTAATAGATAGTCCTGCATTTTGAGCTTGGGATGAAGTTGCTAGCTTTAGGCCCCTGGCAAAATTCACAGGATGACCGCTTTCTGGAAAGCAATTGCCAAGACATCATATGTAGAACAAATTTTTTCATTACAAGAATGATTCTTTTTTAATAGGCCTTTACTCAATAAAGTGACTGCAGAGAGAGGCTGTATTTAAAATGACAATTAGTCTGGCCTACCTTGTGCCTATCAGTAAAATAGGTTGGTCTCCTCTAATCAGCTGTGTTTCTTTTTCACTCTGTTAAAACAGGAAACCTGATAAAACTTATTCTCATTGGGGAAATACCTTAATGTTAATAAAAAAGTTGAAACAAAACTGACAATTAGAAAATAAAACAGACTTGTCCTCAGGGATGTCACCTCTCTTCCATAAGAATGAATAGGAAAATTGCTTGAATAATAAGGGAGTGGAAGGGAGTCACATTGCACATACCATATTAATGTCACAGGTTAATTTGCAGCTAGTGAAAGACAGATATGTTCACAAAAGCTGTTAGTGAACCATTTAATCCATACGTAATTTACTTTGCTTTTCATAAGATCAGTTTGAAACAATTTGAAGAATTTTAAATTAATATCGTTCTTTTTATGGATTCTTCCTTCTTTTTTTTGTCATTAGACTACTTAAAAACACTTGGTGAAAAAGATTAATAGCCTGTTGGAATCTAAAGTAACATCAAGGTGCATAGGCCACTGTTGTGCTTAAATCTGATGTTGCCTAGACCAAATGTTTAGTTGGTGGAAATCAAGGTATATACAGATGAGGATCTTGGATTAAACTATAACAGATGGGTGCTGCCATCAGCTACTGCCTATCTGCTGAAATGTGTCAACTTATTATCTGAAGGTTTTCAGTCAATTTTAGTGCAAAGTAAAAATCTTCAGGGGAGACCCAACTTAGATGCTTCTATACAAATGGATGTAGCACGAAGAATAAGCAAGAGGGGTTAGAGATATATGCACACCTGTAGGGCTATGACCTTATTGGCATCATGGAGACGAGGTGGGATGGCTCCTCAGGAGCAATGCATCCCAACAAAGAGGAAGTCATGCAAAAATGACAGGAGGCCTGCATGGATGAACAATATCACGCATGACATCCTTGTCTCTAAACTGAGGAGACATGGATTTGACACTCAGTGGATAAGGAACTAGCTGGATGGCTGCACTCAATAGTTACAGTCAATGGCTTGATGTCCAAGTGGAGTCTAGCAAGGAGTGGTGTTCCTCAGGGGTCGGTGGCACTGTTTAACATCTTTGGTAGTGACATGGAGAGTGGGATTGTGTGCAATCTCAGCAAGTTTGCTGATGACACCAAGCTGTGTGGTGTGGTTGACACACTAGGGGGAAGAGATGCCATCCAGAGGGTCCTTGACAGGCTCAAAAAGTGAGTCAGTGAAATCCTAAGAAAGTTCAACAAGGCTAAGGGTAAAGTTGTGCACTTGGGTCAGAGCAATCTTAATGCAGGCTGTGCAGAGAATGAAATAGGTGTGACCATCAGGTCAAGAGAGGAGATTCCCCCCTCTACTCTGCTCTTGTGAGACCCCACCTGGAGTACTGCACCCAGCTCTGGGGCCCCCAACATCAGAAGCATGTGGATCTGCTGGAGCAAGTTCAAAGTAGGGCCATGAAGATGATTAGAGGGCTGGAGCATCTCTCCTCCAAAGACAGTCTGAGAGAGTGGGGTTGTTCAGCCTGGAGAAGAAAAGGCCCCAGGGAGACCTTACAGCAGCCTTCAAAAAAGCTGGAGAGAAACTTTGACAAGGGCATGTAGTGATAGAAGAAGATTAAATATCATTAAAACATGGCCTTAAACTGAAAGAGGGTAGGCTTAGATTAGGTATTAGGAAGAAATTCTCTACTGTGAGAGTGGTGAGACACTGGAACAGGTTACCTAGAGAAGTTGTGTGCCCAGTCTGTGGAAGGCCAGGCTGCATGGATCAGCCTTGTCTAGTAGGAGGTGTCCTTGCCTATGGCAGGAGTATTAGAACTAGATGATCTTTAAGGTCCCTTCCAACCCAAACCATTCCATGATTCCAAGATTCTGTGATCTACCAGAAAATACAATCAGAGCATTTTTCAAAATAAACTCTTAAACATTTAAGTAGTCTAAATATGAATGAAATTAAGAACAATATCTTGAGTATGCAGTTTTGGCTACTCTCACAAGTTTAGCTGTCTTTACCCTGTTTTCTGTTTCCAAAGATGGATATCTGAATTTGAGTAGTCTACGTGTAAGTGAAGAAACTATGACAGAACAGCTCATGTACACTAAACAATTCAAACTTGATCAGTGGCCCCATTAAACTCCATTACTGAGACAGTGGGTGGAAATAATAAATAAAATAAGATACAATACCGTATACATTACCAATATCGCAAAATCCCCTTATTCCCAGAACAGTTATCAAGGAGATTATGATACCTTTATTTTGATTTTGACAAATAGTGGATAATTTATGAAATTTCTCTAGATCCAAATTACAAATATATTTGGAGCTTCCATGTAAGGGAAAAAAACATCTCAAAAGACAACCTAAGACTACAACAATAGACATTAAATTTCTTTTTCGCTGGAGAATTTGTGTATTTTATAGATGTGTCAATAAGTAGAGAATAAGGAAAGAAAAATCAGACATTGACTGACTGAGTTCATGCGGAATTGAAAATGACCTAGTTTTGGTCTCAACAAAGCAAATTCCATACTTCAGGTTTCAAACAATGACTTGAATGTGAATTCTGAGGATCAGGTGGTTATGTTAGACATAAATGTAGGAAGTAGTTTTAGTAGTTATTAGCCTTAGAAAGCATGAATATATGAATATCTATAGTAGGTGTGAGAGACGTCCATCTCCTCTAGTACCATTTCAGCAATGACTGTAAATTTATCTAGGGCAGAACAAGAACACAGCCAACATATGATGCTTCATCCTAATGCTTTCCCATCCTCTAACTCTTCTCAGCTCTGAATTTTCTAATCCAGATAAAGAGTCTGCTCTGTAGCCTTCAGTGAATCTCTTGCATGTGGTCAGGTCTTGACACTTTCAGACTTAATAAGTTTTTGATCTTTGATGTATCCTGTGGCAAGTTTAGCTTCTTGTATGAAGAATTACATTTTTGTAAAATCTGACTGTTAATACCTTACTGATACATTCTAAACATTTTTATTTTTTTTTAAGACAGAGTGAAAAAGCATGAAAAACCTTCTGTTTCATCTACCATTTTCTGATTGTTGAGTTTTCATGCTGGCCAGAAAATGCATTACTTAGTTGTTCCTTATGCTGTAACTCATTGAATATAATTTTTATCCTTCCTAGTAAAGATCACAGGATTTTTAATGAAGTGACAGAGCAGATTTGGCTTTAGCTCATTTTGCCTTGTTTTAGCAACCTGCTGGTGGCCATTCAACACACCTGTTTTAGCTTCAGCTCCTTGAATATCTGGTATAGTAGAAATCTCACAAGCTACATAATCATTTAACCTATTTATTTTCTTTGTGTCACAGCACAGCAAAGACCAGTTGTGCCCAGGGGTTGGGAAAGCATAAAACATTAACGGTTCATCACAGGGCTGTCAAGGCACCATCCTCGCCAGCCAGTGCCTGTCACACCAGCCCCAGGGAGGGGGCAGGGAAGGCTTGATGCACTGGGCATAAAAAGCAGGGTTTGGTAGCAGGGACTGCAGGGTGCTCTCTGTGGAAGGAGACTGTGAACCGTCCTGTGCTTGTCACAGTGGATTCCAGACAGCTCTAAATGGAGGGAAATAGTCCTTCATAGCCCAAAACTTCAACCAACCAGAGGACTGCGTGCCATTTCTTCTCAGGCATGTTTGAGGAAGAGTGGCAGCTACTGGGGGCAGGAGATGCAAAAATGACACAGAGACAAGAGAGGACACTCAAATTGGGACACATGAGTAAGTATGTGAAGAGGATTGTTGGGAGAAAAGGGAGAATGAGGGAGATGAGTGGAAAGAGATATTTTTGAGGACACATACAGAGATGAACCCCTGAAAGGAGGAGCTTTATTTGGGAGAAGGGACATCCTTGAGGGACTGCATCCTTTGGGGTGACCCATGCTGGGGCAGGACACCTCTGGAGGGACTGTGACCCAAGGGCAACCCGGAGCAATGGAGCAGTATGAAGCAAGTAGTAGTAGAAGTAGTAACAGCAGTAATAAACCTCTGTGCACTGTTCCCAACCTTCTGCACTGCCTGTTTCCTCATGGAAGGAGTTTGGAGGGACTGAGTGTAATGTATGGTGAAAACAAGAGTGGTTGAAACAAGGAAAGGGGAGTGTTGGAAGTGTTGGACTGAAGCTGAGTCTGGAGAAGAGGGAGGGAAGGCATTTCCCTAAGTATTTCATTACTTGGAACCTGAACAAATAATTAAAACCTGATAACTGGCAATACATTTAATTAAATGAAATTTCCTGAGTTGAGATTGTTTAGGTTGTTACAGCCAGCCGTGGTGACCAGTGTCAGCACAGAGCTCAGGTCACCAGGCAAATCCATGGTGTTGCAGCAGGATCAAGGACAAATCAGGATCCTGACATGAGTCAGGATCTGCTCCAATGACAGTGACAAGGGCAGAAACAGGCTGATGTCCTCAGAGGATGATGGTGGCAGGAAAGGCTGAGATATTCTTGGGACAGCATCCAGCATATGGGTCAGGATCAGGCCCGATGAGGGGAACTAGTATCAGACAGAGCTCTGGGATGGCTGGGCAGGGCTGTGAAATGGAGGAAAGACCAAAGGCAGGCTGGGACATCAGTGTGCAGGTTGGACCCACCTCAGAGGTCAGGTTGGTGGTGATACTGTCAGGTTTGCCAATCCTTTGCCAATGGAGGGGAAAGTAGCTGGGGGAGGAAAGGACTATGACTGGAAAATACAGAAAACAATCCCTAAATGGATGTCAACACTGAAGAACAAAGGATCTCCCCTTCAGGGTGTCAATAGTTCACTGTGATTACAACTCTTCTCTGCTTGAGGAAGACTCGTGACACTGACCTTGGGAACAAGATGGACTTTATAGGGATGAGCATAATACCACACAAAAGATATTTTTAAGTTTTCTTGTACAGCAATGAAAGGTACTATTATTAATGAGGTTTTCTGTATTCATTTAGACTATGATTGCTGGCATTATTATTGCTTGCTTTATCCTGATTAGATTGCCAAGTTTTTATAAACAAAAATTCTTGGCTATATGTATTTAAAATATTTATGATGCATTTCCTTTTGTTCATAGTAAGATTTGATCTTAGGGATGTTTTTCTATACTTTTGATCTTACTTGTTTCCATTGTCTTTTTCATTGTCATTTTATTCTTACTGAGGAGAGTGAAACAGAATTTTACATAGTACTGAAAATGCAGGATAACATTGGTTCTATACAGTGGAAAAAGTACATTTTCTATTCATTTTTTTACTAACTACTAATATCCTGATTTGCTTTTGTGACCACTACTCTATATCAAGCTAATGATTTTTATGATATCTGTCTTCTGAGGAGTTGATTGTCAGCTCAGAGCTGATCATTTTTTATGAGAAGTTAGACTGGTTTATTAAATTTTTTATTAAAATTGTAAAGACAATTATTATTGCCTTTAATCTTATCTTTATTCATATTGAAGTTCATCTGCCATTTTAGTACCTAGTTTCTGTAAGATCCTACTGCAATTACTCACTTTATCCTTACTATCTGGATTAAGCTCCTGTCACCAGCAAACTTTGTCACTTTGCCTCTTGCGCATTTGCTAAGCTCTATATCAATATTTTCACAGGTCATGTTGGTGTAACTCACCACCAGCCACTCAGTGTAGGCCACCAGTAGTTGGTATCTCCTGTGAGAACTGACTTTCCCTACCTTCATTTCTTATCATTCTCTAAATAATTTAAAATTGCAAAGCTCTTTTATGCCATCGATGATCAGTTTCTTTAAAAACATTTGGCTTTTAAAGAACTTTTTCAAAGCCTTTGGAAACCCAAGAAGACTTTATCCATTAGATTACTTTTATCTTATAGGATCTTTGAGAAAGCAATTTGATTTTCGTTGGTGTTCACAAAAAGCCATAAGGTTCTCTTGAAATTTTCTGATGATAGAAAATTAGAAGTTAATACAGAAGGAGTTCAGAATATCTGATAGAACGAATTAGATTACATTAAAAATGGGTTGAAATATGGGTGATTATCCACTATGTAGTAATAAAAATAATTTCTGCTATAAACTGGGATTTTTCTACTCAGAAAGACCCAAAGTGGGGGAAATGAACTTTCTAAGCAATTACAGAGTTTCAAGGAGAGAAGGGAAAGAGGTAAGGCTCTATCAGAAAATTATTTCTGTTACAGAAAATGAAGTACCAATGACATTTTACAAGGCATTGGTAAAATCCTATATAGAATCTTTTACATAGTTCTGGACACCTTTGTTTTTAAGATGAGGTCTACAGAAAAGTTATTAAGATTAACAGAAGGATGGACACTTTATTTTATTGGAGGCAACTTAACGATCATAGAATGTTTGGTAAAGTCTGGGAAAGGATATGTTTGCCCTCTAGAAATAAACCAAAGAAGAGGATGACTTGGGGTAAAATATAATGTTTGCACAAGAGCAAAAAGGTACAAACTTTCTGTGATCAAATTTAGCCTATGAGTTACAGAAATATTTCTAAGCATAAGAGAAATTAATATTGAAAATACTACGAATGGTATTATTTCATGAAGCCTTTTGGGATAGCAGGGCACATAGTCTATTACAAGAAAATGTCTGCAGCTGAAAGAGATCTGTGACCTTTGAATGAAGAAGAACTATATTTGCCTGCTTCTTGCTTCCCTTTTTTCTTTCTTTTTTTTTTCTTTCTCATAAATGTTTCCATACATTTGTTAAGGGTACATTTTTGGTTCAGTGAAGCATAATGATAAGGAAACCTGGGGTGGCCCATATTGTGATTCAGCTTTAGAGTTTGTTTTGTAACTCTGAAATAACAGTTTACTGAGGTGCCCTAAGGTGACAAGAGAGAATGAGGAAGGAGCTCAGCAGCCCACTGACGTGCAAAGCTTAGTATCTAGGAGAGGATAATGTTCTGTATGATGTGTTAATTAATTCTCAGTAATAAGATGATCAGAGTTTGAATTAGGCTATGGAAAACACTATATAAAACTGAAGTCCTAAAGAAATAAGAAAAACAAATGTATCCATAATCAGGTAGAGAGCATACAACCCACCAGGAATAGTATAAAGTTTATTTAAAATGAGGAGGTCAGAATGTCGTTGATCAGAAATGTATTTTCTTTTAGTTGCTCATATGAGTATAGTTATACTGTACTTGCAGAGGAATTTTGACTTTGGGATAGGTTCTATAATATAGCCACCATAATGTTAAAATCTTGAACTTTTCCCAAACAGTACTTTACTTCAGCCTTTGCATGCAGTTTACTGTATTTGCTTGTTTATGAGGGTTTTTTATGCATTGCTGAGGATACCATTTAGAAGTCACTCTCAAGCCTGAGATTTTGTGTGGACAAAGAGGCTAAGTGGAATTTAACACCAAGTGACATTTTGCTACCTACAGAATATACAGAGGACAGAAAGAAGATTAGTCATACAGAGAGGTAACAGGGAAAGAGTGTTTGATCTTATACCCTCTGCCATAAGTGTAAAACAGAAAAAATGTGAACTGGAGAATGACTTTTTCCCTTGTTGCTCTTCACATCATCTCTTTCTTGTGAACTTTGATTTTTAACTTTTTTCCAATGAGATTGAGTTATAAGGGTTTCCCAAAACTTTATGATCAACAGCAGAAACCTAAATAAAACCTTCAATGTTTCTACCTTCTTCCTCTCCAAGCTTGAAGGCTGTTAGTCGTGCTCTGCCTTTCAGTGAGAGCGGTGGCAAAAGGAGCATCATGTAGAACAGGAATGTAATGATGTAATTTGACTGCCACTTTTCAACAAGCTGTGCTGACACCCTTTGCTGTTTTAATATATGTCCTCCTTTTTAAAAAAAAAAAAGTTTGCATTTTTAATTAAAAAAATCCTCATATCTATTTATCCACATTAACTTTTTCATTTCAAGGTTGTATTGCATGCGGGTGTCCAACAGATGTGTAATGTTCCTAAAATTCTTTAGAATTACTGAAATATTAAAAAAACCCACTGCATTTGAGAAAGTATTTTAAACAGAATGATGATTGCTAAAGCACTGAAGTTTGCATGTAATTTAGTAAAATTTAAAAGAGAGCAACGTGAGAGACAAGTATCTGTGAGACCTGCCTTTTTTTAGTGGATATGTACAATGACAAGATTCAAGACACATCTATCTTTTGTTAATCTGGAAAAGGAGGGGAGAGGTGAATGCTCTTACCCATAAGAGGGGAGGAAATGTGTTGTCTGAGACACAATTAGGGGAGAATTCTTGTTACATTACTGTTATTAGTGCTTTGATTATGGTTCTGTCATAAGATAGAGACCAGCTAGGCAGGAGATATATATTGCAAATAGAGGTAAAAATTAGTCCAGATTAGAACCTATAAATAAGACACAATAAAAGATTTGCCCACAAATCTTCTTTAGCTTGGCAAAGATCTAAGTATTCTCACTAATTCTCATGTAGCTGGGAGATAATATGTGAATACTGAGCATATATGCAGTCTGATTCAGTCAACTCTCGCTTTCTTGAAACATAATTGACAGAAGGCTGTGAGGAGGAAAATTTTTGTATGAAGATTGTTATAACTTAATGAACCTTGTGAGTTTGATGTGCTATAGCTGAAAAAGGGTGTATTTGAATGTGAAAAGATGGGAAATAAAGTATGAGGTTTTGAAATTTTCTAAGCTGTCTCAGCAAAAGGCAATGATGTGCCATCAAATACGTATTTCTTCAGGCAAATGGTGAAGGCAGTTATGTCTGCCTAAGCAGAAAAAAATCTTAACTTTTTCCAGTCTTATATTTTAATGGAGTGTTTTGTGAGATACAGACTGTGGTGGCTCCTTTCTAAATATTCAAGTTCCTATCATTGCTTTATTGAAAACTATTTTGTTCTATAGAAAAGATTTCTTTGACTCCCTTCTTGTCCATATTGTTGCCTGAAAAACTCCATTTTTTTAAAGGAAATTGTCATGTTCCACATCTGTCCCTTGTCTACCTCTCTGGAAAACAATAATAGAAAAAATAAATTGTATGTTTTATGTAGGAATTGAAATACAAGAACTGCAATCTGAATCTTTTATAATAGTTGTATCAAAAGGATGATTAATTCCAAGAAGATAGTTGGGGATCAAAGCCTGCTTTTATTGCAAATGTGCCTAAATGAACAGTTTCAAACTTCTGCCAGGCCTTACTTGCTATGATACCAACAAAGATTACTGAGGAGATCAGAAATTTATTTAGGTGATTTGGGCTCCTAGACACAGAAGAAATGATCATTTTACTATTTCTATGTGCCTATTCCCTTTCAATACTGCTTGTTTTCATTTGCAGGATAGAATGTTCTCTTCTACGCCCAGTGGAGTGTAGAAAATTCAGTCAGCAATCTTTTCCTGATCCCAGGAGCTCATGGCACAAAGGAAGAGTAATCTGTAAATCCTGTTCCTACCAAAATTCATTTAGGTGAAAAATACTCAATAGCTTGTGGGATCATGACTTTTGTATAATGTATTGTCAACAGCAGCTTGAATGGGACTGTAGCACATTCTCACATATCATTTGTATCTCTCTTCTCCTTTTTCTGGATAATCTGCATCACACAGAGGAAAAATATTGTTTCTTTGAGAGGTAGGGGGTTGCTGTTCCTGCTGAGTTTACAACTAATAGGTGTTGGAAGATATTGCCTTAGAACATGATAGTGCTGATTAGAAATGTCTTACCTTTGAGAAGAAGGACTACCACATTCCACTGACTTTCAAACTCAGCAGGAACATAGAGCCAGGAGCTATTGTTTCTCTCATATTTACCTCTGTCTTTGTCCTCATTTAGTAACACTTTCATTCCACATAATTCTTTTTAGGATTTCTGAGTTATTACCATAAAGATTGCAGAAAATGCTAGGAAAAGTTTGTGAAAAAAAATTGGACATGGAAACATCAAAGAAAAATGAATTATGAGAAGTTTCAGCTATTAAAAATAAAGTGTAAATTAAATACAATGAGGAATAATTTAGGATTGGAAGCAGTGGAGGAAGTGGCATTAGGATAAAATCGGTGACTTTAAACTGCCACAAGGAAAAAATACTTATGGAAGAGACAGTTATGCCTTCCCCATTCGCTATATTTTGCCTGTAGACCTCTTCTGTCAACACTCGTGTCCTTGTGTCTGTACAGTAAGATGGATAAGGGAACTGATGTACCTAAAAATTAATCTGTCTCCTTATGTTGGTGTAAAGTCAGAATGTAAACACTAACTCATAGAAGAACATTTGGAAAACTGTCTCTGTTCAGCAGTGGTAGACCTCATCACTGCCCTTCAATCATTAAGGAAGGCAGCAGCTCAAAATTAACCGTAGAAATTGAACATAGCTCAGAAAAGGAAAAAACAAACATCATGCAAAGTTTTGACAATTGAACCTGGAAAGAAAGTTCAGTTAATGAAAAGCCTGGACTAATATCCGAAAAGGTTTGTATTTGTTTTCATGGTGGATATATCAGTGCTCAAGAGAATCCAAAAAGGGACTAACCATTCCTGAATGTTGAGTCAAACACCTAGGCTCCGTGCATACTGAAAGGAAACAACAGGTGCTTCACAGTGGATTTCACAGCAAACAAAAAGCCTGCTTTCTAGGACAAAAAAAAAAAAAAAAAGCTGTCTAGAGTTATAGTCCATAGAAAGAATATTAAAAACAAGGACTTTCTTGAATTTCATCTCTCTTAGGGACCTAGTAGCTTTATTGGGGTTGCTCAGAGACGCTATTTTAGATTGACGAGACAGTCTTTCCCTAAAGGTGAATTCCTTGGAATTTGAGTCTTAGGGACTTAAGTCCTTCCATTTGAATTTATTCTTCCAAGAATATATAATGCTCCTCAGGAAAAAAAAAAAAAACAACAAACTTTTTTTTGTGGAGATTTACATACAGGAAAGACAGGAAATAGTTCAGAATGTACATATTATAGGGCATATGTGTCCATATGTAGAGATATTTTCATATTTGGACTGAAAGTTTGCCTCAAAAAAGGTCAAAGTCTTTCCATTGTCTTCAAAGGTGCTAGTAGTTAATTTTCATATTTTATATTGCTGTCCTAATCAGTCTAAATAATGTTAGTAAATCCCTTTTTTAGGGCTTTTGTGTAAGGTCCACAAAAGCCTGTCAGATTCTTTACAGTCATGCGAGAAGATAAGCTACTACTTTGAAGTACTTTCAGTTTAAGTAGACAGTTTGCATAAGGAATGGAGAGAGAAAAAAAAAGGGTAGAATAGAATAATTTTCCTTTCCCACAACTTTTTAATATTTGATTCTCACTTGTTTGCCTTCACTTAGCTGCCTTAGAATGATATAATACTGCAGAGTTTTTTTCTTCAGTTGATAACAAACTAACAATATATTAAGACACCATCTCATTGTACATTTCATGAGTCTTAAAGTCCATTAAAGTAACTTTATCTTCAGCTAGTTTTCATGCTCTCTACATTATTATTTCCCCAAACTATGCTCCTTACCTCACTATGCTTCAATTTAAAGTTGCTCTCGTTATATCTGTCAGTATGCCTTGTCAGGAACTGTTTTGTCAGACCACTTGATTAGGATTTTGTATAGATTAGACCAAAAAGAACATCCATTTTTAACCCACTTGATGAAGAAATTGAGATTTTTCTCACATCTGTGTCCCTTGGAAGGAGTGCCAGTGCATTAAGTGAGAATTA
This sequence comes from Lepidothrix coronata, assembly GCF_001604755.1. Classification (NCBI taxonomy): domain Eukaryota; kingdom Metazoa; phylum Chordata; class Aves; order Passeriformes; family Pipridae; genus Lepidothrix; species Lepidothrix coronata. The sequence continues at coordinate 13,906,003 of NW_016690180.1, forward strand.
GGATACTGTGAAATAAATACTACACTAATTTCCCTTACTCTGTGAATTCTTTTAGTACTTTTCACTATAATATACATCCTTATGCCAAGAAAATGCTTGAATTGTTTAACCAACAGCTTAAAGAGAACTGCAGACAACTGCATTTACTCAGTTATCAGTTCTAACTCGATCAAAAAATCAAAAAGTGTGTATCTTTTTAAATTCTTAATAAAGAATTGGAAGTTAAGTTTACAAGGCAAGAAAAATGAAGAGTGTTTTTTATTACAGAAATACATCTCTGATTTGAGCTCTTTGAAACTTTTTATTTCAAGCAGGGTACTTGGAGACTTAATGTGGCCACATTCATATACCTGATATTCCTATATAAACATCATTTCTTTTGTTAACCACTTAGCACTGAATCATAGGTCCAGTAGATTTGTTCAGGGTGGTTTGAGTACTAAGCATGAATTCTGGAGGACCTGTTGTGGATAGATTCTTTTTTATGCCTGTATAAATAGGGCAAGTGGCTGAAATTCTGGCCAGTTAATATCTACAAAAGTATGCTCAGGAAATTTTCAGTTGTATGGCTTTAATTCCACAATATGGGAAGTCACAGCTAAAGACATCTGCTGCAGCAGATAACAATATACTGATGCTGCGAAATCTCACGAGCAGAACAAGATTGCTAACCTGTAGAACAGTAGAGGAAAGCAGATGTAGGGAATCTGTCTGTGGCATTTACAACCACTTGCATGCTGGAAAGAATTGAAGTAATATCTTTCTTAAGAAGCCACAAAAGTTGAATCCTCTGATGTGAAATCACCAGACAACTCCATTATCATTATGTCATCTAGATAACATGGTCTTTTAATTCAAGAAACCTGTTGTAATGAAGCTAAATAGACACTCCGATGCTTATCAGAAATACCTCTTCCTGAAACCCTGTTCTGCTCTTCTCTTTCCAGTTGTACGTTTGTTTATACAGCATTCATTAATCAGTTCAAATTACTTTCAAGTTGCATTTCCAAGTTTCATTAATATTATCAACAGAAGAGATGGCTCCTGCTCACCCTGGCAAAACATATCCTTATCTTCTTTGTACTGTGATAAAGGTTTGACCACTGCAGTACTAACTGTAATTCACTTAAAACCCTGATAGAAACAGATTTGTAAAAATTGTCTTTTCCAATTTTTTTTCAATGAGATCGAATTATTGGACTGTAGCAGTTTTGCTTCTGTATTGCAGTAGATTCAGTTTTCAAATTCTTTAAATCAAAAAACTTGATAGCCTTCTGTCATAATGAAAAATAACTCTTAAAAAAATAGACTGGGAAGCTTTATATATCTGCTCTCATAAGTGTGAAAATTCCACACATCCAAACATATCAACTGTGAAGATTATTAACAATATTTTAAGAACAAGTGTTTATTGAGAAGGCAAAAAATTAACTGAAGGATAAAGGAAAAACTTAGAGAGAAAAACATCAGTATTTTCCTTATCTTGGAAATTCCCTTTGTATTTTAGGTATTTGGTTTTGTTTTGGAATTAAGTTCTGTGGTTCTAAAAGTTTAGTTAGTATCATGGTTTAACCCCAACCAGCAACTAAGCAGCTGGCTTGCTCACTCAAAGTAAGAAAACTTGTGGGTTGAGTTAAAGGCAGTTTAACAGGTAAAGCAAAAGCTGCATGCTCATGCAAAGCTAAATAAGAAATTCATTCACCCCTTCCCATGGCCAGGCAGGTGTTCAGCCATCTCCAGGAAAGCAGAGCTCCATCACACGTAATGGTGATTTGGGAAGACAAATGCCATCACCCCAAATGTCTCCCCTTCCCCCAGCTCTATATCCTGAGCATGCCATATGGTGTGGGATATCCCTCTGGTCAGCTGAGGTCAAATCTCCCAGTTGTGTCACCTTCCAGCTTCTGCACCCCAACCTCCCTGCTGGTGGAGTGGAGTGAGGAGCAGAAAAGGCCTTGATGCTGTGTAAGCATCACTCAGCAGGAATGAAAACATCCCTGTGTTACCAATCCTGTTTCCAGTGAAAACCTAAACCACAGCCATAACAGCTACTATGAAGAAAATCAGCTCTATCCCAATCAAAACCAGCACACTTAGCAACGAGTGCGATAAATTTAATACTGAAAGGCTGCAACAGTATTGATGCTACCAGCAGACTGTTTTGTATTTCATCTTAACGTAGTGCACTTTCTTTTTCTATTCTCCTTAAAAATGACAAAACTAATCATAAGGAAAATTTAAGAAATTGTATATTGAGAAGTTCTTCACAAGCTTCTCTGGGTCTTTGTTCAGCTTTGTTAAATCGAACAGTGAAAAGTAAATGGTTTTAATTAATAAATAATTTTTCAGAGGACTGAACTCATCAGAAAAAGTATATGTAATGTGTTTAATCCTATTTGACTGTGCACTGTTTTCTGTTGGTTATAATCAGTTATGGTGAGTCATTTGTGATGACTTGGACTATTTTACTCCTTTTTTTTACTGCATTTTCGAATAGCACCAGTCTTGTGCAAATTTAAGGCCTGTTTATGAATTGCTGTGAATCTTCTGATGTCTAGAATTGTAAAATCTAAAATCTGGAAATTCTCTTTAGACCCAGCAGAATGTGTAATACTGGGAAAAATCACTAGGGCCCTCTCCTGAAGAAGTCTGACCAGCATGTATGCATTGGAATTAATTTTTTCCAGAAAATCTTGGGTAAATTAAATTTCTGTTACATATTAGTAAGTCAAATTTTCACATAAACCAGTTCTTTAGTGCTCTTAAATAAAACACATGATTTTACAGGAAGAGGTCTCTTTTTTTTCTCTTGTATACTACATTTAGTAACATATTATTTGTTTTATACTAACAATAATTATACAAGTGGCAGGTAAGGTACAACTAACAATGGGAAAAAATTAATTAGAGACTCACTGAAAAGAGTTGGCTAATGTTACTGTAAGGCTGCCACCTATATATGGAACATCATGGTGATGGGAGAAGACGGGGTTCCTGGCAAATGGAAAATGTTTTATGAACATCTTTAAGAAAACAACAACAGCCTGGAAACTCTAGACAGGTCTGTAAACCTCAGTCCCTGGAAATATCATGGAGAATTTCCTCTTGAAAAACACTTCCACATAAAAAAAAAAAAAAAAAAAAAAAGTTAACCAGAAACAGCTGACAAGCTTTAATAAGACAAAACATGGTAACTAACTTTGTTACTTTCAACAGTGCATTGAGTGGCAACAGAATGAAAGAGCAATGAATAGAATACTCTTGCATTAGGATTTTTGAGATTTTCTCTTGCAGTATGCTTACTAGAGGAATTATAGACTGAAGAATTGGACAGATAGAGATTTGAATGGATCACAAGGATCTAAGGATCAATGCCTTGATATCCATTTGGTGGCTTGTAACAACTGGGGCATCTCTGTGTTGATACTGTGTTAATATTATGTTATATCGACAGCAACCTTGTTGACAGGTTAAAATACATCTTCAGCAAGTTTGTGGGTGATGCTAAAATTTGAACAGCTAACACACCAAGCTTAAGACATATCTAAAGGATTCTGCAGGGAGAGACTGGGAGAACTGGTCTTGTTTAGTACACTGAAGGAAGACTAAGGTGCAATCCAAATGGCCTCTCAGGGGATCAAAATACCACACTTTTACTGGCAAACTTTGGAAAATAAGGAAACTTGGCAAAAGGTTAAAACCAAACATTCAATCCACATAAAACATTTCACAAAGCATTGACTTAGCAAATTCCAACCCATCCAGGTTTAAGTTACGCAAACATCAAGAAAACGAAATTAGGAGAAGAGGAAGAAGGAGAGGGAGAGAGAGGGATAATTATAGCTACTGCCTCAAATCCAGCATAGATGCAGCTACTAGAGATCCAAGAACAGTAGGGCTGCAAACGGTGTGGTGGCTATGTGGTGCTGATTTGATTGCTCTGGACTCCTGTGGCCATTCCCCTCAGGTGGGGCTTCTGGTCTGCCGGCCATGCGGGGCTGGGTTAGGGGCTCCAGGGGGTGTGGTGTGAGATTTCAGGTGTGCTGATGGCTAATAGACATTCTAGGGTGGACTAAAAGCTCCAGGGATGATGGGAGGAGTGGGGTGGGGGGAATGGGGCAGTGCTCCTGGTGTGCCAGTGACTGACAGCTGCATCAAAGTCTTTCGAGGAGGTGGGGTTATAAGGGGGGGCAAAGCACAATTCCACCTTGGCAGAATCCAATTTGCCCCCTCCCACCACATACAGAGTTGTTTCTAGCCAATAATAAATTTAATAACCTTTTTCAGTCCCTCACAAGAGTTAAAGACATGATGGAGATAAAGTAGAAGATGGTATAATGAAAGGCAGCATCTTGAAATCATTGAGTTCTTATAAACATGGAGTTCAGACTGAACATTAGAAAAAAACACATTTTCACTAAGATTGTAGTATGACACTAGAACAGGTAACCCCAAAAAGAACAGGTAACCCAAAAAGCTTGTTGAATCTCCTTTCTTGGAATATCTTAACAGACCAGCTCCAAAATCAAGTTTCTGAAAGAGATGAACAGCAACTAAAAGAACAAAATTCTTCTCATCACTAGTAGAACAAAATATTATTAGAAGAGAATGATATAACATAGACACCATAAGTAAAAAGAAATAGAATTGTATGAGAAAAGAAAGGTATATCCTAAGAAACCCAGTTTAATGCAGTTGAATGTGTTTGGGGAAATGGAGAGAAAAGATGAGGGAGTGATACAAAAATTATGAAAAAAATTATTTTAGTGATTATGTGAACTGGAGTGAGATTAGCATGGCACAGGCTGTGTAAGAGTTGAAGACACATTTCACATGTAGGACAAATAAAGGAAACCAAATGGAAGGCAATCACAATCCCAGAGGTCTGATAGGGATTATGGTGTTATCATCATAGCAGACAAATGAAGAAAATAGAAGCTTTTGGAGAACAAGAAATGGGAAGTTTGGTTTTGACATAAGAAAACAGCCTTCTGATGGGCTACAGCTAACTGAAAAACATGAAAAAAATCACAAACTTCTTAAAATAAACATTTTTATGGTTTGTATTTTCAAGTTTCTAATTAGATTGCGAACAAAAAAAATATTTTTAGGAGTTCAGAGGTTTGAAAATTTTTTTTTCTTTTCTTTATGTGTGTCAGTATAAGTACAGGAATGCAGCAAAATTATTAATATGACATAACCTTAAATTCTTTGTCCTGTCAGCAAGTGTGTGGTACTACCAGGTATACAGATTACTTAAAATCACTCTGTAGAATTTGGGTTGGAATTTGCTAAGTCAATGCTTTGTGAAATGTTTTATGTGGATTGAATGTTTGGTTTTAACCTTTTGCCAAGTTTCCTTATTTTCCAAAGTTTGCCAGTAAAAGTTAATGTAAATTAATTTCAGAGACACGAAAAAATTGAGGCTGACGATAGCCGGTTCACATTATATATTGAGACTTTCTGACTGCATATATATTGTATACAGAATCTTCTAATCTGATTTAGGAGAGAACTAAGAGAATCCTTCTTACTGTCATTGTGCAATTTTAATGAGAATAATTTTGACAGAAAAAAAAATAGAACTGTGTAAGGCCATGGACTCGCTTGACAAGTTCTTAAAGGGGGCTTAGGTACATCAATTCCCTGAGGCAGGCACAAAGGAGAGCGAGACAACATTCTCAGGAGGTTAAACAACAAGCTTTTACTGGCAAACTTTAGAAAATAAGAGCACTTGGCAAATTTTAAAGCAACATTCAGTTGAAATAAAGCATTTCACACGGCATTGACTTAGCAAACTCTAACCCATCCAACTTTAAGTTACCCAGATTTTGAGAAGAAATTGGAAGAAAGAGAGAGAGAGAGAGAGAAAGGGTACAGAGAAAGATTAATAGTCACTGCTTGAATTCCGGCACGATCTCAGCTGCTATAAAATCCAAACAGTGCTCCACGACCACATGTATTCCTGTGCAATTGATTTTATCTGCTCTGGTCTCTAGAGGGCCTCCCCGCAGGAGGGGCTTGTGGTGTGCCAGTGGCTAATAGCTATTATGGACTGGATTAGAGGCTCCAGGGCTGGTGAGTGTGGAGCATTGAACTGTCCCACCTTGGCAGAACTTGCCCTGTCCCTGCTCCCTCCCAACTTTACTTTTGAGCCAGTAGTGTTTTTCTGCAGTCTGTCACAAACTGCTTTGTAGTATAGAGATGGTTTTCATTTCCTTATTAATATCCTATTAATATTTGTGTATGTTACCAGATGTCTTTTTTAATAGGTAAACTAATGTTGGAAAATAAGAACAATATGGTAAATTACTTATTTTTTTACACTTTTCATAAATTTATCTTTTTGCATAGCAAACCTATTGGAAACAACTTAGGCAATATTAGTTATATACCTCAGAGTTGACAATCTCTATTCTATTGTTTGTGTCTGCCAGAAAAATCTCTTAGAATCTGTACATTTTGTTTCCATGTCTGCAAAACAGAGGTAACAGTTTTTATCCCTGTGTTATGATTATGAGTAATTTACAATGTAGGACAGGAAAGTTGGAGGCTTTTAAGATGGAGCTTGATAAACTCATAAAGAAATAAATCTACAATATAATTTATGATGGCTGGGGAAATAAACCTGATGACCTGTTGAGTCTTAAGTGATCTTATGTTACTAACAACTGCAAGAAACTTGTAAGGTTTTGAATAAATCTACAAAACCCACAAAGTCTGATATAATTTTTGAATGTAAAGATAATGTAAGAGAGACAGTGTGTTTACAAGACCTCTTTCTCTTGTGCTTTGCCTTGATTACTGGTGTTGTTCAGTTCTGAGAGATTTGTTCATTGGCATTCCAAGTAAGTTTGTCATTATATGATCCTGGGAAGATAGGTAGAGAATAGCTAGAGATACACATCTGCTATGAAGGACTTAAAAGGTTTCTTATGGTCCTGCAGGTGGTTTAATGGGAACAAAGTGGTCAGAAGGTAGCAAAGAGTTTGTTACTGCTTCAGTGCCAAGGAAGTAACTCTTCCTTTGTGGTGTTTTGGAGTAAATATATTTTGAATATTGCATCTGATATTAGATACTACATTCCAAAAGGTATATTGACAAACCAAATGAAGTCCTGATGACCAGAAAACAAAAACACCAAAAAAACCCCCAACAAACCAAAACTGAATACCCCCACCCATACTCCCCTGCCCTGATCAAGGAGGTGGAGGGATTGATTTCTGAGGAAAGATAAAAGAAGAAAGGATGTACAGCTTGACTCAGCAATAATAAAGGGCAGGGAGAATTAGCAGGCTACAAATAGCCAATAGATTGAAATATTAAGTCAGGGAGAAATAATTTAGTGCAGGACAAGTTGATGTCCTGCATCAGCATTAAATTAAGGAGAAGAAACCGTAAACGGAATGCCAAAAAACCCCATTGCAGAACAGATTTTTTGACCCTCTACTTGGATTGAAATTAAAATTCAATGACAGTTGTGACACTATGAAGGTCTATCTTTAACAATTTATATTAAAGATGTCATAGAGATACAGAATGATACTGAGTCAGAAATTAAGATTGTTTTATTTTTTAATCCAATAAATCACCCTGGACTGTTAGGTGGAGTGTTGCTAGCAGGTTGAGGGAAGTGATCCTCTCCCTCTATATTTTTTAATCAGTTAGTTCCTTTGCTTTTTTTAGTGAATGGAAAACCTCTACATAATGTTTCCTCAAATAATGCTTTAATTTACAGATTTTAATATTACCTTCTATCAATTTCCTAAGTGCTTCCTAATTTTTATTGATTGATTAGGATATCTACTAGTTAGTAAATGATTTTAATTTACATCAGACTTACACAATCACTTATGGTATTACTCAAGCAATATTACCCAAATAACTTGTCTGTTGTGGGGTAAACCCAGTAGACAGCTGAGCCTCACACCGCAGCTCACTTACTTCCCCATAGGAGGATAGGGGAGAGAACTGGAAAGGTAAAAATGATAAAACTCATGAGTTGAGATAAAGACAGAATAAGAAGCAAGGCAAAAGACAAGCACATAAGGCAAACAAAATAAGGAATTAATTCACTACTTTCCAAATTCTACTTTTCTGCAGGTGTTTGGACATTTTCAGGAAAGCAAATACAAACATGGGAATAAAAAGCTTTGTAACTCTAAATGTCCCCTTTTATTGTTGAGTCTGATGCCTTATGGTGTGGAATATCCCTTGGGTCAGTTGGGGTCAGCTATCCTGGTTGTGTCCCCTCTCTACTTCTTATGCACCCCCGGCCAACTTAGTGATGGAGTAACATGAGAAGCAGAATAGGCCTTGATGGTGTGTAAGCACTGTTCAGCAATAGCTAAAACACTGGTATGTTATTAATACCGTTTTGACCACAACTCCACAACATCATTTTCTTTTCTATATTAAAAAATCTATACTTTTACCATGAAACACTGCAAATAGGTGAATTTGAGCTTTGATTTTCCTAGTGGAATCCTGAATTTTTCACTCCCCATTTTAGGATCTATTTATCTTTATAACTTCCATGCCTTTCTTGGAATTGTTGCTGATCTTCCTAGACAGAAAAACAGAACTGCTACAACACCTAGGCAGATAAGCCTTTCTATTGCAGAATAAGAGATGTGGAAAATAGGGCCAGAAGAAAGAAAATGATAGGCAAGGACAAGGCAACCGGAAGGCATCTTTTCATCTACTGGTTAATCAAGAGACTGCTCTGTCTTAAATACTTTCTACAGCATTACAGAACTATTTTGTGAATTTCATTCTCAGATATATTTAAATCCTTCCAGATAATGACACTGCTTACCTAACTCAAAGCATCGATTTCTGACTTATGATAGAGACATTAAATGTTAGATTTTCCACATGTGTTAAGTCATAAGCATTGGCCTTACTCAGGAAACATTAAATAATGACCTTAGAGCTTGCATTTGTTCTGGCATCAGTGTTTCCTTCCAACTGCAAAATCAAGAACTACTTTTATGTCTGATTTCACAATATATAAAATTGCCACAATGGACCTATACACTCTAAGGTGTCATGAGTAAGGATGAAGAAGATAATCATAAAGGGTAATAAGAAGATTTTGAAACATGGAGAGAATAGAAGATGCGTGAACAGATAATTTGGTTGTAGAAGTACAGGTTAATACTGTCAGGGCCCTAAGGACGCTATCAGGCATTACTGTACTTGCCCAGCCTCACCTGGGGCCTCTCTGAGCTCCTGCCTAAGGCCCTGGACCCCATTACAGCCTGCTGGAGCCTCCAGTCCCTGCCCCAGGGCTGGTCTCCAAATCCCCACAGCCCTGACCAGCCCTGGGCCAAGCCCACTTGTGGGTCTATGCCCTGTACCAGAGTCAGTCTCTGCCCATCCCCAGGAAGATGCCCAGTGGGGCACCTGGGGCTTCCCCCAGCAACCCTCCTCCCTTTCTGGCTGGGGCTGCCCAACCTAGGGATTCCCTGGGGCTCCCAGTTTCCAGCCCACAGGGAGCTGCTGGCTCACACTGCTCCATAAAACAAGTATACTCAAGAGAGCAACTTGTACGTGGGTGAGAAAGGATTCTTCTAAATTATAAGTCATTTGCCTCAGGGAAAAGGAAAATACTCTCAGCTGTTATTCAGCTCAACCCCACAGACAGCTCTCTTTTTTTTTTAGATAGGTGACACATTGCATGCTATTTTTCTCTGACAAGTTAAAGTTTTCTGTGCTTTTTTTTTATAGAGCAGCATCATATTTTCTGCTAACACATTTTCTGTAAACTTGTAAGGACTTCTTGGAACTGCATCCCTTAAAAATAAGGATGTTTTCATTCATGTGCATAGGACATATGTACACAGCAATAAGATATATATGCATAGCAATAAGATTATGTTAGCATTGCATTTGCAGTTGCAATGCCATTGCACAGACACCCCTTGAAAAAGTTTCAAATAAGTTTTGAAATTTGCTATCGAAGGTACAGAAGCCTATCAGTGTTCCAACACTTGAATTTAAAACGGCCAAGATTATTAAAAACACGTAAATCATGCTTTAACATTTTATTAATTCCACTTTTTTCCAGCTCTTTGAGAACTCTTCAATTTATTGCATTGAATCAGTGTCCTTTGAAAGAGACCTGATTATGTTGCCCTTGCAGTTCCAGAAGTCATATTTTAAAAAGGTCAAAATGTTTATCTTTATAACAGAAAAAGTCATAGCTACTCATTGGTCTTGAAGTTGTTTCCTGATCTGTTCCTCTGATGTTAATTTCAGTGCTTCGGCTTTCTTATTCTCTTCTCATAAGCCTGAGGTATATACTTTTGATGTATATAATTCAAGACAAATAAAAATCAAACCGAATAGAAATGAGTCCTATGATCTTCTAAATAAATTGCTAAATTAATCTCTTCTCCTTACCTCTAGTTTTTGAAAAGGACACTGCCTCTTTTGAGTTACTGGCAGAGGAATTTACCCTTTAGATGCATACCTGACTGCTCTTCTGGAATTATCTTTTTCTTCTGTTTGTCACCAAAAAAAAGTCAGATCTTGGCCTTTTAAGTGATGATCACCTTTCCAATGATCATAAAGGAATCACAGGGGTTTTTTTATAATTATTTTAACCTGTTCTCTCTTTTATTCCTGAACTCGCCTTTTGATAACTCAAGGGGGGAATTTTTATCCCTGCAGTGACTTGTCCCATGTGCAGATGATAAATCTTCCAACCCTATTCTTAGATGTATGGATGAAATATGACAGCAATATAATAGAGCCTTTTAAAGTTTTTTTGTGTCTAATGACATTGAAATCTACTATTTTAGTTAAAGATTCGCTATTGGAAATCGTTGGTCCCACTTCAGATGCTTGTTCCTCAAACTGGTGCCAGATGCTAAGTGATTGAGATATGAGCTTGCTCAAAATGATGTGGCTGACATTCTTCTGGGAAGGTGAGGATACGGAGATAATAATAAAATTAATTTCAGTTTTTGGTTTAAAAAGCATAAGGTACAATTTTTGACCATGTGAAATTTTGGGGTGAGTTTTGTTATTAAAGAGAGTTCATGAAAAAGTTGTCTTGCTAAAAACTTTCTATATAGGCCTAATAGAAAAAGGTTGCCCTTACCATGATGAAAGAAAAAGTTTTATTAATTGGATGAAATTGAGAAATTTAATTTCAATTAATGAAACATAAAATACTAAAGGCTTGGGACATTTATCATGTCTTGCTTCCAGTTCTGTCTTTGGTCCTGTCTTCTGCTGCTCCTAACTGAATTTCTGGATAGATCCTGTTCCTGGTTCAACTCCTTGCTTTGTCTGGGACTCCATTATCAGTGCACTGACCAGTGACCCTTATTGGGAAGGGCACTGCCCTATAGGTGCTCTAGACACTCTCGGTTGCTCTTCCTTGTGGAAGAGCAACCCTCTTTGTGCTCCCTTAAACTGATACAGTGTGGTGATTCTAAACAGGGTGGAAGGGGGGTGCTAATAGTAAAAAACCAACCAAACAAACAAATAAAAACACAACAAAAAAATCTAATCAAACCAAAATCAAAAAAAAATTTCATGTCAGACAAGAGAATAAAATCTTGGTGCATAAAGAACTGGTGAAGCTCACCTTGCCTAAAAAGTAAGAGATCAATGTATCAGCTGAGGACAAAGTTGTCTTTTAGTGTTCCCTGCTTGTAGGACTGAAATTGTTCTGCTATGTGAAAAAGAAAGTCAAGATTCACAATCAAATGCCTGGTATTTTTAAGTGAGGGTTTCTAAACTTGGGGCCTGCTGTTATCACAGTTCCTATCCACAGTCTTTAGAGACTCAAGTCTTAAAAGTGGAATAATAAAAAAAAAAAATCTGAATACTTTAACCATACTTTAACCACTAAACCACTAAACCACTCTAACCACTTTAATACTTTAACCACTAAAATAGTATTTACTTTTACAATATGGATCTAGTGCTCTGAAACATTCTTTGCGCCCATTTTATTTTTATATTAATGTATTGTATTGAATTAGAATATGATTTTTTCATTTAAAAGATATACATCATTCTCTAGCAGATACATCAAACTTTACATAAACCAAGATTATTGTATGAAAGTGTTTATATGTGTATATCCTGATTTTTTTTATTATATATCATGATGCATTTATAAACACCATTGTCTGCCCCGAAATTCTAGTGGCACCATGAAATAATAGAGTCACACTTTTTAGCAGCCCTTAAATAATTGGGTAATTTGGGAGGAAAAAATAACTACAGGAATAGTCCATCAATTGGTGAATGTTATGATATTAAATATATTGTTGATTTTGAGACTATGAGAGCAATTTAGTTCAGCATGATAGCTAGGCATCTTTATCCAGCACATGAAAAGGACACGCCAAATGTCTCTGCAGCCTTAATTTGACCCTCCTGTATGTATAAATTAGGGTAGTATTTTTTAGTTATATAATCACACACAAATTAATGGATTTTCTTGTTTGTTTTTTTTTTTCTAATATGACTGTAACTTACTTTGTGTGTAATATTTTAAATTTGTGACTAATAATTGTAATTTATTTTTGTTTGGGTTTCTTTTTCCATTTGGATAGCCATAAAATTAAGATTCTTTTGTTAGTTGACTCAGCTATTTCTCAGTACAAGCAGTTTTTACGAAGCGAAGTCACCTCCAGAATAATCTTACAGATTTATGTCAAACACCTGTTGATGCCTCTCTAATTGCTTCTCCAAAATTTGGTAGGATTGAATTTAAACTTGGATGCATTATACTCAAATACTTCTTTTTCAGAAAGTTATAAAAAAATAATAATAAAAGGAAACTGTATGAAAGCCACTTTTAAAGTATATTCTGTTTGCTTATAGAAGAGTTGTATTTATTTAGCTTTATATCAATAATGGTTGTACTCTAGCAATGTTATCAAGCTTCTGAAAGTGTTTGAACTCAGAAAATTCTTCTGACAAGCACAAAGAATAGTTCATATCAGAGAAAAATGTAGATGTGAGAACATGTAAATTAATAAATATGGAGGTTAGAGTAAATTAAGTGCATCATTTCAGTCCTTCTGTAGACAGAATTGGTGCTACAGAGGTACGAAAGAGTACATTATCATTAATAGTTTATTAAGATTCCCAAATCTTCGTTTGCAAAGCCTAGCCATGATGATTATTAAGCTTACTTACCTTAAGTCAATCATGCTGTGATTACAGTATGGTTATGCAACTAAATTACATTGAAGATTTCCAAAAATTTGCAAGCAACTCAGCTTAATAATGACATAAAATAGCTGTACTAAGGCAGATGGTTTTTTCCTTTCTTTTTTGGTGGATGTGATCGAGGTAAATGCTTCAGTTTCAATTGCTATCTCATAAGTATTAATAATTTATGCTGTTTAAAGGTAGTATTCTTTGATTTGTCCAACATTTTTAGAGACAATTTCTTTGGATTTTTTGAGTGAAAAGCATTATTCTTTGTAATGCCTTTTGTAAATAAAATAGTTCTGTATCAGTCTACTTTAGAATTTTTAGGAAATTAATCACAGACCCCATAAGGCCACCCAGAAGATTAACTCAGGAAGTGTCCTCTGTAGACATGGGACTTCTCCAATGTTTGGATTATAAAATTTATTACTTGCCCTAAGGTTTAACAAGTCCCAGTGTATAATACCATAAAATAAAACATCCAAGTAACTCGTCTCTTTCTACTTCTGTGCTACTTTCTCCTGTTTTGTTTTGTAGCACTTAAAAGAACTCCACTGAGATGGCCTTTTAAAGTAATTGGTATAAATGGAATGTGTGCAGAAGTCATGCAATTATGCTATTCCTTCACTACATTTGCAAGTCTATATCCTCCTTTGACTCATGTAATTCTATATCACACAGAGTTCTCAAAGTAGCAAAAACACTCCCAAAAAAAATCACAAGGTATCTCCAGATGTTCCATATTGGTCAGCTACAAGCAACAAGATGACTATTTATGTTTTTAAGGCTTGATATATATTTATAATTTAATTGAGCTCTCTGAATTAAACTGAGTCTTTAGGTGAAATAGAAAGCGTTAATTTGATTTTAATTAAATTTAATTTAATTTTTTTTATGAGTAATAGCTATTGAAAAATGCCTGTTAATGGGAGACCACAGAGACCACAGTAAGCATATGTTAGTACATACCTCCGGTAAACATAAATTTTGGCAATGGTAGATATAATATTTGTTCCATGCCTTATTATCTAGAATAAAATCAGACGTGATGAAAGGTACAAATTTAAAATGTGGGATAGATTGCAAAAATGACAGTGTTAATAATAGAATCATGAAAGCTAGCACTTTTCATACTTTTTAAACACTTTTTTTTCTAAATTAAGAAAATAAAAAGTGAAAAGCCTTGTGTCCATTCTACAAACTCTCTGCAGTAAGACAAACTCCTGAGACTCATCCAGTGGTTCTTCGTTCATAAGGAGACAAATGGTCTTTCATTATTCTACAGCAAATTGTGGGGGAATGATCTGCCACTCTTAGTATCAGTATAGTTCTAATATTTGATATAGTACATAGAGAATATAGTTCTAGTATTTGATCAGCATAGCCTGTATCTTCATTACAAAGGGCTTGTCCCAAAGGAAAGCTACCTGAACTTACAACATCATCTGAGAAAGTAACTTTATTCTAAAAGCATAAGTCACTTTCTTCTTTTACCTTTCAAAGTGATGAACCTTGCAAAAACATCAGTTGACCCTCTCAGAACCCTTTGATACAGCCTATTGTGTCCCAAAAGAGATTTGTATCATATGTATTTGTCAAATTTACATTACTATTTACAACATGATGATCCTCAACAAGCAACAATGTAATAGACTATTCTGTCTGAAGTGATTCTTGGATGTTGCTTATCAAGTCACACTCAAGCACAAGGCCCAAGAAGCTGAAGTGAAATTGTGTCTTATTCAAAGGCTGCATTTTTTCAGACTTTCATATTTATATCTAATACTTTTCTTCTACTCATCTGGATCATATAATTAAATTTAGAAAACTCAAGTACTGTGGAATCAATGATTTTTTTTCCTCCTTCAGAGAGAAAGCTATTCCTGGCCACTTTCCAGGAGAAAATTGAAATTTATTGATACTGAAGAGACTAGCTTTCTTCATATTAAAGTGAAAGTCTTATGACAGTGTAACACTGAGAGTTGGTAATTTTTTTAAATCTGGGTAATTAGACATATCTCAAGGACCCTACATACTAGAAAGTGAAAGGTTGGCTATGTCACATAGTGTAAAGTTCTTATCAGCACAGCTCATTTGAAAAGGAATGAAACTGAGAGCCCTTTCACCAAGGCACGTATCTGACTTCTGCTTATAGTACAATAAATAGTTCAAGTTTGAAACTGAATCTCTAGCAAAGCTCGCTGTCAGTTTGCTGACACTAGAACTATCCTATGTAACTGCCAATTCAAAGACCAAATTCGTTGCATTTGATACAAAACAACCACTTTCCTTTGGATATACTTGCATGAACACTTGATTCCAGGACTTCTGACTTAACAAAATCTTGCACTTCATTCTGGTAGTTTTTTGCAAGTATTGTGAGGGCCCTGAGTGCACTGGCAGGGTCTGCAGACTGCCGAGCAGCCCTTCAGAAGGACCTCGACAGGTTGGGGATATGGGCAGAGAAGAACCATCTGAAATTCAACAAAGGCAAATGCAGGGTCCTGCACCTGGGGAAGGATAACCCCATGCACTAGGACAGGCTGGGGTTCAACCTGCTGGAGAGAAGCTTGGTGGAGAAGGACCTGGGGATCCTGGTGGACAACAAGCTGTCCATGGACCAGCAGTGTGTCCTTGTGGCCAAGAAGGCCAATGGTATCCTGGGGTGTATTAGGAAGAGCACTGCCAGCAGTTTGAGGGTGGTGATCCTGCCCACCTACTCAGCCCTAGTGATGTGCATCTGGAGTGCTGTATCCAGTTCTGGGCTCCTCAGTACAAGAGAGACATGGATTGCCTGGAGTGGGTCCAGTGGAGGCCTACAAAGATGATTAGGGGACTGGAGCACCTCTCTTTTGAGGAAAGGCTAAGAGGGTTCGGTCTGTTCAGTCTCAAGAAAAGACGGAATCACAGAACACGCTGAGTTGGAAGGGACCTACAAGGATCATCGAGTCCAACTCCTGGCCCTGAATAGGACCATCCCCAAGAATCACACCATGTTCCCAAGAGTGTTGTCTGAACACTTCCTGTACTCTGTCAGTGTTGTCCGAACACTTCTTGAACACTGTTCCAGTGCTCAATCACCCGCTGGGTGAAGAACATTTCCAACCTAAACCTCCCCTGACACAACTTTAGGCCATTCCTTCGGATCCTGTCACTGGTCACCACAAAGAAGGGAAATTATTCCAAGAAACCTCTTTTATGGCCCTCATAAAGACAACGAAAAAAACTGTTTTGAAAAACAGACAAAAATGTAGTCTTCAGATCCTTCAATGAGATTTTGAATATGAATTTGTGAGACTTGTGATACAGAAATCCTTTTAGTCTTGCTTCTCCTGTCAAAGTTATGGTCCTAAATTACTAAGGAAGCTGCAACTCCTCTTTATGCTAAACCACTGTACAATCCATATTAATTTAGTTGACCAATGAACTCTGAGTGATCTATTTGACATCTGCACTACAGATCTCTGTTGAGGTACAAAACTGTCCTATTTATTCTATTTATTCACTATTCCTAGACTGAGTGTGACAATCTTTAGAAATTTTAGTATTCTGTGAATATTTCTACAAACTGGGGAAATTTTCAGTTAATATGTTATTGTTATTTTTCAAACTGGGAGATTTCTATCAAGAACAAAGGTGTGGGGAAGTAAAACCACATAAATGTCTAGTCTTGAAGAAATTGTTAAAAGCTCTTCCTGGGACACTCCCACCCCTACTGTGTGATCAAATCTGCCAGCAGCAGGTACAGTGTTGCCCTTCTAGAGGCTTCTGTCTAGCGGATCAGGCTGCCAGCTGGAGAGATATTGTGGGAAACCCCTGGTGAGCAAGTGCAGTATTTTATAATATTCTTCCAGCTGGCAGCCTGCCTAGGATGGTATTTCTGTGCACTCTTCAAAACACTTAAGAAGTTTATTAAGATTGCAGGCAGCAACCATGACAATTGGTAGGAGCTATATTTCTCAAGTGCACTAGAAAAGTGTATATACAAATAAATGTATATTGTGGGAATATACAGGTCAATCCATTTCTCTATTGTAATTACAATATGTATTGAATAAGGTGGTAGCTGGAGTCTGAGCACTACAACCTAATCCAGGTGGGAAGGCTAATGGAACAAAGCCTTACACTAATATTGGCCTTGTTCATGTGTATCAGGTGATATGTTTTGTGGTGCTAGACCATTCTGTTATGTTCCTAGTCATACATATGAACTGCAGGAGGATCAGTTCACACTTAATGAAGAATCTTATCATAAATGATAACTTATGAACTGCTATTAACATATGAATAACTTTCTATTTACTTAAAAAACTAAGAGCCCAGATAAACCAGGACTCTGGATGGATCTTGTTATCTGTAGCCTGCTCTTTGTGCAGTAGCCAGATCCTATAAAGCTGTGCCCTCCTAGTGAGAGCAGTGCCTGTACTGTGGTCACCTTTTGTTCAATGCTCATCATTCCTTGTGGAGCAGGACTGCTTTTCCTGGACCCTAATGCACAAACAAAAATCATCCTAACAAGTCATGATAGAAAAAACTAAGTAGATTGCAAAAGTAAACACAAATAATGACTGAAAGAAATGAGTTGAAGTAAAAAGTAGAAATTGAAAGTATGGCCAAGCCAAAACAAATAAAAAGTTAACTGGGGATAAAGAGTGATAAGAATATGTAACTTCATTTTTTAATTGTTATTTTCAGTGCCATATATAGGAAAAAAAATCTTTAGCAAAAGACAAATGAAATAAAAAATTTAACCCAACCCAAGCAAGGGAAATTGAAGCAAAAACATCTAATTAAAGTATGTAAAAATAGAAAAAAACCTGTTCTCACATAAATCACAACTTTAAGTCAATGTTTTCTATAATTTTTCTACCCGTAAGTTTTAACCATCACAATTTTAAAAGCTAGTCTATTGAAAAAAATATGGTCTGAGTAGACAGTAGCCTGTACAAAGCTGATTACTTACAAAATTTTTCTAGACAAGCTAGAGAAAAGGATAATGAATTAATTTGAGATAATGTGATTTTGATCCCATTCTTAAACATGATCCACTTCTTTAAGACTTGAGTTTTCATTTCTATATTTTTGCATAGTATTTGCAGTATGCTGTAGTACACTGGTAAATAAGTAATCCTTATACAAGCAGTGAAGGTTTTATACCTCCCCTCACCCCATTTAGAAAAATTCACTCTCATTTGCTTTACTGATGATCTAGAGAAGAGGGGAGGAAAGGCAGTGTGATTTTAGCTATAGTCAGATGTAACTAGACTGAGAAATTCTAGTTCTAGAGAAATTCTACCCGTATCCTAGTGTAGACTCAGATTAAGTACAAAACAGCATTAGTGCTTTCTCAGATTCATTCACTGCCTCGTATATCCTTCGAAACAGGCACAGTGCTCTACATCATAGCCACACTCTGAGTATTAGGACAAGACCAAATCCAAATATTTTATTTTGTTTGGAAAGTTCAAAGCTGAATACTAACCTTTTGTTCTCAAAAAAAACATTTCTGCCTGCCTGTATAGATTTCTTCTAGACTGTTTATATTCTGTCAACTCTCAGAGTAGGGAAAAGGGTCTCTGTGTAAGGAAACTTAGGCTCCAAGCGTTATATACTAGAAAAAACAGATTATTTAAATCTGTTTTAAAGATCTTGCTTCCAAGAAAACAGTAGCAAGCACGTTACATAGGGCAATAGTTTCTAGCCTTTTCCTTGGATTGTTTGCTAAAACTTAGTGACAACATTCTGTTCTTAGGTATGTCTGTGTAACTCATTGGCTTCTGTCCCTGTGACTCCCACAGAGCATTTTAGTTGCATCAGCATTTCTTATAATGATCTTACAGTCTTGTTGCATCTGAAGCACATATCACTTGGGGCCAGATTACTCATTGCTTTGGCTTGTGTATTCTTTTATAATATTGCAAAATGGGTAAAAAATGTTACCTCTGATTTGTTGGGCAATGATGAAGTGAGTCTGTTACTAGAATCTGGGAGAGAAGGAAAAGGGAAAAAATATGTAAGCCGTTGTATAAACAAGCACTTCAGAAAACTATTTCTCCATTTTTATTTTTCTAGTAGATTCTGACAAGCCATTAAGAAAATAAATTTTCATCTACACACATATTTATGAACAGTAATCAAGATTTATAGAAGTTGTGCTAGCCTGATATACTAACATTGAACTCCAGCTTCTAGCTAAAATAAAGTAAGAGTACCCCTCCAGGCAGTAGGAACATGTGCTGATAGAACGATTTATTGAAAAAAGTATCCTTTGTAGTCTTGCATAAAAATTTTATTTGATATCAGGATTTCTACAATAAAGTTATACTTTGTTATGCACAAAAGAGGCAGATGATAACTAACTTAAAGGAAAAAAAAGGAAATGAAATTATCAATTTGGAGTGTTAGGTAATCCATTCAAAAATAGTACAAAGATACTAAGAATTCTGGAATATGTGGGAATGATTTTACCTTGGCTATGTTGCCCATTTGTCCATAAATATTCTACATCTTGAACAGGTGGAGGAGTCATGCAGTAGCGGAGTTACTCAAGCAAGGCCATGTAAGGAAAGTATGATTAAGCAAGAAAAGGATCCAGATTTTCCATCTTATAGGCAATAAAAAACCTTCCTGCTTGCTGGAAATGAAGAAAGCTTTATTCAGCTTTTTGTCATTTCCTTAGAATTTTCCTTTCCACAAGTTTCTCCTACTTATCTGATTGTGGCCTCAATAAATGCAGTTCTGTGAAAACAAGAAAAATACAGGAAGGGAATTATACAGAATATATTCCTCTTAGCAGATTCTTAAATTAGTACCTTGGACCTTATCTGAGACAACACCCTGTTCAATGAGGGCAGAGGCTTGTTCTTCATGCTGCAGTGCCGTTCAAGCAATTGAGATTAACACTTTAGATTTCCACTCAAGAACTCACAAGACTCTGGGACATCCCCAGCTAAATCCTTTGCCACCATTTGAAGTTCGTTTCAAGTCCTTCTGAATATGTTTGTGATTATAGCCAAGCCAGTGTTCAATATTGGATTCTGGAATGTGCCAGCTAGGCATTATTAATACCATTACTATGCTCAGAAATGTCATAGTAGGTAAAGTATGGATAATTGTTAAGTGGACAATTGTTCTCTCATTAACTTTTTTACATTTTTAGGTTTTATGTGAAATAAATTACAACAGTACCAGATTATCTCAATAATCAGCAAAAAAATTGCATATGGTTTGTAGTAGAATATCAGATCACTATATATGTCTAGACGAGAAGATGCCTTAAAGTTTAGTAAGTACCATTAAAACAGCTTGAAGATTGTCATTTTTGACCACATTTTCCACCCTCTTTATGGTAATATTTTAGAGAATTTTGTTATATTAAGGGTCAGATGTAGTCACAGGTTCAAGGAGAAAAGATACCTGCAGGTGGATCTTCAGTACAAGAAATATTTCCGGTTTTTGACAGGATTTTACTCAGCAACAGTAGGGTTCCCTTTGCAGCTCCTGTGATCTTGTTGTTTTATATTTAAGTCGTTTAAGGATTAGTGTTTTATACTTTTGGAAATAAGATATTCCCAGCTTTCTGATACATATAATTATCCAGAAAAGGACATAACTTTAAAACATGCTTTTTTAAAATACCATAAACATATAATAAGTACATTTGTATTCATAGTAGTCACACTGTATGGAGCAGTGTATGTTTTGAAGCATCCTATTGATTATGCATACCATTATAAAAATGTTTCTTCTAGATTGTGACATGAAGTTGCATCAACAGGAGTTTGGTGAGCCTTATATACAGAAGACAGAATTGCTAATGAATAGTGTGCTTCACAGTAAGTTAATGCCAGCTTTTTCAGAAGGATTATCATATACACAGACATATGTTCTTGAGAACATATAATATTTGGCTGTGTCCAATTACACAAATAATTCCTTCTTGCAAGTCTTCTAACATATTGCTGGTGTTCCAAACCTGAAAAACGTATATATCAACATGAAAGTCAAGTCAATTGTTGCCCTCATCCCCAGATTTACAATCGCTTTTTCACCTGTGTAATTGTTAGAAGAAAAAAAATGATGCAAAAGAATACTTTTCCTAAGGAAAATGACAATAGCCCAGACTTCTAACTCTCTCCTCATTCTCACGAGTGTTAAACTTTTGAACATTCTTTTCTAATCTTTTTTGCACTGTGATCTCTGATGAGAATAGAACTTGGACAAGGTCATGTAAAACCTGCTGGAAATAATATAGTGCAATGTGTTCTAACCAACTATAATTACAGTTATCTTACTTATTTGAGAAATCTTATGCTTTTTTGGTTGTTTATGCTGATTTTTTCATGATTTCATGTTCAAGTGATCATTCACTTCCTCTTAAAACCACGATTGGGCTGTAGAAAGCTGTTGCAGTTATATTTGAAGATCATTAAGGATTGTTTTAGGCTAGAATTTATTTAGCTAGTATGCTAAAGGCAGTCAACAGAGCTGAGTGTTTCCATCTTAATCTCATAAAGAACTTTCTTCACACTTACACGTAGAAAAAGAGATTTAATTTAGTCCTATGAACCACATAAGATTTGTGGAAAAGAAGGGGAATTTTTAGAAGTTGTATATTTGTTAAACTCGATTACACTTGCAAAACTTTTTAATGACTGAAGTACTTTGAAATCACAAGATATCCTTGTAGTTATTCTGTATGCTTTTTAAATTTTGTACTTAGGTCAAAACTTCCTTCTTTCCTCTGTCCCTTTCATTCCTGCTCCACTCCCCTTTTTTGATGGAATAAGACCTATGATAGCTTAGAAATTAAACAGTCTGTAGCAACAGTACAGTCATGAGACTGAAAGATTATGACTTACTGAAATCTGAACTGTTGCATAAATTAATGGATAAATATTTTTAGGTCAATCTTTAAAATCTAACCTGACCAGTGTAATATGTATTATTCTGTATTCAGTTTCCTAAGAAGAACTTAAAAGTAATTAACTACATTGATTCTGAACAGTTTAACAAATCAGGATTTGGTATCTGAATTTGGATATTATTGTCATTAATGACTCAGGAAAGAAGTTGGAAATTATAAGAAGCTTGCTTTACTGGTTCAGAGTCTCTTTTGTGTGTTTTTGTGCTTGGACGGATTTTTGTACATATTTACAATTAATTGTTCAGTATGTCATGGACTAGATAAGCCTTTCTATAAGGAAAAACACAGAACAAAATCAGTGTCAGGTTAGTAGTTAGGGTCCTAACTAAGCTGGATGGGAAAGTCACCTAAATGGAAGGTTTACCTTACTGTATATTTTTCTGAACATCAAGCAACAATAGCTTATAATTTCTTTAGATACATTACATTACATTTTTTAACAATAATTAATTACTTGGGGTACTTCTCAGCAATAACACTTCATCAACTAATCCTTTAAGGGACTTAATTGGTGTCTGGATGAAACCATCAGTGCTTAGACCGACCTTTATTTAAATTAAAAACTATTTTCCATAAGCAAAGGAACTGTACAGTTGTTTATGTTACAGCATGAGGTGTTCTGATGCATTTAACACATTAGAACATGACATAGTTCAGAATTACCTGGGGATAATGCATGTATGTCCTTTCAAAACTTACCATGAGTAAATAGCGACTACAAAAAAGAGTAAAATGTGAAGAATACACCTATTATATCTTTTTAGAAAAAAAAATCATAATGAAGTGTTTAAAATACAGGATTTCTTTTAATTTTCAATTAAAATGTCAGTATTTTATTTACTGATCCTTGAAAATCCAGCATTCTTTCAAGAACAATGTGAAATTGAGTCACCTCATTTGGCAGTGGTTCACATGAAAATTTTTGTTGTAATTTTGTTAATTTTTTATCTTACAGTTCCGTTTATAGGTAGAATTTTTTAAAATCAGCTACTCTCTCCTTTTCACAGAGCAATCTGCCTACTTTGATTTTTTTCCCACACAACCAGTAAATGGTAGTGTAAGTAGACACCTGCCACCAGAAATAGAAAGCAGAAAAAAAGATATTCAGCTCCAAAAAATAATTTTTTTTTCATGTGACTGGAAGTTTTCTTAGACATGTTTTGAACAACAGCAAACTTCTGTACTATATAGTGTAGAATGACAATGTATTTATAGATACAATAATAATAATGAAAATATAGATATAAATTTAAAATCAGTAAATACTTACCACTAAACTGTTTCCATTAATTCTTTTTAGACTTTTACTTTTGTTTATGACTGGGTCATGCACTGTATTTAAATTGTAAGAACATTATAATATGCTGATGTTATCCAACTATACACGTTTTACTTTTGGTACAGTGTATTCTTTACTGTCAGATTGACCTGATACCTGAATAGAATAAGATGGTGTCTCAAATGGAGTAATGTGATGAAGGATAAAAAAGAGGATTAATTTTCAGAAAGTCATCAATACTGCCTTACTATTGACCTAGGACATCTAATCACAGGTCATTAAGTCAGTGAAGCATCTCAGTCATCCTTGTCTTTTTCGTTATCCACCTACAATTTCCTTTTGTATTAAGGAATTTAAAAGGGAAATATGAAAGGCTAATAGAGCAAGGCAACAGATAACTGGGTTATTCAGAGTAGAAACTGTGAAGTTAGTTTTCAGCAGATGACTGAGAGCAAGCCAGGCCTCTTGTTGCTGTAAAGTTTCAAATTCATACTGTATGAATCAGAACCAGCATGCTTAGACTTTGCCTTTTCCAGATATGTTTGCTAGTTTGGGTGGAGTTGATGCTGAGTATGAATCATACTGTTTTTTAACAAATATGAGAGGGCTTACTTGACAGAAATCTTTAGTGAAGCAGAAGTTAAATGTCTCATGGACAACATGAGAACGTGTTGAGGTTCCAAAAGACAGTAGATACAGTCCTCTCTTAGAGTCTATTTTCAGCTTCCCAGAAAAATGCTGTGACACAGAAATTCTATTGCCGATAAGAAGTAGAATTTTTCTAATTTGGTATACAGATGGTGATAACACAAGCTGTCCAGCATGTTATTTAAGATGGTCTTTAAAATGATCTGTATTCTCTGAGAAAATAAGGATTTCACCCAGCTATACTATAGTATAATCAGATAAATCCCAATATCACAGTAAAATGGACAAAGAAAGAATGTCTCAGAAAAATGTCTAGGACACATTGAATAGGCCAAAAAGTATAAAGAATGCTCAGTTTATTTGTGTTTGCTCTGGAAAGTGGTTTTGTGTTTATCACCTGACTAATTTTACCAAGCTGTACACTTGCATCCATAGTCTAATTTTCAAAGATGTTTTGTTCTCTCCTTCTTGTCAAAGACATGTCATTAACCTCAATGTTTCATATTAAGTATTCATTTTCTGTTCTGTTAACATTTTCTATTTTTCTAGAGTTTTAAAATCTTTTGCTTTAAGAATTGACTGAACCAGCGTCATTTCTGCTGAAACACTGAAGCGGGGAAGGAGAAAAATCAAATAGATAGAAATACTAAACAAAAGCTCCTCATTTGTCTCAGCTTTCATTTGAATTATCATCAGTTATAATGTAGAAGGTAATAAATAGCCTGAAATTTAAACATAAATAATAAACAAAGCATAAGCAGAAGGTTGTACCAGAAAGAAAGCATTTAGTAAGACAATTTCAGAGTACTAACAGTCTTGTTAAACTCACAGGGCTAGGACAAGTTCCCTGCATTAAGAACTTGTACTACCCTGGAAGTAGCTGTGCTAAATTGATTTCTGGATTCTGGATTTCTGTAGGCTGGGCCTAGAAATGAAGTAACTTCAGTCTTTATTAAATATATGAAAATTCTGAATCTTGTTTGGTAGGATGAAATAAGATTACATTTTTTGGCTAGATGCTCAAATCATTAGGTTTCATCAGGCACAACAATTAGAACAGTACTGGTGTAGGACTCAATAACCTGAAGTAGTATTGGAAAAAGAAGCAAAGGTAGAATATGTTGAAAACAAAAAGAGGAATGTGAAAAGAAACTTAAGAGTTGAAACAAACGATGAAATTTCTTCTTTCAGTGTTATGTCAATTAATGGTGATGTGTAAGTGGTTCCCTCCAACTCAAACCTGGTTATAAAATTTCTTACAAACAAACACTAAGTCTGACTGTTAAGGACTGATATAGGAAAACCACTCTGTAACCTGGCCTTGAACACTTCCAGGGATGGGGCATCCACAGCTCCTCTGGGCCAGCGGTTCCAGTGCCTCACCACCCTCATAGTAAAAAATTTTTTCCTGATATCTAATCTAAATTTACTCTCACAAATTCCTTGCTTGCAAAACTCTTGCACTAGCATGTAAGATATTTTGAGTTTTTTAATTATGTATTTTAGATTATTTGAAGTAGTTTAATACTGCAGCCCTTTTTGCAGATGAAGGGCTAAATATTGCTATTAAAATATTAACAGAAGTTCATTCCAAGGTATTAATCGCTGTATAAATGATATGAAAACTATCAGTACAGTAAATAGTCCTTTTTTATCCTGTAAAACTTGATGAACTATTGGAGCCAAGCTGATAGACAAAGTATGAGGTGAGAAGAATCAAACCAGAGTACTATTTTGAATGTGTTATTTACTCCCATGCGTACATTTCTTTAAATTATTCTTAAAAATTGTATTATTTTAAGCTCTTATCATGGTAAAGTTCTTCTGTAAACAAATGAATATGATGTTAAGATTTTAAAGAACAATCTGAAAAGGTTACACTGAAAAATAGGTAAAGTGAAATATCATATATTGATTACACTGAAACCTAAAGTTTATAGGACAAAATTGTTAAGCAGAGGCACACCAACTAAGGAGTAGAAATGGAAGGAATTACATCAGTTTACATTAATAACCAGATTGCTTTTATGTAACTATGAATGGAATTAAATGCATATATTCCAATAAGAAATTTGATGTTAATATATCTGTGTAAATTTTAGGAACATATATTTTTAAAAGCAACTTGTCTCCCATTTTTCATTCTAATCAGTACTATCTTATAT
Organism: Lepidothrix coronata; assembly: GCF_001604755.1. NCBI lineage: Eukaryota > Metazoa > Chordata > Aves > Passeriformes > Pipridae > Lepidothrix > Lepidothrix coronata. The sequence continues at coordinate 13,932,209 of NW_016690180.1, forward strand.
GCAATGATTTCTATCATTGATGTAAGTACTTGGTTAGGTCAAAACTGAGCATTTCTGGAAAGTCTTACCCTAACATTAACTTATTAAATTACCATACAAATGAGCCTACTGTAGGATAAAAGCAATTTTAATACAAAATTGGATGTTATTATTTTCTTTCATGTTGCTAACTTTTAAGTACTTGATACACAATTAACAGTAGGTAAATATTTATGGTTCTTTCTAATCTATTGTGTTTTAAGAATGCATCTACTGGATATAAAAATGACATATTCCTAAAAGGCAGATGTTTCATTAAATGCTAAATCTTTTTTGCCTCTTAAAAGCATATTTTAATCTCAAATCTATTAAACATTTTCTTTAAATTGCCTGTGGAAGACAGGGAACAAATAAAGACTAATCAAGCTGTCATATTTATTAAATGTTTGACAGTGGTGGCTGAGTGCCTAAATTTTAATTAACTGCACATGTTTTGAAAGCTTTGCTATGTTTTTTTTCCTCACTCAAGAGCTATTCTGTGATAGAGTAGGTTATTTGTAATATCTAATTGAGAAATACAGAATTCAAGCTGTGTGTAGGTGATACATGAATTTTTCACCCCTGCTGACAACCACGTTGGCTTCTGTGTAATTCTTTAAACTGATTCAATCAAACTCATGCTGTTTATGGTTTTAATTGATTGAATTAAAACATCGTTTTAAACACTTAATCATTCCATTAGGCAGGATTGTGTTTGCCTATTCTGTGCTCAATCCAGCACAAAATAAGCACAGATTTCTTATGCACAAGGGATGAGACAACTCATCCCTCAGTCTCTCAGTCTCCCTGGTTTGGTAGCCTCATGAAAGCATTTTGCAAAGGAGACTGAATATATGCTCCAGGAGTAGTGTACCTGTGAAAGACTATGAGGACTATTCTGTTTTGGGTACCTGGGTGTGAGCGTTGACCTATCAATTCAGAATGACCTGGTTAATAAGCATTTCTTATTCCGTTATATTTTCACTCTTCCTATTTTCAGCTTCATCTTAATTTTCTTTCATCTTAACTGTTTTTGTCTGTAGCTCCTTCACAAAGCTGACTTTTTGCCATTGCTGTATTCTAAAAAATGACCTTATCATGAATTTATAATGCTGCTTTTTGCATATTTCCATGTAGTATAGCATCCATTAATCTTTTCATTTCTCTAAAATAATTCCATAAGTGTATTTTAAAATATTGTCTACATAGATGGTGATAAAAATCTTTTGATAAGTTGTAGAGATATATGACAAAAACTTTTGTGGGAGGCAATGAAGGTACCATATGTATTTTCACCCGTATACTATCCCTTAAGTCCTCATCAATGCTGCTTACATTCAAAATTCTCAGAAACTTAAAATATTATTCATTCATGAATAAGATTTTTCAATACAAAATTCTTCTGGTTTTATCCACATACAGATACCATTTTTCAAAGTAAACTTTTATTGGCTTAGGAGAGTCATTATTCTGTTATGAGATGGTAAGAAATTTTTACTATATCTTTGCTCTAAAGAGTCACTGTCTCATGACTTCTGTGCTTGATACTTCTCAACGATATCAAATGTGCTTACTTACAATGTTAATTTATTTATTTCTAATTTCACTCCTGAAATCACAATCTAAGCTGTCAGGCTCAAGCTGTGTTCTTCTCTTTGTATCTGTCATCACTGCTAATAAGGATTTGCATGCAAAATTAGGCCCTTGGTTACAGATTAAATTCCATTACATTCGTATTATGTCCTCAATCATAACTCCATAATTTCATAACCTTCATTTTTGTGGTACACCTGTAACTAAATAGATTTTAAGCCTGATTCAAAGGTTATTGAAAACAATGTGTATCTTTATACTGACTTCAATAAGCTTTAAATCAGACCTGTTATTTAACAACTCTGTTAATGAAGTGCAAGAAGGATTAATATCATTCTCATTCTCTTAGCTATGTTGGTCACTAACAATAATCAAAAATATTACTGATTCTATTTAAGAAGGCAAATTTTAAACAAGTATCTGAATACACAAATGAAAGTAATAGTGTCTTACAAATTGAAGAGTGATGTAGTAGAGAGGTACACAGAAAGGTCACTGTTTTGAAAAGAAGCACTGTTTTTAAGTAATGACAGTGTGTAGTAAAATTGTGCTTCAGGTTTCAAAAGGACATTTCTTCTTTGCAGGAATAGATGTCTTTATTACTAATAAGAGAATAAAATTTCATTAGCACACATTTTTGAAAGGAAACAATGGAGAAAATAGTCTATCTGATAAAGAATGTATATGAATGTTTAAAAATATTTCTAAAATATGTATTTATTATAGTACTAATGTAAGAAAGTGCTTTTTGATATAAGCCCTCGTAAAACTGCAGAAGAAACATGCTCTCTGGAAATACAGAAAAGAAAGATACAAATTTTAAAGTCCTCTTAAATTGGTTAGTAGCCTCCATACATGTAAAATTCTTTGTGATACTTTAACATATTCTTAATTTTATCTGACTTCAGATAAACACATGTACTTTATAAAAAGAAGTTGGCTGTGTATTTTTGTAAAGCTTAAGGTCAGGAGGAAAAAAACCTCTATGAACTGCTTTTATTTCAAAAAATACTGTTACTATGACTACTTGAGTAGCTTTTAAGGTGATGTCCTTTTTGTTTAAAGTATTTTTAGAACTTTAGTTACCCTAACAACAGGATACACTTAAAATAGCAACTTCTGACAAGTTAGTTCTTGTTTGCAAAGAAAATCTCTTATCTGTTTTTCCTGATGAATTTCTAGTCATTAAATGATGGCAAGGATAAAGAAACTAAGTTTCAAAACCATGTTTTCCTCAACGGCTTGAGTCCACACATCAGCAAATAATCTATATTGATAATTTCACTGGTGTTTTACATTATACAGATCAGATTATCAAAAAGGAAGAGTATGGCAGATACTTTTGGGTACCATACCATGCTATCATATTGTATTTTAGTAGATACATATTTTAAAAATAGGCTGTAATTTTTATGTAACGTGTCTTACTTTAGTTAATAATAGGAAGTAACACATGGTCAGGCTTCATTTCTGTAAGAAAAAAAATTTACTTTTTCTTACTCAAACTAGTGTCTTTATAAGACATGAATGGCATTGGGTGCTACAAGAAGCATTCTTCTCACTCACTTTCTACTAGTCAATAGCACATCAATGGAAGAGTGTGAGAACTGGTTTGGTCATTCTTTTCTGATACAATTTTCCACTTTACGGTGGTATGTAGTACAATCACTCCACTCAGGAGAAATGTTAGTTCTTATTTTGATGAATTTTGCATTATTTTCTATATTTATTCCAGTGGGGATTTTTTTCTTCTGGGAAGAAACTATTTCTTATCTTTGTTCTGAATTTGTACCTTATTCTTTCAGCTTATGACCTCTAACAGTTACATTGGGAAACCCAGAGAATAGATGTCTATTCAATTTTCTCATGTCAGTGTTTATTTTAAAGACCTCTACCATGTTCATCTTCAGTTACGTCTTCAAGGCTGAAAAATATTATTGTAGGAAATATACACTGAATGTGTCTACATTTAGATAGATTTAAAACTGGGTAGTCTATCATCTTCATAGGGTGATGGTTAATGGCTTGATGTCTGGTGGCTGATAATAAGTGGAACATCCCTGAACTCCATATTGATCAACAGAAGCTTTCTGAAGCTCATCAAGAATAAACATATGCATCATGACAAGCTAGGAAGGAGCTGACTGCGTGAGAGCTTGGCAGAAAAGGATTGGCCCAATGGAAAAAAACCAGTATGCAGTAAGGCCAGCTGTTCTCTAAACAAGAGACTGCTGGAAATCAAGTGCATTAATACATCCATGAAGGCAGGGACTTTTCCAGGCAGAGCTCTGTTGCACAGTATCCAAGTGAGGCATGCAGGGCAGACACAGGTATGGCACTGAGGTTCAGCCAAGTCCAGATCATCAAGCAAGTCCATGGCTGATGAAGAAGGTCCAAGGTAAAGCTAGGAAGTCAGTCTGCAGCAGTCTTAGGCCTGATCATGGGGACTGGATCAGACACATCCCTGCAACTGACAGGAAAATCCAGCCACTGGAGGTCTGATGACAATCCTGGAAGTCAGTCCACAGTCAAGGGTTAATGGCCAAACACAAATACTGCAAACGTACAAAATATGTCAGGCCAGGACTAAAGGTCCCAACATGAGCTTAAATGGAATCACTAGTTCAGTGGAAGAGGGCTTGAGTAGTGGAAGCCACAGGGCTGTTAATGATCATTAAGGCCAACTGGTGCCCTCAGGGAACTGATATTATTCCCCTATTCTTAAAAACTGTATCCAGTTTTGTGATAAATAGGAGTAATAAATAAGAGAATTTACAGAGCTAAAGCTCCAGTATGTTTTTTAATCTATTTCAAAAATTAATGAAGAAGAGACACCCTTCTAGGCTTCTTCCTGCTCTTCTCAACAACTCTTATTGGAATGCTTGAGCACAGCCCGTTACACTCACAGAAAGCCTGCAGTGGTGTGGGAGAATGCTCTGTGCTCGAGCTCATGGCTGAGATGGTGGTTGTGCAATCATCTCTAGGATGAAGGGACACACAAAATAGCAGTTCACACTTGATGTCCTGAGCTACAGAAGTAATGAAGTCAAATTCCTCTGTAGCAGCAGATAGTATGACAATGGGCAGCAATCAAAATTTGTGGCTTGGAAGGTTGAGACTGGACATGAGGAAAATCCTTTTTTCCTGCGGGAGGATAAGGCAACACTAGAACTTTGTACAGAGTAGGCTACCAAAACAGGTTGTGGAATTTCTATCCTTGGAAGTTTCAGGATTTGTCTAAACAAAGCCATGGTTGTCCTGATCTAGAACTGGCAGTAACACTGCTTTTAGCAGATGCTGGGCTAGATAACTTCCGTAAGTGTCATCCAATGAATATTTCTGTGATTCCATGACTTCACTGCCTTCCTTATGGAGGTTGTTCCAGATGTTTTGTCATATGTCACCTTCTCTGAAATGTTTCTAGCTGCAGTATTCCTTTTTTTCTACATCTAGTCTGCTATATTCTTTTTTCTTGTGAAATCTTAAATTTATTCCAAATGTGCTGTTAAGTAATTAAACACAGCTTAGAAATAATGAAGCAGTATTCATCGTCTTTATTTTAAATTAGGCCTTAAGTAAGTATACACAAATTAAAAAAAGCTATTATTCATTCATAAAATTTGTTCTTTATTTCCTAAATTTGCATTTTGCATTGATTTAAAGAATAATATTGCATAATTTTATTCTGTCTGTAATATATTCTGATGATGTTATATTAAAACACTATATATTGCCTTGTTTCTTCTACTACAAACTTACTGTAAGTTGTCTGAAAAAATTGATTTATTCATCATTTGAAAGAACAGTCATAAAAGTGCCCGAGTACAGGTTTCCTCTCAAGTTCACCAACACCTCTTTTAACATAATTCTTAAGCACATATTTCCTTTTACGTATACAGAAAGTTTAATCATCTTCAGTGCCTAAGACTCATGTCAAAGCAATATGGTGATTTCCATGTAAAATCCGTGAAAGAATCCAGGGATCAATCTTAGAGCTACTGATTCAGGGGGCATATAGGACACTATTGACATTGTTATTATTAGTGTAATGTTAGTACCACAGGTTATTATTAGGGTAAAGAAAGTGTCACTCCTGTGTGTGGGGTAATCTGTAAAATTTGAAGAGATTTGATCTCTTCCCTGACAATTTTAAAATGTGTGTATAAGTTGAGACATAACTGGAGCTAATGTTGTTAATGCACGGTATGAAGAAAGTTGATTAAGGGAAGAAAAAATCCTTTTTGGCTTTAATTAACTTTTGGTTTTATTAACTTCTAGGTTTAGTTTGGAGTTTGTTTGTTTTGTTTTGTTTTTAAATATTGTGTACACTTATCAAGTGCATCATTTAATTACCTGACATTTTAGTTCTAATCTTTCCTAATATTTTATCTTAACATATATATTTATAAATTATCAAATATCAGTGAATAATATTTACTATTGAAGACTTAAAGATTTTTTTCTCTAGCTCTGTTTAATAATCAATTGCCTAATTAAAAAAAAAAAGCAAAATTAAATATCTCAAAGGATGATATTTTTCGTGTCGTTCTGTATGATCCACAGTAAAGTGTTAAAGAAAATCTTGTAAACTACCAATTTGCTATATCTGGGCCTGACCTGTGGCCAGATGTCCCAGGCTGGCCTTGGCACATCGCTGTTCCCATAGAGTAGAGGTGCCCAGTGCCCAGGGTTGAGGCTGCCTCTGCCTCTCTCCAGCCTGTCCTGCTTCCTGGCTGCAGGTTTTTCTCCAATCACCCCTATGGGGAGCCCCTGCAGTTCCCCATGCCCAGGATGACAGCCTCAAAAATAGTCTATTTTAAAGAAGTTTTTGTATAAATCATAGCTATGGTATAGTTTCTAATTTTCCTATGACAATAAGCCGTAGTCAGATAGGTACTACACGTAAGTGAATGTCTGAACGTAGGAGCTGCTGACAGAATCATTTACAGAATGTTACGTAAAACAGACTGTGCTTCTGGTAAGGCTGCAGTAAAAGGCTGTAATCAGGTACCTTGAAGCTTCACAATTTGTTTTCTGAAAATTAAGTAACTAGAAAACCAATTTACCACTTGATCACAAACCCCTAAATTCTTAATTTCTCATGAAATTAACCAAACCAAGAGTTTTGACACATAAATAAACACAGTATCAGTAGTTTTCCATGATCATTGTGACACAGCTTATCACAAAATATTTGTTAAATTTAATAAATCACCTCATGCTATATAACCCAGCCAGAAAACTGGTGACTTATCAATCATTCTGCTTCCACTTGTGGATAGGTGTATATACAAGAACAGGACCTAAGTGAGAGTCAGCTGCACTACTTGAAAACAGGTAGGTTTTCATAAATGGGAAAAAAAAAAAAAAAACAACGACAAAGAGAAACGCAGATACAGTTCTAGTGATGTGTAAACACATCACTGGAACATATCAAATTTATATATAAAAATGTTTTCAAGCGTTGATAGATATTACAGTCTTACAGAAACATTAAATGTGACGAAACATGGGAATCCTAAAAGAAAGAGTGAAAAAATTGGAAAATGTACTTTTCAAAATGTAAGTGCAAAATAGGGCAAAGAAGTGGGAATTGAACAAAGTAACATATTAAAAATGAAATTCTATATACCCAAAAAATCAATATTCTGAGCTAAATTATGGTATACCAAGGATGTCTTTTAATTAAAATAAGCACTTCCTGTGAATGTGCTCAGGCAGTGGAATTTGATCATCTCTAGTAGAGATGTTAGAATGTGGTTCAAGTTTGCCATATGCCAACTAGTCTTTTCCCCAAGAATTACTGGACAGAGTTCAACACATAGGCAGATCCAGGAGTTATTCTCAGCAGCCCGATAGCAAATTTGAATGAAGTCATTCCGTTTTGTGAGCTGAAAGAGTTTATGAACATATGATGACAACTCTTTCTTGTCAACTGTCCTAAGTGCCAGAGAATGTTTTTAAAATGTTTAATGTTTAAAATTGGAGCTAATCTCTAATGTTAGTGTGTGGATCACCAACTATATACAATAAAGGCCTCCTAACACTGAGTAACCATATCTCAGACAAGATATGATGACAGCTTAAAAATTAGAGAAAGATTTACAAACAAATTTTAGTAGTATGTAAATAGAGAATGCTTTAAAATAAAATTTTCAGATCTGCAGTTTCTGTCTATTCTCCATTAGCTTCTTAACAGGGAAAGAAGAAAGAGCCAAATATGTAGTCAAATAACAGATGGCTAAGGCATTGCTTTAAAGAGAGAGGGAACTCCTAGACAGTTAGAGCACTGTTAGAGACAGTTAGTTTGCAAACATTTTGAAAGAAAATGCATTTTTTCCCGTGAAAATTACGATAATGAATCATCAATAGGAGGAGTTAACACACAAATACAAAAGCAAGAAGCCTTAACTTTGGTACTTCTGTTGACTGAAATAATGTCAAATCTTTGTTCCTAATGCTGCCTGTTCTTTCTTTATAGATGTCTAATTTTACAATGCATTTACAGACATTGAAATTTTCATCCTTCTTGTGCTCAAGTTTAGTTTCTGTTTCTCTTTTTTTTTTTTCTTGCAGACAATATTGAATAGTGGAGAACTAGACATCTCAACATTTTCAAATATTTTTCAGGTATCTTCAGAAAAATCTTCACAAATAGCTATTTATGAAGTTAAATTATTGCTATGTAAAAGACAAGTGTTATCATAAATCAAAAACTGACTAAAATAAAACAAGAAAACCCCATGAGAATAATTAATTTTATAGCAATGGATAAAGGATAACTGTGGCTTACAGCAAAAAAACAATGTTCTGCAGCGTGGTATTCACTGATGAGGTGGAAAAGGTGGAAACAATGATACTGAAGAACCAAAAAATTTTGAAGATTGAGAAGATTTTTAACTCAAGCACAGAGAAAAATCACAGCTAATAGAGGAAAAGCAACACAAATGGAATTATTTGAATACTTGTGCCCAGCATAAAATTTGGTTTTATCAGCTTAGGATATGAATGTGGCTTTTTACTGAATATATTAAGTCCACTAGCTAAGATAATAGCGAAAAAAAAAAAGGTCCAAGTGAAAAACTAAATCAAAGAATAATATGGAAATGCTGTATGCTCGTATGCTCTCATCTGCAATACATGTTCTTTTTTTGACCTCTTCATAAGCACATTTTAGAGGTCATTCAGTGTTAAGGTATAAGACATAGGCACTGAAAAACCTGTTCATTTCAAGAAACTGGAAATATTGTCAGCGTGACTCACTGGTTTACTCAGAGTAAACCAAGATGATTTGTAGGGAAAATACATAGTTTGGACTATCTGCTTCTTTTTACATGTCTTTCACATTATCTTTTTCTCCCTTTCCTCCTCATTATATTGGCATTGCTAATGCAATTTCATATTTTCCAGAATGTGTATGGAACTGGTGAGAGTTTTCTAAACCCTCACGATCAAATTTTATATCAAGCTGCACAAAGTGCCCTCATTTGGCCTGTAGAACAGAAGAAGTACAACTGCAGTTTTTTAAATAGGTACATGAAAAACCACATATTTTAAATAAGAGAGGAGAAAGAGACTAGGAAGGCACAGGAATATGACTAAATTAATTTGGAACATTATGAATTTTTTTTTGGTAGGTTATATGTGATTCACAGCCATCATGCACTTTAAAGTGTATTTTTTATTTGGAATGTTTCTAAGCATTGCTGGCACCTTCACAACAAGGAGGGAGTTGGCAAATAAAAAAGAGGAGAAAGGAAATTAATGGACAGGACAAGAGAAAATGATCAGAGTATTAAGATGTAAACTCTGGCATTTACTCAGAAAGATGAAAATATGAGAATGACTGATATTTTCAAAGTAATGTACATCATGTGGAATAAAGAGGAATCTTCTGAGCCTAGGATTTTGGGAAGGCTGCTGCCTAAACCTTGAAATAGGATATTCCCCTGGATTTATGAAAACAAACAAATATGCCAATTTGCATAAACTAGATGAGGTAATACTAAAAATAATTCTAAAAATTGTTAGTGTTTTAAAATTATGATGTTATCAAAGTTGCTGTGCATATTAGATATGCATACACCAGGAAGAAATACATAGTCAGTTTGTAAATACAATCCTTACTAAATATTCTCAATAGAAAGGAGAATCATTGAGAGATTTATTTGTAGGAAAAACTGCAAGTTTTGTTTTCAGAGGAGAGAAAACCAAACACATCCCATGGTTGCTAATTTAATCTTCACTGCAGGTACTGAGAAACATCAACAGTCACTTCAAAGAAATTTTGTATGCACCATGTTTTGTTTTCCACTAGGCAAATAGAAAGTCCTGTCTCAGTAAAACCAGTTTCATTGCTACTTAACACTAGGGTGGCCTTTGCAAAATATGTCAGTAAAGAGATTTAGAGATGTCCTGTGGTCCATTAAGCAGGTGTTAGATACAGAGATGGATTGCTATCCTGCAGGGCTGCAAAGTCACTAATGTCTTTGTACTGATCAGTCATTTAGCACAGATAGCTATCAGCATGCTATCTCATATGAGGGTTATTGCAGGGGAGCAATAGAACAGAAAGTTATCTGCAGTAGAAGTGATTTTCCTCATGTCATAATTAAGTACAAGCTTTACACGAGCCTGGTTTGTCTCAAGTCTTTCTAACCTTTGTTTCCTGAGTTAATGACTGATTTAAGACTCATCGCTATGCGTGCATAATTATGGCTGCTTTTCTAAATATGCCTTATGTTGCCTTTATTCATCTTTTATCAATACTCAATATCCTCTGTTATTCCATTATCCAATTACATTTTAGAGATAGCACTACACTGATTAACTTGAATAATTTGGTATCAGTATTGAATTTATCAATAATTTTCCCATTTCTTTTGTGAAATCATAGTATCTTTGTATCAGCATCCATAGCATAGATGTATGCTGTTGATCTTCTTCCATTAGAAAACTTTATTATTTATTCCTGTCTTTCTTTCTTACCTTTAAAATATATTAACCATGAAAAAATCATGCCTTTTTTCTTCTGTTTTCTTGTCAAAGTCTTTGGTGAAGGTCAGTGTCCAAATTTCTTTTTGAAATTAATGAGTGCAATTGTAGCATGATCATCCTCATCTGAATGCACTTTGACAATTTCAATGAACCCTGAAGAGTTTACGGTGCATTATTTTCTTTATTTCCTGTATCAACACTACTTCAGTATACAGTACATGTCTGTGGGATGCACTCAAATTAGTACTTTAGTTCAGATCATGATGCACTTTTCAGATCCATCTCCTGTTTATCCCTAATTAGAATCACAGAATTATTAAGATTGGAAAAGATCTGAAGAGGTTACTGATCCAACTTCCTGCTCATAACAGGTTTATCTATGGTATTTGACCAGGTTTCTCAGCACTTGTTTCAGTTAGATCTTGAAAACTTTCAAGGATGGAGATTGCACTGTGTCTTTGGACAACTTCTTCCAGTTCTGGGTGGTGAAAAAGTTTTCCTTAACTTCAGGTGGAGCCTCTTCTGTTTCAGTTAATGCCTATTGCCTCTAATTTTCCTGTCATGCACCACTGCCAAAAGTCTGAATCCATATTGCTAGTATACTGTGCATAGGTATTGAAAGATCCCATTTCTCTTCATGTGCAGGTGGTTCATCCCTGGTTGATCCATGCTAACTGTTTCCAAGAACCTTTTATCTTTTATGAGTCTGTCTTTACAAAGCAAGACTTGGGGTCCTGATGTTGTACGGTTTTTGTGAAGACCTGAAGACCCTGCATTACCTGTTCATCTTCCCTGAAGAGGTGGAGTCTGCCTAACTTCTTGTGCAGCTTCTTCACGTAGTGACCCTGTGCTGCAGTCAGAGTACACCTACTACAGGTAAACACATTGCTGTTCCCAGCTCCAGAAAGAGGCCTTGGAAAACACTACTGTGTCTTGGGATTTCTGCCTGGGTCAAAGCCTTTGGTGCTAGAGACAGCTGCTTCAGCCCAGGTTAGAGGCCATCCTTATGTGTACTCTTTTCTGGGTAGAAAAGTCACTGGAGAGTGGTGAGGAATGGAGTTAAATCTATTTGGTGGCCTGTGACTAGTGGTGTTCCCCAGGGCTCAGTACGGGGGCCAGTCCTGTTTGATGTCTTTATTGATGATCTCAATGTGGGTATCGAGTGTATCCTCAGTCAACTTACAAATGACACCAAGCTGGGTGAGCATGTTGGTCTGCTGGATGACTGGGGGGCTCTGCAGAGGGATCTGGACAGGTTCGATTGATGGGCTGAAGCCAATTTTATGAGATTCAACAAGGTGAAATGCTGGGTCCTTCACTTGGATCACAACAACCCCATGCAATGCTACAGGCTTGGGGATGAGTGTCTGGAGAGCTGCTTGTCAGAAGAGGATCTGGTCAACAGCCAGCTGAACGTGAGCCAGCAGTGTGCCCAGGTGGCCAAGAAGGCCAGTGGCATCATGAACTGCATCAGGAATAGTGTGACCAGCATGACCGGAGCAGTAATCGTGCCCCTGTACTCTGCACTGGTGGGGTTACACATTGAATCCTGTGTTCAGTTTTGGGCCCCTAACTGCAAGAAAGACATTGAGGTGCTGAATTATGTTCAGAGAAGTGCTATGAAACTGGTGAAGGGTCTGGAGTGCAAGTCATGTGAGGAGCAGTTGAGGGAACTGGCGTTGCCTGAAGAAAAGGAGGCTCAGGGAAGATCTTACCACTGTCTACAACCAACTGCAAGCAGATTGTAGCAAGATGGGGGTCAGACTCTTCTTCCAGATAGCAAGTGACAAGATGAGCGGAAATGGCCTCAAGTTGCACCAGAGGAGGTTTAGCTCAGGTATCAGGAAATATTACTTCAGCAAAATGGTTTTAGCATATGAAGTATGATTCCTTGCCTAGGCACATACACTACATTTCTATTAGCAATCTGTACAGCACAACAGAAGTGGATATGTAATGGAGTAAGCAATGCATCCTGCATTCATGAATCAACATTGGTTTCAGAAAATTCCTCAGTTCTATCTGTTGCAAAAAGTCCCTGATATCGGTCTATAGTGTCCCCTCAGTGGTGGTCACTGAGACAAAGAATTATATTTCTCCTGTGACAGGGCTTTTTCCTTTCAGAGTAATTCTTCTACATCTCTATCATCTGTCAGCCTCTAGAAAGTAATCCTGCTACTGATGAAATTTAAATGTTTTAGTATGGGGGTTTTTATGTCCTTACCAAGTTGCTCTTCAAAGTAATTTTTTGGCTTGTCTTTTTGTGGTTTGACACATAAAATAATTTATGTTCCTTTCTGTTTCTATTCTTTTGGTACTGTCTCCAGTTTTTGAATTATATTCTTTTTAGTCTGACTCCTTAACTACTAAAACACAGTGTGATTTTTTGGTTTTGATTCTATGTAGTTTTAGAGATTTTTCTGGAAAAGTAGAACATGCTACCTTTGAGTTTTAAATATAATTTGAAACAGTTGCTATGCTGCATGTAAACTTTCTATCCTGTTAGTGGATCTATTTATTTCCTTTTTACAAGTTTTATCATTTTTATGTAGTTTTACTTTTTGAAGTTCTATTATTTGAGTGGCCTTCTGCTTTTGGCTTTTCATTCATACAAAATCATCAGCTGGCACATTTTGCGATCAGTGTTGTAGATTATTTTTTCAATAGTTATACTAAGTTCCAGGTACAGAGAAGTACTGAAACAGGAACTAATTCAGTTGTTTCTCAGACTAGTTGTTCCAAGTGAGATCACTTCAGCATGCAAACAATTTCCTCTCTGCATTAACTCCTACAAATTTAATACCCAGAAACTGTCCATCCTATATGTAGGTACTACTAGTGCTTTTTTTTTTTCTGCCTTTGTGGTTTTTCCAATCTTCTATAAAATGTCTCTGTTACTGCCACCATTTTGGTATACTGCTCACAGTGCCCCAAGAATATTCTCTTCTTATAGAGTGACTAAATTTAAATACTTCAGTACTCTTATTTAACATTTGAAATTATTTAATTTCTATTATGATTTTTTTCTTAATATTTTGGAACACTTCATCTATACCAATTGACTTTCCCTTTGATTTATTATTTATTGAGATTTTCTTACCTTCTGTCAATAATCTACAGTTTCAAAGTTTCAGTTCCTTTAATATCTCCCTTTAAATAAAGTAATTCTGGGTATTTTCATAGTTTTTTCGCTGCTTAGAAAAACTGACACGTTCAGTCTTGTATTAAAACTGTTTTGAAATTTCTGAACTCCGAGTTTATTTTCAGTCCTGCTATAATAACACAAGAACTTATCCTGCTATACTGCTTTTTCAAAATACATGAAATGATGTTTCTTCATGAACTAAGAACAAAGGAATATCTAAAAACCATCATGTTACCATCTAAATGTAAGAAATGGATTCTCATGATATAAGAATATATCTCATCCACTGATAATTATACTAAACTTAGCTAAACTATTTAGTGATATACCGAAAATGTTCTATAAACTTCAAGTTGAAAATAAGGATCACTTGATATCAATATGAATATCTCCCCCATTTAATTTTTGTGTATTATCACGTGTTCTCTTTTGTTGTTTTTTTTTCCTCTCCCTGTCTTCACTCTTGGAAAGTAATTCATTGATCAAAATCAGATTCCTTTTAACCTATCTTTTATTTTACTTTTTCACTCTCATGCAGAAAAAAAAACTACTTGTATTTATGGTACTGCTGTCAAAAAGTATCTGCAATTAGCCTGTTGAAATAATGATGAATAACCTGCCTATGATTTTTAAAGAAAAGTTGCAATTGATGTTGTTGGGATATAAATTTGTTCTTTTTACACCTTAAAAGTGGGTGCTTTGCTGGGAATAGAGGAGGTAACACCTCTTAGGAGGTTAAAAATTCTATTTCTAAATATTATACAATTCATCATTTAAAGCTGTTTTCTGTATTGCTAAAATGGACAACTATTGTAAACAATATGTTTACAGACTTGGGTGGAATTAGTGCAATTTTTAATTTTAATTCTGCAGTTGTTGATTGTAGTACTAGAACTTAACAATAGAGTCCTCCATTCAAATTTTTTTATTGTTATTTTTTAAAGGAAGAGATGTAAGCAATTCTGTTGTCAAAGTAATTATATTAGTTGTGAGTTTCCTGGAAAAGCATTTTAAAAGCTTTATACAGGTTGACGTGAGAGGTACCTTCCTCAGAGCCAAACAAAAAGAAGCAGCAGGCTATCTGATAAATCTTATAAGAATCAGTTCTTGACACTGGCCCTTGAGCAGAAGCTGTAAGTGGTTGCTGGAGAGCCTGGTTTTTAATAAACTGGGAGAGAATGAACTTGAAGCTAGGTTTCAAATGTGTAAGGGAGGAGAAACAGTGATCAAGAAGAGAAATTACAAACTTTAAAAAAATACAGAGGGCACAATGGTAGAATGACACCCCAGGAAAGTCCATTGAGATTCAATATTTTGCAGTAGATTAGTGAACTCTGGCAACTCTAAAACTGATGTGGCATATATAAACACATGCAAGACATCAAATCACAAATATTTAAAATGATTTTACTCTAAAAATGCACCATTTAGCTACTGAAACACAGTTTATTGTGCAGGTAGTCAAGACTGATGAATATAAAGGAGATTAAAGTAAAGTCTGGACTGTTCCCCTGAATAATAGAAATAGATTTTAGAGAAAGAGTACACTCTGTTTGCTATCTTTAAAACTCGATCCTTCAAAGACCTGTGCAATGTGTCCTGTATTGCTTATAGAACCACACAGTGTAGGAAAAAATATTCTGTATTTAGAAAAGGTGGACTAAAGAGTTTGTCAAAACTTTACTATGGCTTTATGATTTTATTAAAAAGCTGTATTCAGCTGAAACGACAGAAAACAAGTAATTTTTATTATGATTGGAATCAATTGACATCATATGCTAACTGATAAGCGTAACAGCAGAGAAGACATGCTTTCTTCAAACATTGAAATACCACATCAGTAAGAATATATTCTAGTCCTGCTGCAGGCTGACATGCCCATGATATGCTGAGAGCTGTAAATATTTGTTCCTTATTATTCCTATTCCCATCTGTTCTAAGCGGCACTTTATGGGAATGAGTTCTTGAAAGAGGCAGTTTTACTGCTTATAGTGTGATGCAAACAGTATCACATTAAACTTGAAATAAAATTGAGTTAAAAGATGTAAATATATGTAAATTTGTGCACAGCTGTCCAGTTTTCATATACTGTTACAGAAACTCTTCAATATGCTTATAATATAAACGACTTCTAGGTCATTTATATGACTACTATTAAAAAAAGTTTTGACCTCCTTTGGAGTAAAACATTGGTTTATTAAGGATTGTTATGTATTGTATTCTTTCACTTAAGCAGTTCCCTGGAAAATAATTTATTAATTAACCAGATTGCTATTTTTTCTCTCAGCTTTAAATAAAGCACACATTATTTCATAAGAGTGCTGAGTGCATGTGCACCTACTCATCTCCATTCAACAGAGCACTGTCATTCATAACCTATTCACCACAGCCATTATTCATATGTATGCAGACAGTGCATCAGTGTAAGACTTTTGCAGATTTGCTCATGGAATTGATTATTTTGTTCTTTAAGGGTGGAGAAGGTGACGTTTATACAGTTTTATTGTTTGTGGATAGTCTTTTTAGTATCTACTTCCTCGTGGCTCGGATTGATGCATTCTCACAAATTTGCCTTTTATTTTTGTCTCTCAAATTTCCTTCTGTTTGTTTTCAGTGCAATGAAATGGTATTAGAGAGAAATGAAGAAATAATAGATTTATTTTTTTTTTTAGGTTTCCTAAAACCAAAGAGTAAAATGGTGAGTGGAAGAAAAAAATACACTGCAACAAAACTGTCCAAGTTTTTCTCAGTGAGATGGGGATAAAACCCTTGTTTAGTATGGAACACAATATTTTGTTTCTTGTGTCACTTGAATTTTTAAAATTATTGAAAAATATTAGATTAATATATAAATTAAATTACCATCGTAAAGTAGTTTTTTTAAAAAATATATATTCTAAGAAAGTATTCAGCATTTCCCAAGTAAAATATTTTAATTACATGGCACTCTTCATTTATCAATATTTAAAAATTAGTTTTTTACAGAGTTAAAGTGACACATCATGTTTGATCCTAATTCACAGAAAAAAACCCCAAATCCTAGTGAATCTCAAATTTCCAGTGAACTTACTGCCCTCTTGGCTTTACTTCTAAGGCTTATTGCTCAAGAGAGTAGAAGTTTTAAATGGACTATTTTATTTAAGAAACAATTTCTAACTCTTTACCTCATCACACTACCCCAAAATTGTAAAATTATGACACTGGTACTAGCAAACGTAGTTTGTCTCTGAATTTTCTGAAGATTAGAAATTAATTACAGTCCCTCAAATCAGACAAACAACCAACTGTAGAAAGAAATGTTTCTGAGCTGCTGCTTAATGGTATTAACATTTCTGTGAGAGCCAACGGTTCAGAAGGCAACCAGGAGTGTAACAGTAGAGAGAGAAGTTAGTTGAGTTAAATCTGAAAACAAACGTGCCATATACCCTTTGGATTTGTCAGAGTCCAATATTCTTGGGGTTTGTTGACAAACAAGTGATTTCTTTTTGACCATGTTAGCCTCCTAAATCAATAAAATGTGACGGCTTTTTTTGTTTTATTTTTTAATGAAGTGATCTGAAACTACTTTCGATTCTTCACCTGAAAATCGTGCAGTGAAAATTTCAAGCTGCTAAGAATATTTAAATATTAAAACTACGCATAAAAACTACAGCAAATTATGGAGTCCCAAACAACCAGCCATTTCATTTAAAGAGGACATTGTCATGCTAAAGGGATTTTACCATCTTGGGATGTCAGAATATAAGTAAGAACAGGCTTGTCCTAATCGAAGAATAATGCTATTTTGTTTGCATAATGCTTATCCTAAAGGAATAAGAAGCACTAATAATATTAAAAGCTGTAGAAGAAGCTGAGAATGAAAAGAACACACTCTAAATGGAAAATAATTCATTTTAAAACTTGACTGAAAAAAATACTATTTAATGGAATCAAAATAATGTAATAGAAACAGTGCTTGAAATAAATACATAAATGCTAAATTTATAAAACCTAAGAGAAATATCTTCCTTTCCAAAGACTTACTGATTTAAATTAATAAAAGTTCTCAAGTGGCTGGTATGTTGGAACTGATCTTTCCCAAGATTTTGTGATGAAATGAACATCTCATTACTAATGCAGGTGGAAACTTCATAAACACATGAAAGAAACAAAAACTCCAGGAGAATTTATTTTTATTATATAACCATTAAAATCAAGCTCTGTGGGATGTGGAGAGATTTGTTTCCCTGTATTGACTTTAACCTCTAGCATAATCCTTATGTTCTGTGGTTATTTAAAACAGTTTGTTCTGTGACTGGTTGTACATTTGCAAGGGAAAAACAGAGTTTTTTCCAGTCTTCTGCATGATTTCATTTCAGAGAATTATAGAACTGTTTGGGGTGGAAGGGACCCTAAAATCCTCTAGTTCTAGACCACCTCCACGAACAGGGACACTTCCCACTAGACCAGGTTGCTCCAAGCCCTATCCAACCTGGCCTTGCATATTCAGGAATGGGGCATCCACATCTTCTCTGGGCAACCTGTTCCAATCTCTCACCACCCTCACAGTAAAAGAACTTCTTTCTAATATCTCATTTAAATCTGCCTTCTTTCTGTTTAAAGCCATGACTCCTTTTCCTGTCACTGCGTGCCTTTGTAAGACATCCCTCTCCAGCTTTCTTTTATGTCCCCTTTAGGTATTGCAAGGTTGAAATAAGGTCTCCCCTAAAGCCTCCTCTTTTCCAGGTTGAACAACCCCAGCTCTCACAGCCTGTCTTCATAGAAGAGGTGTTCCAGCCCTCTGATCATTTTGTGACCCTTCTCTGGACTTGCTTCAGCTGGCCTGTGTCCTTATGTTTGGGACCCCAGGGATGGATGCAGTACTCAAGGTGGGGTCTCACAAGAGTGGAGTAGAGGAGGAGAATCACCTGAATGATTTATTTAGTATTGATAATGAGTTGTATGAGTGCATGGGATTTAGAAAGTTAACCGTGGAAGAAAAAGCTTTTTTTTAAAAAAAAAACTTTTTTTAATTTAGCTAAGTTGCATATGTTGCTGGAATGGATGGAAAAAGAGTAATGGTAGGTTGCCTCTGAGCTACTAGTGCAGGCCTCATGGTGAATAAAAACTGTGACTTAAACCTGATGTGGGAAAAAAGATAGTCTAGTATCTGGAAACATATGGAAAAGGGTGGTCCCTGAAATTTCCTACTTCAGGAAACATTCTAAGTGAAGAATAGTTAGGATATACGCAATTCCTATTTCTGGAATATAAAACACTTTTAGATCAATGTATGATTTTTATATAATGCATCTCTAATTAACAGACATGAACTGTGTTTTGCCTACTGGTATTCTGTAACCAGCACTGGAAATTTCAAATAGACTGACCTTTATACTACATAACAAATGTATCTGGAAACGGATGCAGTTCATAAATTTGCAGGTTAGGATTTATGGTTAAATTGCTGTGCTTGAAAACCCCCCCCACATTTCTAGTGAGTGCTAATTTAAGAAATTATCAAAGATGACTATTGCCATTCTTATGTGTTCAGACTTGAAGGATTTAATCAGGTTATTTGTAAGAAAAGAGGTCCACAGAATAGAAAAAAAAGTAATAGATGTAATTCAGACATATCTAGAAATCCTTTTACCCGCCAAAATGAAGAACAAGCAGGATAAGGGGGAACACAGCAAACTTTAGATTCCGGCTGTAGCTCACTCATAGGAATATATAGAGCCTAAAGAAATTACTGTGAAAGGCAAGTCAGGAATTTCCAAGTAGTATTTCTACTCATTGCAATGTCTTCAATATTATTTTCTGTACAAATACTACTTGAGAACACTAGTTAAATGTTCGTAATATAGTTTTGAAGACAGCAAATGTCATTAATCCTGCTGAGGCTCAGTTATCACAAGGGACATGGATTCTAAAACTCATTTTGAAAAGTCAGGTCCCCTTGGTACATCTCATCTAGCTATCCCTTTTTTAAAGATGCAATCTTAAGTTCATCTCATGTTTGCGAAATGATGCTCATAAAAAGTGTCAAGTTCAGTCAATAATAGAAGTGGGACTAAGACATCCAGCAACAGATGTCAATCCTATTCTGTATGTATTGTCACTGTTGTCGATCACTTCATTATATATCACCTTCTTTGGGCCACAGGACTTTGTTGGAATTTTAGATTAATTTCTCTACTATTGCAGATGATGCTTGATAATTTTTTATTTTTCTTTCTTTTTTTTTTGTCCTGACAACTTAAGGGAAATACAGAAAATTATTCCCACAACTATAACTGAGCATGTCCATATAGTTTCTATTCTGACAAAGGGATGATGTGCTGTTAAAAAAGGTTCAAAGGGTCTATTTGAAGTAATTATAAAAAACTGGAGGCTGTGGATTTTTGTAGAGTTGTACATTAATGGCTCTGTTGTAAAACACAAAGCAGCTGCTGAGCTTTAGCTGTTGTAACACTATTATTTACACACAAATATAAGGATGCACAAGTAAGTTAGTTACACCGCATTTTAAAGCTGACAGATTGTTTCACCAAATATTGACTGCCCAAGATATCCTTTTCCTTAACAGTGTGTCTTAAACACGACCATTCTCATTTAATTTGATGATTTCTATTAAATTTTATGCTATTAAAAATCAACTAATTCTTATTACCATCAAATTCAATATCAGAAAATAATTGAATTTCATTTTTTAAAATATAAAAATAAAATAAATAATTCCTGTCCCCTAAAAATAAAATTTTTCGGACTCTACAAACACACTTCAGTAATATTTCCTTACTTCTTGCAAAACAAACGAAGTCAATGAAAATTTTTCACTAATTCACTGGGAGGATGATCATGCTTGGACTGAAACAATGCATTGTGCCTTATTATAAGCAAAGAAGAATGCAGAACCTTTCTTTAGAGCATATGATGCTGTAGAAGTAATTTCAAGTATCATTGCAAAAATTCCTTTTGTCTTCACAGTCTCAGGATACAATAAATGTGTTGTTTGACTATGGAAACAGTGTCACTTCCTTAAGTCCTATGCAATTATACTGTGTTCTGAAAGACTAGCTTGCTTAAGTACATGGAACTCTTATGTGGAAAAGTTTCAGGTATAAACTAAATGCTTGACTCTATCTAAATGACTTTAGACTAATCCAAGTCACACATTTGGGCATTCAGGAATGCCAAGGTATACAGATCCCATAAATAAACTCTGAAGAACCCATTCTCCAGAACTTCTTCAACTTAAACAGTCTAAAATGAATGGTCACCTCCCATATGAAATACTTGCCTAAATTTGGATGCCTGCAAATTTTCAGAAATACACCTAAACATAGGCAAAATTATCTAATATTGTGTTATGTATGGAAAATATGTTGAAAGAATTGAATTGCACTCTATTTGTCTTAATCTGGGAAAGTAGATTAGCAACTCCAACCACTTCTGCTCAATGAAAAGAAGGTCAAATAAAAAATTCTGGTTGCAATATTTTCCCAAAAGCAAGAGAGCTTATTTCACAAGATTCAAGTATATGATTTCTTTCTTTTTCCCCTAGAGGAATATCCTTGTCATCAGGCTACAGATACATTCTCTTCCCTCAGTCTGAATACAGATCATTTAAAAAACTAAGTTTAGAGGTGTTTCTATACCAGAAGCCACCTTGTCAACACCAACACAGACTTCAAACCCCTTAATTCTCTCCTGAAAGTAGGCCTAATAGCATGGGGATTCTGTTCTAAAGAGAAGGTGGAAAGGTGCCCTAATTTCTTACTCCAAAGTAGTAATTTGTGCTGAGGAGGTGGAATAACTAGATTTAATAATTTTCACCAAGACCAATTCTCCTTTGCTGCATGATACCCTAAAAGTCAAACATAATCAAATTTTACTGGGGATATAATGAAAAGAGAGGTCAACCTCTATTTTTTTCTTCATAAATCTTGGGCTGGTTGTAGTCAGGTATGGACAGATTACAGGTTCAGATAAAACAACTTTAGAGGTTACGGGGGGAGGGGAAAGGGAGCAGAACATTTACATATTTGCTTCCAGGTCTTTCAGTGCACTCTGCAAATTCAATGACTAAAACTTCTAAATTAAATACGCAAGAGAGTTAGGTTGCAGCTGCTTGCATTCAGGGAAGAGTGATGTAATTATCAATCTAGGGCATTCGTGATTCTTCACTTGAGTAATCCATGATTAAGAACACATTCTTCTCCTGTCAGTTCTAGAGCTTAACTTTCTAACATTATGGAACCAATAGGCAGGGAGAAATCAAACACATTACACACTCCAAATAGACTGCAGCATATCAAAACTATACAGATTTTGTAAAGCAAAACAAAACATAAAATTAACTTGCATAGAATGTGCAAATCACCATAGATATCATTGAAAACTCTGTCCTGTATTTTGCTGTCTTCATTTTTTACACAATGATTAATGGGATACAGAATAAACAACTGTTAGGAGAAAACCATCACATCTTCTCTGTATTTGAATAATCTCAATATCACAACTCCCCTCTTCAATAAGTCATTATTTCTGAGAAATATGTGGAGAATCTAGAAATAATGGGATGAATCCAAGCATGAAACATTTGTATTAAAAACTGTTTTCTGCTGAAATCCATTAAACTACCTAGTAGATTCTTTTGGGAAACTGTAAGAACCTGAGTATTTTTTTCCTTGAATTCAAAATGGTTGAAATAGTTGAAACACATCTTATGTAGTAGCTCTGGTAGACCATATGAACAATAAACTTGGTGTAACTCTTTTAATTTCAACTTTTATCACTACAAAATAATTTTCTTTCTGGTAGTTAAAAGCAATGTTGAAGTATGAATAAGTTTGACTCATATCTAAACATCTTATATATATAGGCTGTTAAGACAGAAAAGGCAGGGAAAACTGGAGAAAAAGCATCAAAGAAGAGTGGGAAGAAATGTAATGGGTATCTATATAACAAATAGTTGTATATTATCATGCTGTTTATACAAATATATATTTAACCATACTGTTAAATCTTACAAGAATTGTTATTAGATGTTTCTATCCCAGAAGAACTTTTTCTGACCCCCTAGTCTCATTTTAGAGAAAAGTGGAAGATCACATACTAGACTGATCAAGACAAGTGTACCCACATAAGCTTTCATCCTGATTTCTGCCGTCTAGAGGAAGAAACATGCCTTTCCAAAATTTAAATTTTCCATTAATTTGAAAACAAAAGTGTTCTTCTTTACCACAGAACACTTACTGTTGAGGACCTAAGTAACTGATCCTCATTTTTGAAGCACATCTTTCAGAATAAGGGAGTTCCTGAGTCAGCTTTGCCTCTTGTTGCTCAGTTCCATCACTATGTCTGATCAAAGCAAATGACTTACACCTCTGTTTCTCTGTGACCCGATCATTCGTGTTATAGCCTTTGAAGTATATCACCTTGACTGCTAACTTTAAAGATAGAAATAGTGTAATTTTCCTGGTATCCTGAAGATTTTTCATTGAAAGTCTTGGAAAGTAACAGGATTGTGCAACTGAAGAGCAGATACTTAAAAATGAAATGTGATCCATTTTGCTAAAATATTTAGAGCAGCTGGAGGAGGTTTTGAAGCTTAAATACAATTATTAACTTACTTATATTTGTAATTCCTTTCAGTCCCTACACAGATATGGCATATACTGATGTCTGAGAACTCAGTAAATACTCATCTATTGTAAATCTTGATTCTCACTAAGTCCATGTCAGCCTCAAGAAGCTGACAGCTTCTGCCTCACTGTGGGGTTCTCTTCTTAATAGGTTGCTGTCTTTTGATCTTACTTTTGACCAGAGCATAAAATCCCCATTGCCAAGATCTGAGGAGTACTGTCTTCCCAGCCTTAAACTTAGTTATTGTTCTTGAGTGGATTTTCCCCCTCCTAGTTTTTTCTTAGCTTCTCTATAATTAGGGAAAAAACTCTGTTGCTATTCACTCAGACAAGGCAATGCCTCACATATAATTTTGAGATGTATATTACTTAAGGCAAAATGAACACATCTATCCTACACAAAAATTTGAAAAATGCATTTTATTATCTAACACAGGTCTCTAAAACAGTAGTCTGACAAAGAAATTCAACACATTTCACAAAGGTTTTATTTTCTCTCCTATAAATGGCATTTTACTGAAAATAAGTATTTACCAGGAGTGGTGTCATAGTCCATAATGTTATATTTACATTTTTTCCCATTTTTTCCTATGGGAGTTTTAATTTTAGAATTTGTAATAGCTTTTTATTTAAAATATTGAATTTCCACAATACCAATCAACATGCATACAAATATTATGATCATGTTTTAAATAATGTTTTTATAAATATCCTCTATTTATTATCAAATAATTTAGCAACTTTCTTCATCAGAGAAAAAAATTGGAACTGCAATTTTCTAAAAAGGGAAGATGCATGCATAGGTTTAGCCTTCGGTACGGTCAGTAATGAAGCAAAACAAGTAGGAATCAATTCTGAACTCTCTGAAAATCATTTACACCTAAGTACAGTAATATAAGACAGTTTGTTCAGATGTTTAGACTGCCTTTATTTGCAGCAGTTGAGATATTCTCTGAAACTACCACTTTTTTCTTCTGACATTTGAATAATGTACCTAAGAAACAATTTTTTTACATATATATTCCCCAAACCTGATCTTATTTAGGGGTAGTCATTGCACCACTGAAAAATAAAAAAAGTATGAGAACCAGAAAGAAAAGCTTTTTTCCACTCTCCTCTTTGAATAAAGCCCTACCATGAGTTACCAGTTTTATAAAATTGAATCTTCGGGAGTACTGCAATACAATGTTGCCTTCATTAAAAAATTTCTGTAACAACTAAGCGCTAAATACAGGCAGTCATGCAGATTCACCTGATGCTTCTGTACAGGGAAAAGGTCAATTAACTAAAACCCAGATTGTTTATTGTATCATAAGAGAAATATCTCGATTCAGCTCTTAAGTGAATTTTAATACAATGTACTCTGGAAGACTTGCATAATTTTCAATTGATTTAGTTTTATTTGAAGTGGTGTGCTATAGCAGCTGTCCAGTGCACCAGGAGGATTGTGTTCCTAGGAGGGTTATTGGCACAGGACTGCATTTGCAAATGTGCTGGAGCACAGTGTTCTCAGTTATAGTTAGGCTAAGTGCCTCAATGTCAGTTTTACTATGGATGCAAGACGAGAAATTTTGTCTCCTCTAACACAAAGTTTGAGAGGTGAGAAATGTTGGTAAGCAATCCAAGATAAAGCAGATTGATACAAGAGCAGTCAGTCTTGTTAATAATCTATACAAGCAGAGAGAATTTATTCTAGACTAGCACTTTACATCATGATGGCTTTTGAAGCTAAACTTTGAGCTTTTGATGCTAAATTCACGTGAAGAGATGTTTATTTTTTTTTAAGGAACATCTCCACAAATATATTTTAGTCTCTTAAGTAGAATATTTTAGTGATCATTTTATCATCTGGACAAGGTCCATGCACCACAATCTTTTTTGGTAAACAACTTGCAGCCTTTGAGGAATTTGAGATAAGGATAATAATTTGGAAAGGTAATGGGCAAAACACAGGTTGAACAGAGCTAGAGAATAAAGAGTGGAACGATCATGGAAATTTCAATTGTGTTTGATCTGACAGTTCACTGCAGGCTGCTGTGAAACCTCCATTTTCAGAGGTATTAAGAAAATTCAGGTGCAACTCCAGATGAGTTCATTGGCAGCTTGCCCAATTAGAAACAAATTAATCAAGTCTATTTTTTTAATTGAAGTAGCTTTCATTACATAGAAAACAGAATTCCTATGTCCTCAAATATCTAACAATAATTTTTCTCTATTCTGTCAATTTTTAAACTAATTGACCAATATCCATGTTAAAATATGTGGCACTTGGAGACTTTTGTGTTCCTGTTGACAGCAACCATAAAACAAATTGTATTTTAGTGCAAGCTGGAAAAGCTACAAATTTAGAAACACGTTTCTTTTACAGACTGAAGAGAACTTCCTCTATGTACTTCGTACAGCAAACAAACCAACATGCATATGTACAGGGAATAAAAACATGTTTAGGATGGCAATTACAAGTACTCAGAGTACACCCCCACTCCTGCTGTGCATCACCGTGATACTTGTACCAAGAAGATACCCTGACATACACAAGAAATCTTCCTGATTGCTTGCATCCTGCTGTGTTGCAACTTCGAGAGATGTCAGAGGCTAAAGTCCTTCCTGAGAACAAAGACTCCCAGTTTAAACAATTCCTTTTACCTTCCTGCCAGCTTTCTCAGCTCTGATTACTGTTTCTATCTCTAGGCATTAAGCTCCTTGTTTACTGTTATCTTAAAAAGTCTCAAAATTATTTCATAAATATACTTGGACTTCATATTTTCTCACTTTTGCACTGAATTTTAGTTCAATCAATCCTCCCTATAAAATGCTGGTAAGAATTCTGTGATTAACATTTTCACTTTGTGACCGACCTGAGAGGTCATGTAGGAATATAATGGAAGGAGATATCAATCCATCTGTGGTTTTGTAGGCCCTCTACATCCAGCTTTAAAGAGGCATCATTTTCTTCCTTTTTCTCCCTCTTGTGAAAGCTTCCTACTGCCTATCCTGGTGCTTCCCATTCCCTAACTAGGTGGAAAACAGGGTAGAGAACCAAACTGGTATGGAGTGGCTTCCTGACATCACTTTGGTTGCTCCTCTTTCTGCTGTGCAGCTCTATAGGATAACCTCAGGCCTGATCCTTTCCTGCTGACACTCGTGCCAGTTCTCTTCAGAGACAATTCATGAAGCTTAATCAGCCAGTCACTATAGTAGGATACTATTATGAATTAAGTGGCTGACTATAATGTTTGACAGAAAGCTGTGGATGTTTGACAGTTGTGGCAATGCTTCTACTGAGGTTTGCAAGCAGACCATAAGCTAAAGAAAAGTCCTTTTCCTGAGAACAATGAGAAAAGTTTTCCATTACCGAACTTTCAAAACTCTGTTTCAGAAAAAAAGGGGAAAATGCGTTTGTCAGAATAGTAAAACAAGCAAATTTGGACAGGAGGAAACACTTTAAAATGGCAATTAACAGTTTAACCAAGATGTGCCTGATTTTCTAAACAAAAATATTAGTGCTTTTTTCAGTTATACGGGTAACCAGTAAAACCCACCAATAGCACCTATACATCCTTAGCCACCCATGCACATCCAATAATGGTAAAGGAAGAGAGTTTTTCTATAGTGAATACCTTACTCTCCCTGTCATAACTTATATACCTTTCACTTTCAAATAGTTTCCTCTTCTTCTGGATACTGCTATGCTTGAAATGGTATTTTAAAAAGAAAACCCACTAAAAAACTAGTATGATCCTTGTGTACTACTGATGCATATAAATGTCATGTGCTAACTGCAGTATTATAGCTGGTTATGTTCTTTTAACTGTGGACATTACTTGATGAAAAATAATCTGTTGAGAAATAAGTTTAAAGATATGCCTAGCTGGATAGGTAGAAATTAATTAGGAACTTTAAAGCAATATTTTTAAAATTATCTGAATGATGGGGGTTTTTTGGTGACTTTCACTGAAGTGCATGTCTAGTCATGTAATTACTTGAGAACCTGGAGTGAACTGAAGAAAAGTGTTCAGAATTGATATATCTCTTGCAAACTCTGCTCCTGGGCAGAACAAATTCACTGGAGATGAGAAACCTCGGAGTTGATCATTGAGGCCAATTAAATGAATTACTGCAGAAGAGCAGAAGATAATTCATGAGTGACATCTAATCTATTCTAATTTAATTGCACAAAAACTTAATGTGGGTAGTTTCAATGTCTGTAGTGTATTGTGCTATGTATCACACTTTTAGAAAAACATTTTCTGAGACCTGCAGTCATTTTGGTGTTTTGTTATAGATTTATAATATATTGTTTGCCATTAGAGATGTTGTTAGAGAAACCCCACAGAGATAAATGTCATTGTGTCATCTTTGTATTTTGTACAGGGAAACAAAGGGTCCCTCTGACCTGCAGGCACAAATTGTAATTTATTATGAAGAGCATTCTTTTCCCACAGATAAACCTGTTAGCTTTTGTCAGTTTAGGAGGCTATGTCAGACAGAGAGAAAAATTTCTTATATTTTAATTCCTTTCACTGAAATATCTTGCAGCAAGCCAGAACTTGGAGAAAAATAAAAGGCAATAATGAAAGATGGAGATGCAGAATGGACAGAATAAATGTCTATACAGCTCTTCTGCCTTGTTATAAGCCAAAGTGTCTTTTGGTTTGTATATGTCGGCTTCATTAAGTGAGACATTAGGCACTACTTACACCGACATGCCAGTTGCTTGACCTAGGTAGCAAGTAAGAACAGGAAAAGAACATTTTAATCAAATGATTCTTTACTTTCATCTTCATTATTGCAAATGGCTAACTAGTCTTTGACTTTTTCTACTATCTGTCTCACAGTACCTTAAAGAAAGACAGCATCTGATATGATGTAGAGGAAGGAAAATATAATGCATTCATATAAGCACAGTAAGGTTCTGCTATCTCTTATGCTGCCCCTTGCTCAGCATTTTTTTCTATCTTTCTTCAATATGCCCCTTTTTATATTATGGATAGACATACATTAATCCTGAATGGCAAGAAATCTATAATTAATGTGTCTCAGGTGAATGTCACTGAGGTCTCAGTCATTTCCTCTTTTATGAATCTTTATAAACCACTTCTTATGTCTGCCTTAATATCTCCTAAAATGTTCATAGACTCATAGAATGGTTTAGGTTAGAATGAACCTTGGAGATCATTTAGTTTCAACCCCCTGCCATGGGCAGGGACATCTTCCAGTAGACACGGTTGCTCAAAGTCCCATCCAACCTGGCCTTGAACATTTCCAGGGATTGGGCATCCACAACTTCTTTGGCAACTGTAGAAAGCTGGACAGTAAGGAGTTAATGTGCTGCTATGCCTTAAACACTGATGGCCATTCCAGCATGTAAATTAGAACAGGATGTGGCTGGAAAAGGGAGGTAGGGCAGCACTTTTCTGCGAGAAACTTCCCTGTTCTGGTCCATGAAAACTGCACAACACAGAACAGCAGAAATTCAGGAATGAGGTCAAAGACCAGGTAAGACCAGTAGAGGGGATCAAGACCACCAAAAGACCCTCAAAGCCCCCCAACCCATTTCTAGAAAGGTCTAGAAGAACAGACTAACTCATGCATGCTAACATTTGCACAAAGAGTGAGAAAACTAAGCCCAGGATGGGGAAAACTTACCTATAAAAAGGTCCTCTCACAAAGCCCAGGTGCTATGCTCCCAGGACCCTGGACACCCTATTGACACTGGACCCACAATTGGTGATCTTCTTTCCTTTCCTATCTGATGTCTCTTTCAGTCTCTCCTTCTTCCCTCTTTCTTTTTTTCTTTTACTTTGCTTATTCTTAGAAAGTAGAGGCAAAACATATACTAATATCCATGTCAAGTGTGTAGTTTGCTAATAAAATTTTGTGAGTGGTTTTTGGGTTCTTTTTTTTTTGGACTGCTTTGCCTTTTGCTGTTCTTTTTCAGCCACAGGCATTTACAAATATTGAGTGCTCCCTATCACTAGATGCCCTTGTCAAAAGTCCCTCTCCAGCTTTCTTGGAGGCCCCATTTTGGTACTGGAAGGCTGCTATAAAGTCTCCCTGGAGCCTTTTCTTTTCCAGACTGAATAACCCCAACTCTTTCAACCTGTCTTCACAGGAGAGATACTCCAGCCCTCTCATCAACTTCACTGCCTTCCTCTAGACTTCCTCCTTAAAATTGTCTTACATCTTGTCCAAACTGTTACATCTAGATGATGTGTGTCTGCATTATGAGTACGTTTAACTGTGACCTTAGCTACAGACAAAAAACACACTGACCTGGATGCACTTATAGAAGTGAAATATTTTGCCTCATCTTGCACAAAATCTTGGAGAGATTTCCATCAATAGAGTTCCTTATGCAATTATTTAATGTCACCATTTTCCCTCCTACTGAATACCCTTTGTAAAGTGTTAGGTCATGAATATTTCAGGGTACTCAGAAAATATGAAAAAAAAAAAAGAAAAGTCTTATTTTATTTTCAATACAAAATGGAGTTACAAATAGAAATGCTCTCCTTTCACTTAATTTGTGAACCATATTACAAAAGTAATAAAAAAATTAGTTTTCAAATATGATTTTGAAACAGACAGTTTTACTGTGTGAAGATCTCATCACATAAAAGCTGTTTGAAAAACCTGTTGATTTCATTTTCAAATATAATTTATGACTTTACCATATAGAAAAAAAAAGCCATGGGCATCCATGCAAAGTTGTTTTTTATAAATTATTTTTGATTTTCTGTTGGATTGAAGGCAGAAATCTATCTAATTGTTTGTCATGGTCACAGAAACCACTGATTTTGGAAAAGCATAAAAGTATTACATGTCCTGATCACACCAAAATACTACTACAATATATAGCACTTAGAATATCATCTGAACATGGAAAGGTTGCAATGTATTTTTAGGCTTTTCATCAAATACATACTGCCATGAAGATAAAAACAAGACAGCTGTTTTGACTGTTATCATAAATTAAAGTTATCCAACACCCAGTGTGGATACTCAATAAAGTCACTAACTTCACCACCCAAAAAACCCCCAAATCATCATGTAAAATACTTTCATAACTGTTTTACATGTTCAGAACAGATCTGCTGCCCTGAAGACTGGGAGAAGGCATGAGCAGTGGACATACGTGATAAATAATAAAAAACCTCTTCTCAAAAATGTAGCTTGATGTAAGCTATGCTAAATTAAACAAGAGACAAAACTACCAGAACTGGTGTAGCACCCAGCACCCTTTTTCTCTAATTACATTGAAGAGGACAACAATGGGGGATGTGATTACCCACCATTTTTAAACCACTTTCATGTGAAAAGAAGATTATTTCCAATATAAATGTATGAGTTTATGACAGCTCTGCTTTCTCATATTTTCATGCTTTGACCTTAAATTGACTTAAAGGGATTTGATTACCTTTTATAGGAACAGATGAAACTGAGAAAAAAACTCCTGGTTTTTTTTAAATCACTTTAACATGCTTATTATATTAAGAATGAATTATAAAAGAAATTATACTTAACTGCTGACATTTCGCCCACAAGTATCCAACTATGCAGATGTTTCATATGATCATATTGAAAGCCCCCACAATTGAAGAAGATAAAATAAAGGAAGATAAAAAGATAAAATGAGCATTATTTTAACTAACTGAAAGGAAAATATTCAACAAATCCACTTAGCCTTACAAATGTTCAAATCTTATAGGATAGCTATATATCTTATTCTATAGCTATAGTATTAGTATCTGAAAAAATTCTTATCCACTAATAGTGACCATCTGATATGGTTTTAAGCTGGCTTCCTGCCAAGTTTCCAAACCTTACCACAAGAATTCCCCCCCCACCAAACCTCAGAGAGAAGAGGGAGAAAAAAAACAATCAAGAAAACCGAAACGAGAGCGAGACAGCTAAAGCAATATATATAAATATATTTACGCTTATATTACAGTTATATACAATTGAAATATATATACAATTTCACAAGGGAAAGGGAAGGGGGAAGGGAAAAGGAACAAAATCAAAATAAAATATATATATATCCCGATTAGTAGCCCAATATCTAGCAACTAAAAGAATTGGCAAAAAACTATCTTACTACTCTCCCTCGGAGAATGGAGAGTCACGCTGGAACTATTGCCGGCAACCTCTGTCTCCCAAGGTCGACAGGGCCTTACCAGGCCTCACTCCCCAACACAACAGACTCAACAGCAGGGAACCTGCACCTCCAAGCCGCCGGAAGGAAAGAGAAGCGAAGGCCTTTCCTCCTGTCTTCTTATAGCCTGGTTTATGTAAAAAATCTTAGGGAATACTGAGTAAATCTGGGCCCTTCCTTGGCTACAAACTGGTCACCAAGGAAGGCCTAGACCAAACTACCACCATCTGATCAGACCTTATTAGTTTCTTTAGAAGGAGAATCACCTCTCAGTGTTTGATTATGATGCACTGGCTGGAGTTAGTACAGTAAAGAGAATATTTTGCTTGAAAATGTGGCTGAGGATCTGGGGACTGGTGATTATATTTACTCATAGGAAGTCTGAAGCACTAGAGTATGTTAGGGCCACTAGAAACTTATTGCTGCTTCTACCTTGACTAGTCAAGAACATTATGTTTCAAAACAGAGTCACCAAAGACCTAAGCTGCACTGATTTATTTCAGGATCAAGGTGGAAATGAGTGGAATAGTGACAAAGCAAAATTAGTAGCATTTTACCCAACTGACATGTGCATACTTTATTTTTTTGCACAAGTGTAAATAAGTCTTACTTGTCTCTCTACAGCAGCAACAGCTATGAACATCATGTTTCAGATGCTGCACTATTAGAGGTTTTGATGCCTGACATTCTGAATTCCAAAAGACTTTCATTCCACTTTAAGATTTTGGGATGACTTAACAGAGTCAAAGAGGAAACAGCAACATCTTTGGTGTTGCCAATCTCTCCCGGGCATCATGTCCTCTGCCCAGGCTGGCTGGACAGAGCAGCCTCTCCATCAGACACTGTGAGGAGTCTGCACAACCTCCATGAGTGACAGCATGGGCCAGAGCTCTCAGGGACCTTGGGACATGTAACTGGCATGGTGACCTGTCTTCTCACTGCTGTGAGCATTAGCAGATTACAGGTAATGTCATAGGTCTGTGTAAACCTGGAACATCCATGTCTACAACCTACATCCACACACCTCCTGGAGTCGGGGGTACTACAAGCTACAAAAGTAAATGATACTAGCAAAATCAGATCTGTTTTACCTGTGAGATAATAATACTAGTAATTGGACATGACTTGTGATAAGAAATATTAGGAATAAAATTAATTCAGACAAGTTTAGTAATTCTTTACAATTTTATCTCAGTATTGTTCCTTGAAAAGATGTGACAGAAATATTTTCACAACTTATCAAAGTATTTAAAGAGCTGCTTAAATCTATGATGCAAGCAGCACCATAACTCATTGTTCTGAATTAGTTTTCTTAGTTTGTTTCGTGTTTCTATTTTCATTTTATAATTAAGTATATTTATATTTTAAATTTCTTAAGAAATTTAGTTTTTTCTGTTTAAGGCAGCCAGAAACATAAAAAGGTAAAAGCAAAAAAAAATTAATGATATTTTAAAGCAAAATCAGATAGTTACCTGACAGTAGCTTCAATCTGGTGACTTTCTAGATAAAGAAAAAAGTCTTAAATTTTATACTGGTTGTCTTCAGATCATGCAGCTCTGAGTAGGTTCAGAATGAAAATTTCAGCAAAATTTTTGACTAGCCAGTACGGTAAGATTTCTAATTATCTTTTACTTTATCTAAAACTTTAAGTTTTAGGAAGAAAAAGAAGAGAATACTACTTAAAGATTCATAAATATTTTAAGCTTTCTGTAAACATCTTAAAAGCAGTAGCAGATCTATTTTAAGACACTGGAATGCAGTCTTCCCTATGTTACTAGGTGTATTTAGAAAATAATAATTTTAAATTATAATACTAAAATTATTTTAAAGATGAAATGTAAAACAAACTTTCTCTTACCTGAAATAATTCTACTCAAATAGGTATTTTTAAAAGTATACAAAAGTGCTTTTGTTTCATCTAAATATTTTTTCTATATTAGACAAACCTATTTGCAAGCTAACTTTAATGGGAAAATATGGTTTCAAGATTTCATACTGTATGTAGTGTTCTTTTATGCTTCGTGGACAAATATTTTTTTCTTTGCTCTTCTTTTGAAATGCAGTACAACTGAAAAAAGTTTCTGACAGGTACATCTTTCTGTATCATCCTTTTAGGAACATACTTTTATGGTATTTCTGTGTTTTTTTTGGGGGTTTTGTATCTGTCCAAAGAAACCATCGTAACTAAAAGATGGTTATTTCATGTGTGACCTCAACATGTCTTGAACAGAGGATTTTTTATAGAAAAAACACCCATTGTTATTATTGTTGTTATTAGTATCTGTACAGGCAATAATAAACTTTCATCATAAAAGGTATTTACCCTGATATGAATGTTTTAAATACATTTCCTAAAAGGAGAAGTGCCTTTGTACTAACATAAAACTGAGTGGATAGATACTGGCTGTATTTCCATTCATTCTAGATTATGTCTAAGTGTTCCATGGGGAAAAATATAAAAAGAAAAATTTTCTACATCAAAAAGAAATTAAAATATCTGTAAATGAAAATGGGATATATACTGTGAAATAATTACCTTCATCAACTGACCTTTTGGTTCACTGGGCTGTATGAAAGTAAGTGTCTGCAGTAACTCAGACTCTTGGAATAAACTTTTATTATTTAACTGTGTGTACATTAGCAGATGCATGATTAGTGAGGAAGTCCACATCATTGATTAGATTGGCCAGCCTGTGATTCAGCTAATCTGGGTTCAGGTTTTTTGCTGTGTGATGGGTTTTAAAAGCAATAGCTTCCTAAAAATGCAGATAGAAGATGAATGGGATTTTTGAAATCATTACAGCTTTTAAGTACCATTGAAATCAATAAATACTAATAACAAGATCCAAAAATGCCATTAGGCATCTGAAGTATAAGATAGGCATCTGGGACCCAAAGGATGATTCAAAAGCATTAAGGTACGAAGAGTAAGTTTGCACCTGTCTTGTTGCAGTGAATGCCCAGGAGTTACTGCTGCTACTTTGGCAGAATAGTGCATTGAGGGGTGTCTTCACACCCCATGGTAGGACTAGGCCGCTTTAAAGTTGGGGTGTGTGTCCTATGGGGGGGAGACAGGAGGACAAGTATATACAAAATTTAACATTTTGACTGTTTTGAAAGAAGGGTCAAAATGTGGTTTCTCATTTTGGAACTAATTCCACTTTTATCCAAGGTTCCATACAAAATCTGAATTAGTGTCCAGGTCTCGGTGCTGCCTTGCACTCCCTGGCACAATAGCCTACTAGTTACAATAGGTTCCTGCAGACTAACAAGGCTGACTTGAAAAATAAAGCCAGAGTTGCTGACTCATGTGACTATAGAAAAAGTGGATGTAAGTTCTCCTAACCTGCTTCCTGTCTTCTTCAAACAAACAAAAAATCAAAGAAAATGAAGGAGCAATTCAGTTGCCTCTGACCAAATAGGCACTTCAAGCTTATGAATCCTCAGTTCATTGTGCTTGCCTTAGCCACAGCTAGCTTTCAAAACCTTGCTCCTGTAAACCATTTTGTCCTATTTTTACATTTTTGTGTACTTTAACATTTCTAAGAGATTTACTTTTTCTGCATCCGAGCTTTTCTATCCAGGTATTTTAAGGATGGTAACGGTAATGGTTGAGAAGTGATAATATTTTTTCTGCAACCAGAACAATATGAATACCACATATAAATTCCTAGTATTACATTTCAAGAGAAGAAAAGCCCATGCCAGATAATTCCAACACAGTTAATCTGAGTCATCACTGAAGTGAGCAGTATTTTATCATTTTGTCATGAAACTTTCTGGATCATTCCTACACGTGGGTTTACTATGTCCTTTCATGAATTATGGGCAGATATACAGTTGTTAGACTGGAGACAGTACTTTTCAAAGTACAGTCAAGTTTAAAATGAACAAATGGAAATAGAACAATGTTTCTAACAAATATCTTCTTCCAGAACAAGTAAAGAAAGCCTGGTCCCTCAGCATGGAAGACAACATGGATGCATCCCAGATCCAAACATTGGCACCTCATTGATTATGTCTCGGTGAGACGGAGAGATGTCCGCGATGTCCACCACACCCATGTGCACTGGAAGTCAGTTTAAAGTGTGGGCTGGAAGTCAGTTTAAAGAAGACAGAAGTTCTCTGTCAACCAGCACCTCAGGAAGTCTTCCATCATCCCCATATCACCATTGGCCAATCAGAGCTCAAATCAGTCCAGCAGTTTAATTACCTAGGTAGCCTCATCTCCTCGGATGGTAAGATTGACTGAGAGATAGACAACAGGTTAGCAAAGGCATACAGTGCCTTCGGAAAGCTTCATAAAAGAGTTTGGCGTAATAAACACCTGAAGAAAGGTACCAAGATCAGTGCTTACAGAGCCATTGTGCTGTCTGCTCTCCTGTATGGATCTCAATCATGGGTAATCTACCGCTACCACCTACGTCTCCTAGAACGCTTCCATCAACGCTGTCTCCGCACAATCCTAAACATCCACTGGTCAGATTATGTGACCAATACATCTGTTCTTGAACAAGCAGCAGTCACAAGTATTGAGGCCATGTTGCTGAGAACGCAGCTGCGCTGGGCAGGACAAGTCACAAGGATGAAGGACCACCACCTCCCCAAGATCTTGCTTTATGGTGAACTTGCCACCGGCTGCCGCAAGAGAGGAGCCCTGAAGAAAAGATACAAGGACTCCCTGAAACAACATCTCAGCCTTGGCCAGATTGCTCAACATAACTGGTCTACTCTGGCCTCCAATCGGGAGATCTGGAGACACACCATCTATAACACTGCTGATGCCTTTGAGAAAGCATGCAGGATCACTCTCGAGGAGAAAAGATAATGCAGAAAGAATCGTGTCTTGCAGAATTTACCACTTAAGGAGTCTTTCTGCTGTGCCTTTTGCAACCAGACATGCCTGTCTCGTATTGGCCTTTTTAGCCACCAGCGCGCTTGTAACGAACGTGGATAGAGTCTTCTCAAATCTTCGTTCGCGAAGCCTAGCCATGAGACTGGAGACAGTACTTTTCAAAGTGCAGTCAAGGTTAAAATGAGCAAATTGAAACAGAAAAATGTTTCTAACAAATATCTTCTTCCAGAACAAGTAAAGAAAGCCTGGTCCCTCAGCATGGAAGAGCAAACTCGGAAAACATCAGCCTTTAAAAGTAAAGAAAGAATCAGTCACATGAAAATTGTTCTACATATTTATAAGAAAGGACTGTACAAAACCAGAAAATGAATTATTTTAATTTGGAGAAATAAATGCCACATTAGTGATAAAAATCTGAAATGAATTAAACTTTGTTGATATCCTTAGTATTATTTAGAATTCTGGTGGATACATCTCTATAAATATATATTTTTAAAAAATCCAGGTAGAAGTTTAGGTAATAAAATATGTAAAATATAAATTCTTATATTCTGTTAAATTTTTGTAGATTGATATTTGTATGTATACACATAATATATTGCATTATATAGACAGTATATATATAACATACACAACCTTTCAAAAAGAATATGGCAGAATGTTCAAACATTGATGGTTGTTAAAGAGAAAAGCTAGATATTATTTCTAACTTTGGAAGCTGTTAAATTGCTGACTGGCAGAGGCTAGGGCAGTATGCCAGGGAAAGGTCACTCTATACACTGCTCTTACTCCTCCTTCTTTCAAAGTTGTTATAGGTTAGAAATTCCGGAGAATTTTTCTTTCCCCTGCCCCCCCACTGTAGGAAAGATGAAGTTTGAATGCAAAGAGGGAAGGGAGTTAATTAGCCTTACAAAAGAACTAGCTAGCCAGGCCACATTCCTCACTGATGACCCATCAGAGGCTGGGGGGAGAGCAGAGGAGTTTTGGGAAGGGGTGGCTGGTTCTCCTCGGAGGGGAGAGATTCAGACTGCTGGGTTCTCTTTCGGGGACGGAGGCAGGGTCTGTGTTTGGTGTATTTGAAGAGAAGGCCTGGAAGCCTGTCTTTCTGGCTTCCCGTCCTGGTCAGCCCTGACTGCTGGCTTCAACTTGCCTTTTGTCTCCAGCCCATACCTGCTGCGTTTTCATCGGAGAGTCTCTGTGCTCGCTGGGAGAAAAGGAGGAGCTTTTGGGGCGCCATCAACTCAGAACCACAGTGAGTCCTGTTGGGTGTGAACTTCTTTCCTTTTCCCTTCCTTCCATTGGGGGAAGGGTCCTCATTCTCTTTTCGGCTCCTCCCATGACCCAAGACCAACCCCCAGACCCCCTCCCCGTGTGGTGACCGCCAGTGATCCAACAGCGCCCCCTGCAGGCCAACACAGAGAACTGCAGGCCCTGCACCTTCAGTGATCCAACAGCGCCCCCTGCCGACCGTGATCAGAACTGCGCTAAAGGACAGAGAAGTGTTCATTCAGACCTTTTTCTTTTGTTTGAAGGGAACTTCTGGGTACGGGACTATTGTTTAGCTGTTTTTATGTTCTGTTACTGTTCTTGCCAATATACATATATCTTTTAATAAAGGGTTGTTATTTCTTCTTTTCTTCCACACTTAATTTTTGAATTTACAATTGTTGAGAGAGAGAAGTTTGGTCTATCTCATAACTCATCCTCTTTAACAAACATTCCAGTCTCTTCAAACTGAGACAAAAGTCATCTACTGGTCACTGTCAAAACAGTTCTATGGATTCCTAGATTCTTAGTTTGACTTAATATCGAGACAATACTTTTATAATATTAAACAATGTACTTTTAGACTTCAGACTAAGTCTCAAGTCCAAAAGGAGTCTGGTTTCCTTGGAATTTTTAAATGGTTTATGTAATATATCAGTAATGGTTTATAGAACTGGATGGGCCTTCAGATCTCATCCAGAATAACAACTTTTGGTGTCTCTATTTGACTAAATAACATTGGTATGGTCAATTTTAAGGTAAGAAGTTTTATTGTGTTTGAGAAACCAAAATAATAAAGTCTTTCTAAAAGATGGAAATCAAGAAAAATTTCAAAGCAATACAGATTCTTCAGAGAACTAAGAAAAAATAAAAAAATTAAAGATGTCTAGATGTGACATGTAGGGACCAAGTTAAATGATTCTATGATTCTATATTGTGATTTGAGTTGTCAACTCCCTATGAATCAAGCATATAAAAGACTAAGTATCGCCCCTGTATCTTC
This sequence comes from Lepidothrix coronata, assembly GCF_001604755.1. Taxonomy (NCBI): domain Eukaryota; kingdom Metazoa; phylum Chordata; class Aves; order Passeriformes; family Pipridae; genus Lepidothrix; species Lepidothrix coronata. The sequence continues at coordinate 13,970,873 of NW_016690180.1, forward strand.
ACAGAATATGCTGAGTTGGAAGGGACCTGTGAGGATCAATAGGTCCAACTCTTAACCCTGCAAAGGACCATCCCCAAGAGTCACAAAACTCACAGAATAAAATACGTTAGACTAAAATTCTCAGAGTAAAACATTACTTAATTTTTTTGGAAAAAAAAAAAGAAATCCTGAATATAATATCTTGATGTTCATAAGAGGGGATAAAAAACCAGATTTACTACAAAATGAAAAAGATTTTAACCCTCTCCCTATTTTTTTTCAATTTATATGTTCAGGGGAAAGAAGGTAGTTTAAAATATCTTTCATAGTTTAAAGCAGAGTTTTCCATTGAAAAGTGTGTTTGTGTGCAATTTACATAAACTCTAGTTTGATGTCTTTGAAATTTTTGACATTATGTTTATAGCCTTTTATCTTAGGATTAAATGGTAAAAGTTAAACGTACAAAACCCATTTGATACCTGTTTTCTCTGAGTCAGAAAAAAAAAGGTAAGCCAACCTAAGTAACAGAACTCCTACTATGTTAAATGTATCTAAAAGTATCTGTCATAGAAACATCTACATTTCCTGACAAACACTCAGTTCTCAAGAAGAAATGCAGAGTTACTCAGACACGATCACATAAATAAGCAAATCTGAATAACCAATATCACAAATATTTGTTCAGAAACTCTGGAGAAAAATATAACAGCCTCACATTTGCTTAGCAAAAGGTCATCATTCTACATTATGTATAAATGTAGTCACTTTAAAATAGAATGAAGAGCTGATCTAAAAGCCAAGCACAGTATTGATCTTTCAGTGGCAAAACAATCTTTTTCATCAGAGAAAATTTTCTCTGGATGTAGAAAATCTACATCTGCTAATGATGCAAAAAAACCCGAAGTACGTCATGGGTGAGTTTATGATTTGCTGATTTTTCATAAGCTCACTTATATTGTAAAACATAAATTGACACTACAACTCAAGTCAATACTGTACAAAAAATGCCACAGACATTTGAAACATATCTCTTCCTACAGTGTATGATATATCCACTAAAGCATCTAAGAGCAGTTTCAGAGTCAGCATATATCAGCTTCCTTCTTACAGTATGGGCATCCAGCTCATTGGTTCCTAACTGAAGTTCAAGCTGAAGAACAGTTTCCTCAAGTCTTAATTGACCCAAAAGGTTATTGTTATACAGTGACTACAAGATTGGATGAATGTTTACTACATAAGTGTCATGGATAAACATAAATTATGAGCTTAACTCTGTAAGTATTTTGTTTAAAGTCTGGTTGTATATACATACAAGAAATGTGACACTGAATTTGAATTTTCACTTCAAAGTCAACAGTTATGGTGCGAATAAAGAGTATCATAAAAGCTGCTCAAGCCTTCTCAGGAGTGGAAGGTTGAATGGAGAGAGATTTTGCGGAGGATGAGATTTCCTTCTTGCAGAATTCTTTCTTTCAGGAACAAGACTTCATAGTATCTCATTTCAGTGATATTGACGTCTCATCTTTGAGTTTGCAGTTGTGGATTCCGTTTTTTCCATCAAGGGATGGTGAAAAGCAGAACACTCTGGCTTGTAAATGCTGCACACACTTCATCTTCTAGTATCACTTCCTACTTCTTCCTGAATTATATCACTGTTTGTGTAAAAGAAATAAAATTAAGCACTAATAGAATTAAACTGACTCTACTTCACAGGGTAGCTGTATGTTCTCCACTGTTTTGCAATGATTTATCACCATACATTAATAAGAAATTGCTTTATCTATCTACAATATATTCAGTGCAGCACTGTTATATATGTAAAAGTTAATTTTCTCCAAAGCACAAGCCTTTTAATTCTTATTAGTATATTCATTGGTTTGTGTTAGCAATGTTAAGTTTTCCAGTCTTAGGATGAGTGCTGGGTTTGGCTGGGGTAGACTTGATTTTCTTCACAGCACTCAGTATGGAGATGTGATTTGGATTTGTGCTGAAAGTGTTCATAACTCAGGGATGTTTTAGCCATTGTTAAGCAGTGTTTGCACAGTGTTATGGCCTTTTCTACCCCTCATCCCACCCCACCAGGTAGGGGTGCACAAGAAGATGGGAGGGAACAGAGACAGAACAACTGACTCCAAGTAACCAAAAGGATATCCCATACTGTATGGCATATAAAGCTGGGGAATGTTGGCTGGAGGGCTGTTGCTCAGGGTCTGTCTGGGCATTGGTTGGTTGGTGGTGAGCAATTTTTTTCACTTGCATCACTTATCTTTCTTTGGTTTTCTTTCTTTCCCTCTATTATCTTCCTTTTCATTAAAAAGTTTTATTATTATTGATTAGTATTATTGTATTTTATTTTGGCACAATTATTAAACTGTTCTTATCTCAACTCACAAGTTTTCTCACTTTTACCCTGGCATTTCTCTTCCTTTGTCCTGTTGGGTTGGAGGAGTAAGCGAGCAGCTGTGTGGGTCTTCATTGTCACCTAGGGTTTAACTGTAACAGGATGCAACCAGACATCATGCAGCTGATAGATTTCATCACAAAAAAACGAACAAAAACAATCTAACAAAAACCCCCAAAACCAAACAAACAGAAACCCCAAACCAAACCAAACCAACAAACAAAAAAACCCAAACAAGACAAAGGACAGGGAAGAAAATAAGGAAGATCCAAATACATATGTTTTTATTTTTAGTAAGCATTACTTAAATAATATCATTATAAATTCCCAAATAACTTGGGGAAATTTTGGATAAGGTTGCAAAAATCTGCTAAGAAGAATGAATTAATTATGCATTGATAGAACCTTTTGGGTAGTGTTCAGCACACCACTCTGACAGAAAATCAGTGATTATCAGTGACTACACGGTAGTTTATTACAGAATTTTCCATTGCCCTTACTAGGTGGTTGTTACCAGAAGTACTTGATCCTCTGTGAAGTAGCTTCCAAGAAAACAATGATAATAAATAATAAAAAAAGAAAGCCCAACACTGTGTCTGTTTTTTTAACAAAACTTTGGAGATTTTCTTATATGAAAACACAAAAGAATGAATTTATGTTTCCACAAAAGAATGAAAATCTCGTTATGTAAAAAACTTACTGAAGTTTATTATTTTCAGCTGTTTTTTCATCAAAAAAATGCAATGATCTCATAAAATCCCGTGTCAAAACAGAGGTTTATTCTTATGAAGATCCTGTCCCTCTCTATGAATTATCATCACCTGTAATCATGGGAGTGAGGTATTGGGCTTGATTTTTTTTTAAGATACTGGGTGCCACTTCTTACATAAATCACAGAAATATGAGGGGTGGTACCTTTTGCTATATTTTTATGAGCTATTTAAAATTTTAATCAGGTTAATGAGAATTTTTTCCCCATGTGCTTGGTGTATTCACAGAGCATCCTATTTTTTGTAGATGACTTATTTGATTAATGAAGAAAGGAAGCATTCACCTCTCCTAAAAGAGGTAAATAGAGTCCTGAATGCCTGCAGATAGATTATCTGACTGGTTGCTTAACCTCAGTTTGCCCTTCCCAGTGCCCCAAATGCTGGCCCAGCACAGGTATCCTGTACAGTCCATGGCTGTTACCTACTAGCCTTCCTTGCTTACATCGTATGTCCTTATAACCTAATTTTTCCATAAGTTTTGTTTGATCTCTCTTTTGTTGCTTTATTCTGGTAGTGCTTCTTACCTAGGTTAATCACAATGACTGTGTAGAGAGAATTTAGGAAGACTAAGCCTCTAATTTAGGCAACTAACTAAAATAGTGGCTGTGAATATCCTCTCTCTCTTACTGTTATATACAAAAGCACATGAAAGAAAAAGAGAGAGAATCTCATACTATATATAAGAATTTTCAAGTTGCCCTCTAACATGCTGAATACTAGAACACAAAACTACACTGGGAAAAATTATCACTAAGATTACTCTGTCAGTGAAAAGTTGTCCAGGGGAAAGTAGAAATTCCTGACAATAGAGAAAACTGTAGTTTAATGGCAAAATGACAGGATGAACCTTTTCCATTTAGTCTGACAGCAGAACATGAATTCTAAATTGCACAGTATTAGTGGCTTATTGGTTGATAATCCAATGATATGAGAATAGCATGTGCAGTTTACCAGAAGGTTGAAAACTTTTATTCTATTCAGTGACCATAAAATGGTCACTTATAGTCTAATTTTATTTTTTTTTTTAAATTTAGTTGGAAATATGTTAGGGTTTTCTCTTTATGAAAAAAATGGATTTACTAAAAACTGTTTTTTGGTATAATGTAGCATTTTTTTTTCATAAAGGATTTGAATTTCAGAGGATTTCTCATATGTCATGTATGGTCTTCTCTGTTTTCAGAATAAAATTGAACATTCAAAAGATGTAGATATCATTATAGATTTTGTTTACCCTATAGCTATACACCATGTATCCTGTCGACATCCTGAATGCTGTGCTAGCATATCAGAAAAGTTAGAAATTTCGAATTATTTAATATTATTCTCTCATATTTTCTCTAACAAAAAAAGAAATTATTTATTGTTAATGAAATAAAGCTATTCATTTGTCTGTGGCATCTTTATAAACCTGAAAATGTAACTCAGAAAATACAAGGAAGGCAATTCTCCTTAAAATTATGTCATGTCAAATGAAACCATAATTTTGAAATTCAGGAGGCTAAAATAAGACTTTTCATGAATCTGTGTGCTTGTTTTGAAGGAGACATTTTGTTCCTAATAAATATTTAATTAAAAGCAGATAGAAAGAAAGAGGGAGAAATTAATGCCTTGTGGTATGTTGGCTGTCTCATACAAATCACTGAAGTACAAAGTTAACTCTTTTTTTTTTACCCTAGTTTTTCACTTTTTTCAAATGAGTACATAAGTACAGCTGTCGCAAACAATATAGCCATGGAGAAGAGGAAACAATAAAGTGAAGACAGAGTAACCATAAAACTCGAATTGAAGAAATGATGCTTCTGCAAAGCGGCATTTTCCATGACACAATTCAGTTTGCAAGGAAAACAGAAAAAAAAAATGTAGTGGACTGACAAATTTAGTGGAAATATAGTAGAAATTAAATTTTAATAGTGCATAATATTTTTAATATTCAATATATTTTAACAAAACAGTTTTTGTAAAACTACCTCCTGGTAAATGTTTCTGAAATCCAGAAAGAAGAGTTTTCTGACTAAGTACAGGAAGAAAATAAATAATATGTCATACACATATCAAGGCCAGTGATGTTTTTTCATGGAGGCAGTGGTTTTTGCATTTTAATCAATATCTAATTTCCTACAGACTAATCTGATTGATTTTTGGGATGAAATTATTACAGAAGGAATGTTGTTCTGTAGGTTCACAGAAGTAAAGAGATATTCATGTACCTTTGGAATTACATGGGAATAACTTCATTGAATCTTTTCCTCAATCTTTTTTACACAAAAAGAGAAGAAAAGAAAGAGATGCACCATGAAAATCTGCTAGTGAAACAGATCTGGAGGTATTATACAGAAGGAAACGTAAATGAAGAGGAATGAGATTGTCCCAAAGACATGAATAGAAACAAAATGAAATTTTGGTACAAAGTCAAGTGCTAAGTTAGGTAGGTATGGCCAGTCTTCGCGAACGAAGATTTGGGAAAGGTCATTACCTTTCGAGCCTCTGCAGTGGATTTTTTAGGTGAGACACAGTGTGCGCTGAACTGAGCCCACCCTTTAATCCTAAGGTTCAACTGCCGGGGCCGAGTGAAGCTTGGATGGTGGCAGTGAGGTCCTCAGGACGTAGGTTTGTTTAGAGTGACCTTCTCTTAGATGGATTGCCTTACAGGGCTGATGAGCTCCATCTGCCCAGAGGGTTTCCCTGACCAGGAATCGAACCCGGGCCGTGGTGGTGACAGCACCGCATCCTAACCACTAGACCACCAGGAGGCCCCCCAAGTGCTAAGTACTCATGGAGTAATCATAATCATTAACAGTCCCAAATATTCAGAAACTAAGAATCATGCCTTTTTAAAGGTCTACTGGAACTGACTTTCAAAATTTAAAGTATATATTTAAGATTATTTTCCTTGCTATTTACTGTGAAAGTACTTCAAATGGAAGGAAAAAGTAAGACTGCCTCTATATGGCAGGTTATAGGGTCCCCAAAGGGGGGAAAAAATCAAAACGAAACAAAAAGAAAAACCAAAACCCCCTCTAAAATGGCAGTATAAATTTGGAACTTATTGTAGATGAAAAATCGTGCTAAGGCAGCAGGTTGTACAACTCAGATGAAAGTTTCAGATTCTCATTTAATTTTTATTAGAAAACACAAACCCTTTTTTTCTTGCTTTTCATGAATTTATTACAGTAGTTGTTTTGATAGGAAAGTGGTTATTTATCCCTTATGTTGCTTTATGGGGAATACAAGTTTTAAAAACTTTCCTCCCCTTGATCATGATGATTTGAACAGCCCTATACCTTTGTAATCTGTCCAAAGAAAAAGATGAAACTCATTTATGAAGTGTGGTTTGGTTTGGTTTAGGGAGAGTAGAGTTCTTCTTTTCTTATTTTAATTACTTTGTTTTTTGGTTTGTTTCCTAGAGAAAGTGCCACTTAGATCCCAACAAACATTGAAATAGAAAAATATGAGGAACTCAAATTTACTGAAGAGATGTTAAAAACTCTAGTAAAAGGTGCTGCACAAATTCGAGGCAACACATCCCACATAACCCCAGAATCCTCAAAAAAATTAATCAAGAATTTTTTTTGTCCAGACTTTAATTTAGCCTGAGTTGATATTCCAGTTGTATGTCTGACTGTGTGCAGATACATTTTGTTGTGTTTCCAAATTCTCTCATCACATGGCAGCACTAGATAGTCCAGTCAGCCCATTACCTTGACTGGCTCTCAAGCCACCCTTCCCAAGCCTGTAGAGATGCGTGGCATTGTTGTGACACAAGTGCAGGATCTGGCTTTATCAAACCTTTGCAGTTCTCCTCAGCTCATCCACAAGGTCTGTCCAGATCCCTCTGTAGAGCCTTCCTACCCTTCCGCAACACTCCCACTCCACTTGGTGTCGTCTGCGGACTTACTGAGGGTGCACCCAATCCCCTTGTCCAAATTGTCGATAGAGATATTAAGCAGAACTGGCCCCAGTAGTGAGCCCTAGGGAACCCTTCAAGTGACTGGCCATCAACAGGGTTTAACTCCATTCACCATCACTTTCTGGACCCAGACACCCAGCCAGTTTTTTATCTAGCAATGAGTATACCTGTGCAAGCCATGAGCGGCCATGTGTTCCAAATCCTTCACATTTTCCGCAGAACAGATTTTTCAAGGAGGGATATTTGAGGGGGAGTTGTTTCACACTTGACATCTGCAGCTCCTTGTAATGTGGATACAAAGGATGTGAAACAATAAACTCTCAACTTGAAGGCAATTCATTTGTAGTGTTTACTCAGCTCTTATAGTAGAGAGGGTATTTCTGCAAAGTTCAATTGTTTAATTTGGTTTTGTTTTGTGTTCAATTTGAGACTCTGAAGAATTTTTCTAAGGAAAAACAAATAAACACTTATTTTTTATTGATGCCGCATTCATTTCACTTACAGAATAAGTGATTTGTCTTATTATAAACAAGGATTCATAGGTTTGCACATGTTCACATAAAGCTGCATTTACATGATTTTTATACTTACTAGAATACATTACAATTCTCTCCAGAAATAGACAAATTTACAATGGTCTTGTGATCCCAATTGCTTCTAGCTCTCATAAAATAATTTAAAAAAAAAAATCAGTCTTTTGATTACTTTGTTAAATTTCAAGGTCTACTGCAAAGATGAAAGTCAGTAGTAAGTTTTAAGAAAGGGTATTTTTTTCATTAAATTATCCTCAAAAAATTTAATTTTTCTGCTCTCCAAAATAGTTCTATCAGTGTTTTTTTAGACATCTCTACTTTTTTTGTGTTGAATTGGTAAAGAAAACTGTAAACTAGTGAAGTGATAAGGAAGACCATTGTGGACAAGAATTACTATACATTATATATGTGACCTTTCAAAGATTTTGTTACCTTCCACTGGATGGTATTATCTAAATAAATTACATTTTGGCCTTCTGTTGATTCCTCACACAGTTAATTTCATATGAATAGAAGTGGCTTCTTTGAGCTCTGATAGTAAAACTACGGAAGAAATATTTGAATTTTATTTATTTGTTCAATATTTCTGAGATATTTTATATACAGTAAGATTATTTTTTTGCATATGCAGCTTTATTCTCATACACGCATATCTTAATGCAATTATATCAAACAGATTTTTCCCATAATTATCTTCTTAAGAGCATTCCTGACACAATACATTTTTTGGAATAATTTTCTAAAATTGAAACCAAAAAGACTTCCACAATGGTCTAGTTCACAAATTGCTATGTTAAGAGTTTCAATTTAAGTAAATTGCTTAAGTGCATATAATTTTATACATAATTGTCACCGTTACAACACTGGATTGCTTTGGTTCCAACTATATATAAGTTCAGCATACCCGCCTACTTCACAGCTTTGTTTGCTCTATTCAGTAATTTGCAGCATGTAAAAGCTGGGAGTATTGAACTGTGATGAAGCACCATGGCAGCAATAAGCAGTTCAATATTTTACTAGTGACTTTCCCAAGCAAAGGAAAGACAAGCAGGCAAACTCTTGTAGAAATTAACATTGTAGCCCTGATTGAATACTGATATAGAATAAATGCTTGGATTCCATGGAAGCTCCTTGGATTGAAAGACCTGATCTTCAGATTTTTATGACTGACTTACCATAAAATAAAAGTATTCAATGTTTGAATATTTCAACTTAATTTAAGATTAGCTGGTTTAGTTTTGGTTTGTTTTTTGGGTTTTTAGGTAATTTTAGTCACTAAAAGGCTACTGAATAGTGATCAAAAGTATTTGTGAATTGTGTCAATTCTTCCGTATCATCTGAAATTTGTTTCACCTAAAGTGAAAATGACGTAAAAAAAGATTTCCAAGTGTTGAAATAAGCTGATATTTTCATGCATTTAAAAGGACAATTAAAAAAACAGTGAATTTGTACTATGAATTGTAAAGATTAAATAGCTTTTCATCTCACCAGCTTAAGAAAGTCTAAAAGTAGATGGTATAGCCCAGTGTAAGTACCAGGTGATCAATATTCACAGTCCAGAGCACATGCTGACTGAGTGTTACACTCTGGATTTTAAGCTGTAAGCTGCCCAGAGCGGTTACATTTTATTTAAGACATTTTAAAAGCCTTTTGGTTCCCTATAAACTCAAATTAGGGTCCAGAGAAAAAGTCACACACTCCTCAAGAGAAATTCTTTTAATTTAGTGAGAAAAATAAGATATTTTGGCAAAGGGTTTTACAGGAGTAAAATACAACCAAGAAAAAATATTTCATTAAAACACTCAGCAAAAAAAAACCTCATTCCACAGAAAACACTCACTACAAGCAATCAATATACTAGCTTTAGTAAAACACAATTCATAGGTTTCAAGTAAAAAAGAAGAAAATTAAAAGAGTAAAGAAAGAGAGAAGAAAGAGAGAATGAGAGAGAGAAAGGAAAAATGGTTACCAACAAGATCTGATGGTTCACATGGTTCAGGATGCAGGAGAGGAGACAAAGGCAATTCACACGGAGTCTCATGTAGTTATAGAGTTCAGTTTGCCCTCCCAGGCAGGATATCCGGTCAGTGCCTTCCAGGCCAGAGTGAGTTGTGCTGTCGCAGTCACAGGCTGCAGGAGTGTGGTGTGGGTGGGCTGCCAGGCAGCTCTACCTTGACTGACAGCCCAGCTACAGGCCTTCAGCTCTGCCATGTGCTCTCAGGGACCTGGTGCTCTGAGCTGCAGGCCTAGCGTTCTCAGCAGCCCTTGTGTGACAAGGAAGGACTTGCCATGTACCTGCAGGTCTAGACCCAGTCCTTCCCCCCACACACACTCTCAGTTGGTTCTGGCCCATATCAATAATAATGCGAGATTTGGATCCAGTATCTCACACAGAGCAGCACAAGGAGAGACAAAAATCTATAGTTCAAAGTTAGGTTGGGTTAGGAAGCCAACCAGGTGACTCACAGGAGCAGTCAGTGTCATCAGGCATATATGAGAAGTCAGGAGGCTGACAGGCGGACAGAAATCACAACAGATTTGCCTCCTTTTCACCAGACTAGTCCATGTTAAAATTCCTTATGCTAGGATGGTATTTTTTTTGGCCGTTTATCCAATAGTTAAGTGGTTAGGCTCCTCAGCTACCATCAATTATTTTTCTCACAAAGGATTTGCAGCCATATCTTTTGTTTGTTAAGTGAGATGTAGTACAAATATAATATTGGATGTCTTGTGAGTTTCTAGTTTTATACTGTTCAAATTGTTATGTTTTGCACGGCATATTTGAATGTGCATTAAGCATGGAATTAGAATCCAGAGACTTTCCCCCAATATGCGCACATAAAAATACTTCAGCTACTAAGAGATTCAGCTGAGGGCTTTTTGTTTGCTTATTTGTTTGGGGCTTTTTATGCCCTGGTCTAATGAAATGGCTTTTGGATAAAAGCACTTTTGAATTAAATTCTTCCTTTTGCAGACATATTATGTAGTTCTTCATTTCCTTTGCTTCTGTTAATGGACTTCAAAAAGGAATTTTCCGTTTCTGTTGAAAGAAAAGGCTTTACTTGGTCAGAAGTGAATACTTTTTCTTTTATAAAAATTTTATTAGAGAAATAAAAGACTTTACCTTATTATTTTCCCTTCAATATTTCTGTTCATCAGTTAAATCACACTACCAGTTACTGACACAATCTTTTAAATGATGTATGACTCTTAAAAGAATAATATGCACTGTCAGTGTGGCGTATAACAGCTCTTGGAATAAGAAACTATGTGTTTTAGCAAAGTTTTGTTTAGAGAAATTTGGAAATACTCTACTGATGGTAAAACTAAATTAATTTTCTGAAACAATACCCTAGCCTAATCCCAGGAAATCATAATATTTCCCAAGAAAGTTAAAAACTCTGCTGCACGCTTATTTACTTTAATGTCTTTACTTAATGGAATAGTTTATTTTTTAAGCCTTGCTATTTAGAAATATACTGAAAATTAGTATCTGTGGTATATTTTAGGGAAGTAACTGTGAATTGCTACAGTTCTATACAGTGCACAAAACACTTTATGAATCCTTATACTTTGACTATTTTCAGGAAAAAGGAATGATGAAAAATTCTGATTCTGTCTCCTTCAACATCTCGTAATGGTGATTCACATTCTTCATAGGATCTAACTACATGAGTAGCTGGATTATTTCGTGAGCTTTTTCACTGCTTCTCTTTGTGCTATTGATGTCTTAGTGTTCAAATTATATCAGGCTTGTGAATGAACTAAATAAGGTTAAGCTCATAGAAATTCCAAGTTAGGAAGTTCACTGCAAGTATATTACTGCATTGTATTATATATTTTCAAGGCTAAGACAATGCATGTGAAAGGTTCATTGACATTACCGAAGAGATGACTGAAAGAAGGAACAACTGTCATATTCTCTTGTGAGAGTGTCGGTATTACTTATGTTCACAGTAGCAACAGAGTCAGTAGTGTCATATGATAAAGATGGCAGATAGGTAAAAGATTTTAAGTCACATTTGGAGCAAAGTGATCTAGGAGCTGGTGCAAACAAGCAGTTAAAGTCAGTTCTAAACAAAAGAATTAGACCTCCTCTCTCAATCCATCTGGTTACACTGACTGTGCTGCAATGCTAGACTTGTTTTGCTTTTAGTGATACATCCGGAGAGTGTTTGGCATTTTGTATACTTTACTGCAGTACTAAAAAAATAAATAAAAATTAATACACTGTGTCAGAGTTTTAAGGGACTTGATTGAACAGCTTCTGTCCATTACTCACTAGAAATCTGGTATAATTCAGACAGAATTAATGTGATTCAGTGATTAGCTAAATTCAGTAGATATACAGATGAATGTAAAATTTGGAATGACATTTACTTTGTCTTTTTTTTTGCAGTTCATTTTAAGAGTATTTACTACTTCCACTAGGTTATTACTACTAAGGTAATTTATTGTTGTTTCTTAGCTCTTGCGAATAAATGTCATCTTAGAGATTGCCATAGTAGCACTGTTTAGATAGTGATAAGACCAATTGTAAATATTCAAACTAAACTTCACTAAACTCTTAAGCAGCAATGCACCTCATGGTGTTTCAATCTTTTCATGATTGTTCTTTCAATGCTATTTCTTCCTTTCTCAACAGAAGGAGCTTAAAATTGTTTTGATATTGTTTTTCCTGGATTTGTTTCTACCGGTACTGCTCCTAATTTATTGTTCAGGATATATGTATTTGCATTCCTTGCATTTCTCTTGTTCTTATTTTTTCAACTGCCCGTTACTTGGATGCCTCTCATGTACAACACCTTTGCCTTTTTTGTGGTCAAGTTGCTATGTCCCCATAAAATGCTAATTTATGGGTTCTGGTTTTTCTACAAAATGATAAGCTGTAACGTATGTGGATATAACTAAATCTTTCCTATTAACGCATCTATTGTTTTATAATTCCAGAAACATAGATGTTCATGCTTTGTTAATGTTTTATCTGCATATTTGGTTATACATTGTCCTTAAGCAGGAGATTTCTGTGTTAGAATGCCATCACAATATATACAGCTTAGTTAGTTATATTTACCAAATGCTAGTTACTGAAAAGCTAGTGTGATAGCCAATATTTGGATCACTGAGTAAACACAGATAAATGTGGATCTTTTGCTAATGTTAAAAACTGTCACTACTTACTGTAGTGGTAATTTGGTTTCTAATAGCCTGGCTGCATATGGTGGAAATGTTGCAAAGGTGTGTGGATGTCGCACAGGGGAATACTGTTCAGTGGTAAATATGGTGGTGCTGGGTTAATGGTCAGACTCTTGGAGGTCTTTCCCAACTTTAATGATTCTATGATTCTAGAAAATATTGCTACATTGTTTTTCTACTGTTTTATAAAGCATATATATACTTAAAGTGCTTTTCCCCTCATCTTTTATTTTCTTTTATACAAATGTTTCAGCTGATTTTTTTATATTTATTTGATGAGGTTCTAGCAATTTAAAAATATTTAGATTTAGAAAGGACATTTTTGAAAAATACTAAAATTTATTTGTTCTTTTATATGGTTATTTAAAGTTACTAGAACTTCCCTAGTTTGTAATTCTAAATGCTGCAGCTGCATTCCCTAACTCACGTACTACATAATGAAAATGGATAAATAAAATAGTGATAAATTCCCTAGCAATATTATAGTGTAGCAAATCAGAAAAAAAATCTCTGTCATTAACTTGCACTTAAGACCACTAGTAATTTTGAAAAAATAAATAAATATCTGTGTTCCATTTACTTTGAAGGCATATTGAATAGGGTGAGAACACTGGCAAGCTTAATTAATGCCCTGTGTCATGAAGTATGACAAACAGACTTTTCAGTATGTAGAACCTATATGACCTTGATAGTCTTCACTATAATTACACATCTTACACAGTATTTTTTATAAGTCCCATTAAAAACACAATAAAAGCACCTCAGTGGGCTACACTGGTATTTTCTTAATTCACTGCTAAATAAAATCAGAATATTCTGAACAGCTTCCAGATGTTGGTGCATGTTTATATTGCTGGTTGTATGTGTGTGTGTATTCATGAATATTTAGGTAAAAGGGATTATTCCAGGGAATCTGATTCTGAGAAGTATGGAGCCGCCTTGCATCCCTGATTTCAGTGGGAAAAGAACTTTTTTATGTGGTAGAAAAACCTGAGCAACTTGCCAAAATAAGTTATCATATGTAATACTACATAAAGAAGATTGCACTCTGTATTGGAGAAAACACATAAGGGTTTTGCTGCCTAAGTTAAACCTAAAGATTTTTAATATCTCTAGGGTAAAATACTGGATTAGACATTGGTGGTCTATACTTAGTTCTAGACCAGAACCTCTACACAATTGTTCTTTCTACATTTTTTTCTAACTGGGGTGATAACGCACAGTGCAGTCTCTGTTGTGTTCTCCAGCTTATCCTGCAACAACTGAAGGTAGATGTCCATTCGATTCCTGCTTAAGTTGTAGGGAAGCACAGAAACAATTACTTCATATAGTTACTCTATGATATTTTTTGTCTTTTAGAAAAGTGTTTAGGATGTTTAGCTACTCATTTTAATTAGAGATTACTCCAAGTCCTGAGATAATATTTATGACTTAATTTCAGTAGATTCTTAATATTCTTAAAACTATGGGGCTTACACTCAGTGGATTCAAGATTTACCTTCTAAAAATATTTCAAATTACAAAAACTACAATGACCTGAAAAATAGATAAATTTGAAGACATTTCATTTTTACCTTAATTTCATAATACCAAGTGTTTAAGAGGAGTCTTGTTTTCAATACTTTCTTTGTATTTGTATCAGCAAGAGAATACTTGAAGACAAACTAGTGTTTAAAATTCATAGGATGCTTACATCTGTGTAGCCATATGTAAGTCCCAGAATAATTTGTAATGCTTAACAACTAGATTGTTTAAATAATATTCTGAGTAAAACTAAAATGTACTGAAGCACATAGTCTGATACAAAATTTGGCTAAAGAGATGAGCCTATGTAAGACTTATGGAATTTGAAACTCCTACTGCATGACTTAGTATGTATCAGCTTTCTATGGGCAGAATGCAGAATGAAGAGAAGAAGCCTGTGCACGTTTTATCATTTATAGAGTCAACTCAACTTTTCACAGCACAGAGATGCTTGTGAAAGGAAAGCTCTCTACTATAGTAACACAAGGTTCTGGGTGAAATGTACTGCAGATTACATACGAGTCTTGTAAACAACTATGAAATGTATAGAAAATTAATAAGAGATGATGCCTAAAAATATAAAAGCAGCCGTTAATATTCTTTTGCTATTCCAGGCATTAATTTACACTACTGCACTACTTGAAGACAAAGGTTTCTATTGTACAACTTTATTGTCCCTAAATCCATTTAGGTAGATTCCTTGAATACTTGTGACCTCCCATCATGTTTAGTCCTAAGAATACTTCTTCTTATGAATACTTTTTTTATATGGAAATAAATTTTTTCAACATTTTGAAATATAAATTATATGTGCTCATGCACATCACGCATGAATGAACACAAATATAAATGACAGGCGACTGTAACTCTTTTGTAAGTCTAATTCTATAAAAGGTAGGTATACGTTTTCAGCAATTTGTCTGAATTTTTTATGTAACCATTGGAGAAACAAGAATTCTTCATCCTCAGAGCATTGTCTCAAAAAAAATGGGTCAAACTTTTCTGGAGCCTTCTCTTTCTGACTATTTTTTGTTGTGTCATAATCCTACTTTTAGGTAAATGTCCAGCTTTAGATGATAGCCCAGATTTAGGTAAGTTGAACATGCTTTGAATCTATACTTGTGATGTAACTAGCAGGGAAGATATACACATGAATTTTAATGTAATGATTTGACATTTTGAGATACATGTTTTTTAGTCTCACTAGATGTCTTTTCTTTTTTTTTTTTTTTTAGTCTCACACATTTCATTTCCATTCTGCTGTTTTATTTTTTCTTTCAAGTATGTTTTCTGTACTTTTTCATCCTTGTCTTTTTTCTTACTTCTTTTCCCACAATTATCCTCTCTCCTCTGGTTCTGTTGAAGTCCCTTTTCCCTAACCTTTCTTTTCAATCCAACGCTCCACATTTGCTCATGAGGTTGTTCATGGTATGACTGTCTCTCTTCCATTTAATCTCTTCCTTGCTTTAAAAAAGAGTAAGATTCCTTTTGATGGCAGACTGTCATGGTTTAACCCCAGCTGACAACTAAGTACCATGCAGCTGCTTACTCACTCCCTCAGCTCCCACATCTACCAGGAGGATAATTGTGAAAAAAAGCAATACTTGCGAATTGGGGTAAAAATGGGTTAGTAATTGAAAAAAAAATAAAATATACTACTACTACTACTAATGATATTTTTGATGATGATGGTGATAATGATGATAAAGAAAAGGAAAAAGGGAGGGATACACCACAAGAAACAAAAGTGATGCACAATACAATTGCTCATCATCCACTAACTGATGCCCAGCCTGTCCCAGAGCAGTGATTGTCAGCTCTCGGACAACTCCCCACGGTTTATGTAATAAGCATGACATTCTGTGGTATGGAATATTCCTTTGGTCAGTTCATGTCAGCCGTCCTGCCCGTGCTTCTGCCCAGATTCTTGTGCACCTGCTCATCGGCAGAGCATGGGAAACTGGAAAGTTCTTGATTTAGAGTAAGCACTACTTAGCAACAACTAAAACATCAATGTGTTATCAACATTATTTTCATACCAAATTCGAAACACAGCGCTGTACCATCTGCTAAGAAGAACATTAACTCTATCCCAGCCAAAACCAGCACACAGACTATTAAAGCTTCTTTTAATTCAAGACTCTTGAGGCATGAACTCTCAACTGAACTGAATCTTCTAAACTGGTTTTGCATTCAGTGGAATTATGGCTTCAGGTCTTTTGAACACCTCTTATCCTTATTTTCCATTTCAGCTACTCTTTCAATCCCTTATCGTGCTCTGCCATGTCATATTAAGCATTAGATCAGGGAGTTGTTTGAAAGCTAACTCAGGAAAGAAATCAAAAAATGTTAATTTTTCAGGTGGATCAGTTTACCAGTTGACTATCTTGTTCAGCCATACAGATACATCTGCTTTTGGAAAAACAAAAAGAAAGGAGGATAAAGAAACTTTGAAAACTGCCCCTTTTTTTCTAAAGGAATATGTGCTCAGATTTTGTTAAGTTTTAAATTTTCACACTGCTTTCATGCTTTGGAAAATTCTTTGAGATGGAAAGAATATGCAATGTATTTTCACAGTTAAGTGACTTTTCTTGAAAAAATTCAAACTGTCTAATCCACAATTTGACAACCAGTGTACGATATTTAATGGAATTCTTTTCCCCTCCTTATTTTACTGTGATTAAAAAAATAATAAAAGATTAGTAGTATAACTATATAAGCTGTAATCAAATCTTTATTGCAATTTACCTCTTAAATAATACACTGTCATAAACAACAGAAGGTTTGAGTTTTATAATTAAAAAATATGAGGAAAAAAATCCTGAATATTTGGGAAAAAAAAATTCTTAATAAAATTTTACTCTGTCATATTAATTTCTGGCACTCATGGGACAGTGTTAAAGGCCTTCCTGAAGTCCAGGTAGAAAATATTCACTGCTTTCTCCTTATCTACCAAGCTAGTAATTTAATCATTGAAGTTTATCATGTTAGTCAAGCAAGACTTTCTCTTCATGAGCGCATGTCAACTACTCCTCATCACTTTCCTGTCCTTCATGTGCCTGGAAATGGTTTCCAGGATTAGCTGCTCCATCACCTTCCCAGGTATAGTGGTGAGGCTGACAGGTCTATAGTTTTCTGGGTCCTCTTTCTTTCCCTTCTTGAAGACAGAAGTAACTTTTGGTTTTCTTCAGTCCTCAGGCACATCTCAATTGCTATGGTCAGTCTAGAATTATGGAGAGTGCTTCTAGAAGCCCTTATTTTTACCCATCTTGCTGTCCCACTTGAATGTTTTCATTCATTATCAGCAGCAAACTTATGATTAATCAGAAGAAAACCCAAACTGTATGACTGTAGTAAAGTTTTTGCACTTTCTAATGTTTCTTTCAGGGGTATCTTGAAACTAACAGGAAAAAAATTACCTTAAGCCAGAGTGAAACAGGATTTCATTTCAGAGTTCTTATTTTTCAGCAGAAAGAACAGAGAAGATAGTGCTAAGAGTTCACAAATGTTTTCCATACCCAAACTGGTTGGTTTAGTTTTCAGTCAGTAGTGGAAAACGTTTCCACAGTAACTACGTAATCTGTGAATGACCAGAAGTAATTATGTGATACACTTTTTATTTGTTCTGCTGCAAGTATTTTGTGTCACTATTTTCAAATTTCCTCACATCAGAGCCTTAAGAGATCTGTTTTAAAAAATATAAGCTAGACTTATTTTCTTGTTATCTCTGGAAAACGGACATAATATTTCTTTTCTTGCCATTGGGAAAGTCTACCACGATCTCTCAAAGATGACAGAGAGCAGCCTAGTAGAAATTGCTCGGTTCCCTTGGTGCCCTTGCTATCCACTCTCATGGACCTGTGCTTATCCAGCTTGCTCACATTATCCCTGAATTTCTCGTCCTTTGTCATGACTAGTACTGTAATCCTTCAGACTCTGCCACTAGGTTACATAAACCTGAAACACTTGAGAACAAATGTTGCTACTAAAAACAAAAGCCAAGGCAGCACTGATGGCCTCACTTTCTTCTGAGTCCATTGTCATTTCTCCCACTTTGTTTTGCATGAGAATAGAGTATACTTTACCTTTAGTTTTACTTCGACTGTAAAAGTGTAGAAGCCGTATTTTAGTTCTCTGCATTTCTTCTTCTTCTTCATTTCCAGGTTCAGTAGAGGTTTGGCTTATTATATTTTGGAATGTCTGGGTAATGTTTCTGTATTCTTCCTGTGCTTCCTGTGCCCAGACCATTTTCTGTAAAGGTACTGATGCCTGCATTTGCTGTTCACCTAATCATTAATTAACATTGGCAGATCTTTTATTCTTTGAATGCCATTTCCTTACTCAGGTTCCAAATAATAATAGAGAGTTTATGGTAATGTGCAAAATGTCTTAAACAGTACTTTCAGTTTTACAACACAAAGAAGTATCTTTTTGTTTTTAGTACTTTGTTGTTTTTTTCAACAGCAACATGATTTAATGATCCTCCTTGTAAGCTTGGTTGATTGATTCTTACCTTCTAATTCACCTGACAAGCAAAGGAAACAAGGAAAATTTCTGAAAAGAAGGATGTTTAATAATTTTCTTTCACTTACAGGAGCAATTCTACAATCTTTCACATATCTGTAGTATTATTCCCTACATCACACCAGGTGAATAGACTCTAATACATGAAGAATCTCCCTTACACAGAAAAATCTTGTCTATTAAAGAGCAAAGAGATGCTAAAAGTTTGGATCAGAAATTGCTTCTTGTGTTATCTTTCCTTCCCTCATTGCAGTGAAAATAGGACAACAGTATTTAGAAAATCTGTTTTCCCAGGGTGGAAATCAAAGCATTTGCCACAACAGAGAAAATGCAGTGATGCTTAAAAAAGTGAAATTATGGTGGTTTTCTACTTGGAAATAACTAATGTTGTCTATACCATGATAATTATTTATTTTAAAGCCAGCAATTTGGAGAATATGTACAAAGGACCTTACCTTTCTTAGAAATTGTAATTAAATTTTATAGGGAGGCACTTATTTCTTTCTAAGACAATTTGGGAATATTTAGAGATTCTGGAATATCAGGGTGACAGAGCTGCTTTTTGAAATACTGTTGGAAAAGCTGGATATGCTAGCACAAATAAAGTATGATACTCTTGCATTTAAATATGTGCAACCACAGTTTTAAAGGTCAGCTTCCTTTCATATTTGGAATGGAGTTCTGAATGCATTGATGTATTAATTTTAAAGCAAACGCATTGACCTCAAACCTTCAGCCACATATTTACCTTCAGGATGAAGTGTTTCATAAAATAAACATTATTTATATACCTAACATACAAGATATTAATTCAGATGTCTTGTGCATCAATTTACAAGTGTAATCAGTAGCTGTGTCATCTCAACAGCTCAACTCTAGTTATAAGTTTTTCCTCCTAACTGGGGGCATTGATCTTAAGCTCTTCTCCATGTTGAAACTCTGAAGAAACTATAATTGTGGTAAAAAGTGTGCCTGATGAAACTCCTGTTTCAAAAGCAACCCTTGAATAAGAGATATATTTTGACAGGATGATCATCTACTTCAGTTTTCTCTTTAGTCTACCTACATAGCCCATCTGATTGAATATATGTCAGACTCTAAGTCTACTTTTTAACAGTTAAGATTCTTTATGACAAAATTTTTGGTTTAGTCAACTTCGAAAAATATCTGCCTTTTCCTTTTCACTCTTGATATTCCTTTTCCCCTCTGCATGAAAACGAGCATAATAGATTAAGGGAATATCTCCTGCTTCAAGGATTCATTCTTATAAGGAACAGGAAATGAGAAGCTTTAGTGTAAAAAGAAAGAGGAAATAGAAAAGTTTCCCCTCAGAGATCTCTGATATGCAATTACAATATACATGAGCATGGCAAAGATAGGACAACTATCTGAGAGGACCTCTGAGTAGCTGCTCTCCAGCTTGTCCTTCAAAGTTCTTTTGGCCAGAACTTCACTATTCAGTACTTCAATTCTTTAAAAAGAGAGAAGATTTTAACATCACTGCAATTGGCTATTCATATCAGTAACAATGGATTGTGCCTGTGTGCAATGAAGTGTTCTTAGCTTTTATTCCATTTTTTCTATCAGCAATCTGAGTCAAAAATATCTATATTTCCCAGCTGACAAATAGGAATCTACTGAATATATTTGCTATCTTAGTTTCTTTGTTTAGTACATACTTGGATAAATGTTGAAAATCATTAAAAAAAAAAGACCATAAGCTTTTTCTTTAGCTGCCGATTCTTTCCTTGTAATTTATAATGCATGTGTCTGTGCATGTATGTATGTGTGTTTGTATATGTGAAAAATTTTACATGTATACCTTTGATTCAATATGAAAAAAATGCTCAGTTGGTGAAACTAGTCATATACATTGTAAATTAAACCTCACAAATATAAAATTACCCACAAGTAATTATCTAATAGTAAACTTTAGGAAACTGATTTTGATTCCTTAAATCTCAAAATTCCATAAGTTTTCAGTGTTCAAGAAAATCAGTCAGAAGTTAAGCAGATTAAATCAATCCTTTCAGAAAGGTCATATCTACATGTATCAAATGTAACAGTTGTACATGAGGTAGATATATAGGAATTATATCTTTAAAAAAGTCTTAATTATACATTATGCAAAATTAAAGGAGTAATGAAGTAAGAAGCAAATTCCCATTGCCTATTCTAAAGGCTAAAAATTCTACATTTTCTCTAACAAGTTATTTTTTTATTTCTGCTGTGCAGAATTTTTAGTTCTTTGAAAAAGTTTAGGGGTTTATGCTTTTTTTTGGAAACAACAAAGAAGTAAATATCATGTAAAATTTTATTTCAGAGAGATTGAAAATACTGTTGCTATTTTTTAACATTACCCTTCATTAAAAAAAAAAGAACACATAAGAGATGGTATTACAAAAAGAATTTTGTCTGAAAGTGGAAATTCTATTCAAGAAAGATGAACTGAAACAACATTCTGAGTAACCCTCTTCCTAACATTTTAAGGAAGAGATCTCCAAAATCATGGCTGTCTTTATCACAGTTCAATGGTAAAATTGTCTAATGTAGATGACAGTTAACATACAGATTATAGCAACTGGAAATAATTCCAATCACCTTGCTAACTTTGATGGTAACTTTATATAAAAGCTTTAGGAATGTAAAAAGATTCTTAGCTCAGTATTTTTACTACCAAGGATGTAGGAGTCCAACTAAACAAGTAGTTTATGAAAAGTAGTAGTTAAATAATAGGAAAATGCATTATTCTTTTACCTACTTTAGGATTTCCAAGTTGCTTAATGTGTTTTTCTGGTCTTTGAGGATTGAATTTTTGTAATGGTAAATGATATCACCAATAATAAGTCCACAGAGATCTTTATTGTAAACATCCTTCTTCTTTCATTTGCTCTATTTCTAGTGTATGTTGGGATGCCCAACTGTGTGAAATCAAGTCATAGATCATCTGCTTACTGCCACATTGTCCCAGAAGAAAATTAACCTGAAAGCAAAGAGACTTGGCAATTCTAATAACTTCTGAACAAAATGTGTTTCTCTGTAAACCAAGAAATGACAATAAATTTCTTAAACATAACACTTTCTACCAAAAAAATGTAATGTTTCCACTTTTTGAAGACCCAATTTAGAAGAGAGAATGTGCAAAATAAAACAAAACCCCAAACTATTTAGGGACAAGATTATAAAATAAATGTCTGCTTTTGGTAATTCCATTTAATCTCATATGACTAGTTCTCATACTTCTTTTCATCTAGGAGCCATTTTATTTCTCATTTTTTAAGGTAAGAACTTCCACTGAGCTCGAGAAAACTTGATTGGAGAAGGAGAACTCTTGTTTTAAAATATACCCATGATATGCATTTTTTGGACCAGCCATAAATATGATGTAAACATATAGACTCAGAAAAGGAGATCTCTGGTGATTTCATTTAACCTTCAAAGAGTGTCAGTGGGAACATGTTGACTTGTTAAATGATTAGCCATCCTATTGCACATTATCCTAGTCTTTCCATATCCCTGTTGATAATAAGTTGGAAAAGTGATCATTATTTTAAGTCTTCACACTCTTACCACCTACTGCTAAATTTAGAGTTTAATGTAAAAATGTATCCTTTCACTGTGTTCTTATGCAGAGGGAGCACAAGAGCCAGCAAAGATATTACTACCCTATCTGTGATAAGAAATAAGCATTTGTAGATTTATTTCAATGTTCATTAAGAAATTATTCTAGTATTTACCAAGTATCTTAATACAATCATTTAAATAATAAAAAGCCAAGTGAATAAACAGAGAAGGGCATTTTTCCAATTTCATCATGATGAACACTTAGTGGTTAAGAACAACTTTTGTTCTTTAGATATCTGTTCCATCCACCTGCTTCCTGAGGTTCCTTTCACTGGGTACATTTGAATTTAGGGCTGTAAAATGTGTTTTTATCCAGACTGTGCTGTTAAGCATATAAACTTTTTTGCATATGGATGTGTTAATTGTGTTTGTGTTTGTAGAGTACTATTCTTGTAGTACACAAGGCTAATAAAAAAATAATTTGATTTAAAATTTTAAATACTTACAGAATTCATTCCACTCACAAACTAATTCAGATGCTATGCATGCTTTAATCCAAACTGTCATTCAGGATTATAGGGGTCGATAGACCAACGATGTCCTGAGGGTGTGAACTGGGACAGATCAATCAATTTACAGAGCTTTGGCAAAGGTTGAACAGCTGGTGCTGAAAATCTTTTTTGGGGAAATGACCAACCCACCAGAGATTACAGATTTAAGCCAAGATTGATGGTTAAACCTTGCAAATAAAATCCTCTTCAAATGTGTTCTGACTGATTATAAAGCTAATTTAAAGGCATCACTCCACAGCACTTTCTTAGAACAAGATAGTAATTAAAAAAAGTATTCTCTCTGAGGCCTGTTGCTAGTAGCAAATACATTAGTGTTTTCATTTGCAGATAATTTTTAAAAGGTCTCTGTTGACTGGTCTCTTTTTATTTAACCATTCACTAGGGTGAACTTAGTTTATCAATAATTGCTTTCACATACTTAGCACAACAGAGGGTGAAATTTTTTTGCCCTTTGGGCACTTGGCAAAAGCTCTGTGCTTGCTCAGCAGTTTTCTAAAGGGTTCAAGAGAAAGCTTTGATGATGTAATAAAGAAAGTTCTTTTAAAGAAGAGAATGTGATTTTCAGTTCAGTTGAACGTGGTTAAAAGCTAAAAGGGGATTTGAAAAGAAATAGAAATATCAGGAGAGCAGGCCTGTGAGAATGGAGGTGATAAGCCTGGATGTTATGATTTAACCCCAGCTGGCAACTGAGAGCCATGCAGCTTCTCATTCACTTCCCCTTCCCCTCTGTGCCACTGGGATGGGGAGGATGAAAGGAGGGAGGAGGGGAGGGCACGGGAGAGGAGGAGGCAAGACTCAACTCCTATGTTGATACTTGTAATTTTGTGTATGGCATCTTCGTCAGTAGACTAATGATTCCGCATTATTTCTATATTTTGGCATGTAGATTCAAAATAAATGGCCTATTCATTAATCACAATAGTTTTAAGGTGCCTAGATATGTTTCTTTAGTTCATTATTGTCAGCTCTTGTAGCCTACATCATATATGGTAACTTTTCTTCATCTGTTCCTTTATTGGTACAAGTGGCTTCTCAGTCTGTTTCAGAACCTGAGGTCTGGGAAGACCTTTTGCTGCAGTTCTCTTTAAATTATTCTCCCTAAATGGAATTAATCCAGCTCCCTTATCATGAAACCATTTCTCACTTCCAAATTGCTTTCTGCAATATTTAGCTACAAACTTACACAAAAAATAGCTCTAGAGTTACCTGAAGAGGCAACAGACTTGTATTACTCTTGAGCATTAAAGAAACCTTATTAAGAAACAGGTTTTGTTCCTTTTTTCTCAAAAAAATTAACTACTAGGTATCCATTTATGCATTTATTCCTCTTCTAAGGTAAATTTCTCAAGGAATCAGGTCATACTGAAACCAAAAATAGTGCATTTCATCTGAGTTCCCTCAACAAAAAATGTACCTTATAAATGAACTATCAAAACCCATGAATGTAATATGAGATTATTCTCAAGCCAATATACTGCATTCAACACACAAAAGGGACTTATAGAAATGAGGTGGGCAAAATAAAACAGTTAAGCTCCTGAAAAAATTGTTATAGGGAAAAAGTTTACCCATTTTCTTTCAAACTTGATATGTAATATGTACTTGTTACTTGTTTTCTGTGTGATTTCAAGAAAAAAAGCAATTGAAATTTATCATATCTGTAATTTTTGTTATTTTCTATACACAGTGTTCTCTTCTTTCCCACCCTATGCAGGAAAAGTGCTCAAACATGGAGGACTTCAGAGTGCTGATGCTCAAAATTCCCTAAAGACCAATTTGTGCAAGTATTAGACAGCGATGAAGGATATTGCATGGATAAGACTATATTTACACATATGCTTAAGACAATTCTTCAATTTGATAGATAAACTGTAACACCAGTGTTTAAATACAATTCTTTGTATTGTCTGAGAAAGGGGAAACTGTTGTCTATGAAGTATTATGAGAAATCTGTTGCTACTGAGTTTTAAAAAATGACTAATTTCTGCTCAGAAAGACTAATTTCTGTGGCTTCAGAGCCACAGAAATTCAATTTCATGAATCAAATCAGACTCTGTTGCAAAAATACCAACAAAGACTAAATATTCTATATTCTAAATATAGAATCATTAGAACAAAAGATGAAAAATCTAGCTTTCTGCCCCTCTCTTCAGCAAAATTAACATCTCATTGCAACACAAATTTTTCATAATTGAAAACTACCTCTAGGGAAATGACCAGACTTCCATGAGATAAAACAAGACTCTAACATTTTATAGTGAAGTTTAATATGTACTTTCGTCTATAAACACAGAAGAAACTTCAGAAGGATTACAGCACTTAGAAAGTAAGCCTATAACATGTAGAATTAACATTTCTGATGTCTTTTAAAATAAATCATATGCTATGCTTAAAATGACAAAATTAGAGTGGGTGATTAATTATTAGATTTCAAGTATTCTCAAATCTGCAACTTCTTCTGACCTCATGCCTTTCTGAAAAGTATCATAAAAACCTTGATGTTGCTTTCTAGTACCACAAAGATAAACCTAGACGGAAAAAACCCCAACCCTGAATTATTGCCCTTATTTTATTAAATATTATGAAATTATATTATGGTATCTGAAAGAAACACTAGCTTAACTGAGGGCATACATAAATGAAAAAGAAAATAAAACTTTTTCTTTGGAAAAGGAATAAATATACTATTCTAATTTTCACCAGTGCAACTGTTAATTTTCTAGAAGGCTGCTTCATAAATTTGTTTTGGAAAAAGAAAATCTTTTTTTTTTTTAGACCATGTAATGAAAAGCAGGCTTCACTGTTCTTTACCACAAATATAGGTTAGAATGTGAAGACTTACATTAAACACGTATGCACACACATTATGCACACACACACAGACACACACGCACATATTGTATGGGCCATAGAATTTAAATTATTATTTCCAGAAGAGATGCAGAAGACTAATTTGTTATACCCAAAAAGGATGTACCCTTTAACTTGAACAAGTATACTCCATCTAGCAGACCACCATTTCTGTTTATGAGTGCCACAGATGAATAGAGCCATGTCTTTTACTGATTGCAATACCTGGCAGTAACCTTAATTCACTTGATCATTTTAGTTGTTCCTACATTCCTCTCTAAACACCATTTTTAGAACCCTTCTGTAGTTCAACATTGCATGGCTTGTCAAAACCTAGCTTTGGGACTCTAACTAAAATGCAAAGATAGGCTTAGAATGACATTTTGTGTAGTTACAATAGAATGGATATATTTGCATTCTCTGAATCCCCTTCATATCATATAGAGTCCTACTAAACATTCTTCATGCAACCTGTTTATAAATTATTTTCAATTTTACCCAGCAATCTTTGTTGTGACCTATCTGTAATGTTAAATTACTTTTCTGTCCTCTTTTTGTTAATAAAGCCATAACAATAATAACATCAAAAATAATATTCAGAGGAGTATACAGAATTTTTATCTGTAGATCTCTCTGCACTTTGCACGTGTGATAAGAAGCTAATAATTGTGTTGTACCTCAATATCTCCTTTGTAAAGTGGAAAGTATTTAATGTTCATCCCTCACATCCTCTCTCCAGCTTATTATTTCTGCTCTGTGGGGTTTTATATTATGTTAAATTGTGTTGATGTAATGAGACATACTCATACTGTGCTCATGATTATATCAGTAGGGTACAGTATCCCTCTTTGTAGCAGGAGTCAAATCATGTCATTACTGAAGTGCCTTATTTAGTTTTCTATGCTTTGTTATTCGAAACATGATTCACATACAACAGTTAAATATCTTTCATGTAGTAGGACTAGATTTATAGCTTGTAAAATATGGTAATTAATTCAAGTTATCTAGAAATTGCTTTTATTAATTTGTATCAAATCCTATTTCTACAAATTCTAGTTGTTCTCCCCTTAAATACAGTCTGTGGTGTTTACAATCCAAGGTTTCATACAGGATTTATACTTTTTTTTAAGGGAAAGCTTATCTTTAAAAAAGAAATGGTAGTAGGTGAATCATCTTTAACTGTTATGATGTGAAAGAAATTTAAATAAAATGTATATCTTTGATGCCTTAAGCCCCTAATGGTTTTTTTTAATTTTTTAATATTTGTAAGCCTTATAAGTTTTATAAGTAGTAGAAGTAGATTTTAAAAGCAGCAGCCTTGTCCCTCTACCCTGTAGCACCCTTGGTTTACACATTCCTTAACCCTCTTACCCCATTCCATGTACCTTATATCACTCCTATACCTGAATCCAGTAGAAATGTTTAGTCTCTTGTCAAGGCAAGGCCTAGACTGTTTAGAGAACCCCCATATCAGAGCCTGAATAACAAAACAGAGTCAGGAATTAGGTGACTATGTACCCTTTGTGCTCTGAAGATGGTGAAGATGATGAAGAGGTGGTCCTGAAATACACCCCAGACCCATTTCTCAGGGGGTGGACCTGGAGTGGATCAGAGCAAAGGCCACAGGATGGACACATTTGAGATTGGATAGATGGTATTATAAAATGTAATATCTAGGGCACAGGGGCACGTGTTGTGTAACATCTATTGCTTTGGCAATTGCTGAAATGGTAAACACAGCTGAGGGGAGTGGGCAGCACAGAGGGGAGTCTAACCCAAGCAGAGTCGGATGAAGAGACCCAGGAGTAGGCAACAAGGCATAACACAGGTTATCTGGCTTTCTGGGAGTTTGTCCATCATTGGTTTTTGTTGTTTCAGACTCAAAAATGGGGAATGCTGGCTGCGCAGTGTCCACCATCTTGTCTTTGTCTTGGGAGCCCACATCGAACTGAGTCAAGATGGTGAACACTTTTGTGTGTAAATCACCCTCTCTTTTGTATACTTTTGTTGTTAATATTGTTGCTGTTACTGTGCATTTCTTATTCCATTGCTGTTTGTTTTCAGTAAAATGTTATCTCAACCCATAGTCTCTGCCTTTATCCCTCTCTCACTGGAAGAGGTGTGGCTTATTTGGAGTTTAATTCCCAGCTGGTTTTAAACCACCACAATACTGATTGCAAAAGCAGTGTGCATAGTGATTTCTTTCTCCTTGCAATTCAATTAATGTTGTGTGTACAGAGACAGGAAAGTACAAACAGCAGACCTTTGTCTTTGCCAGTCTTTGGCAAGACGAAAACTTGGTTTATGACTCTGTTCCTCTTAACATATGCTTTCCAAGCAGGTGATACTGCAGTTCCAAACTTTTTGTGTAAGTACATAGAGATAAACATTCAATAGGAAAGAGTCTGCTTTTCCAGAAAAGTGAATTGCAAAGTTTATCTCAACATTTCATATATAGGCACATACAATACATAGTCCAATGAAAGTCTGCTCATGTTACCAAAGAATACAGGTAGGTATAATATATAATATGTCCCATGCTGAATGTTGAAAACTTTAAAACTTTAAAATCTGGAATGAGGGGTAGAGATGTCTAAACAATGAGAGAAAAACAATTCTTTTTTTTTTTTCTTTTCTAACCAGATAAAACTAAAGCTGTAAGATTTTTGTCCAAGGTCACACAGATCTCTGTTAAAGTTAAGAAATAACCCTCTTGTGACCTTCTCTGGTGTTCAAATATTAAGAACATCCATCCTCCCAAATTATACTTTCAGATAAATCCCACATCCAAGTGAGATCAAGTCTCTGCAAGAAAAATCTGAAACTATAATTATGACAGTCTAAAATTCAACATGGTCCTTTTGTAAAGCTCTTTAATATCAGCAAATTCCACATAATTAACTGAAGATAATATATACAATAAAAGTATCAAAAAATTCTGAGTTTTTTGAATGTTTTCATTTTTCATTTATAAATTATTTAATAAGTCACTATGATCTATGTTTCACACAAATATTCTTCCAAAAAACATTTTGAAAACACAGCAAAATCAACAATGTAGCAAGCCTTTTTTTCATAGAATGCAAGGTGGGATTTGGACTTACTGGTATTTTGTGGACAGTTCAGCTGCTAGTCTTATGCTTTCCCAAGAAGCCCACTATTTGTGGGTTTCTGAGCAGATTAATCATGAATAGCTGTCAAATAATTGCACACTTATCTGCCCATGCATACAGAGTAGCTGCATATTGAATTTTGACTTTTTGTCCACTTTTATCTCTTTTCAGAACAATATAGACTACAACTGTCACGAGAATTTAACAAATTCTAAACTGTTTATTTTTAAAATCTTTTTTAATACTGGTATCCTCTTTTTCTATTCTACACTTTCATCTACTGATTTTTTGTGACTAAGTCTACGTTTAACGTGAATTTATTTGCATGCTACTTTCATCATTTGCTTCAATAATTCACTGCATATATTTATTGCTCTCTGCATGAAGTACAGAGTAATTTAATCTTGATTTCTGATTTTTAATGTTAGATCTCTTGGTTTTAGGATCTCTTACCACATTTCTGTTTAATAAATACTATGGTGTGATGAATGATCAAATCAGAAATACACTCCTTTACACTTATACACTTCCATTACTCTTGGTAGAACATCACCAATATGGTACTGAAGCAGAGATGAGAATCATGCCCTGGATTTTTAAAGGAACTTTATTGAGTGAACCTTATTCCAGATATTTTGACAATGTCATCAGTTCATTTATTTATATTTTCCAGTACTTTGGCTCACTTACTTAAATAATCTCTCTGCACAGCAATCAGAACTATATTTTTTTCATTGAAAATGAAACTAGTATTACCTAATTTCCTAAAAACTTTTCAGTTCTGGAATCTTTTTAATGTTTAATATAACCACAAGTTCTCAGTTCACAAATTCCACCTTCAGTGGTTTCCTAGGATACAAACACACAAGCACAAACAGAAAGCAGCACAGAAAAACAAGGTAGAAAGCCTGCAGCACTTCCACTTTTTTGAATCCTTTCAAATGCTTTGCATTCTCACAAACATATTAATGCTAAGAGCATGATAAACCTCCAACAAAACAGCTGGTGATGTTCTTAAGCTATAACTCATATCTGTGTAATTTGTAAAGGTAGACAAAGTTCTCCTGAGAATTCTGAAAAGAACAATTGAAGCAAAAAATAAGAGCTTTTGCACGCAGTGCGTCATGACTTTGGAAAAATTAGGCGGGAATAATTAATTACCAGACACTGCTTTAATAACAACTGAAATAAAAGGGGAGATATTAACGGACTCCAGCTGCTAAAGTCGTAGCCAACACATAAAAGGCAATTACAGCATGTGTTATGTATGCTTGGTGGGGGACATTTTCAAATAAACTGCATTTTTAGTCAAAAGCAAAGTTAATATTGTTCTCTAACCCTTCAAATGTCCCAGTGCACACATGAATATATGCCTACGTGCACACAAATTTAGGCAGTGGCTACATTATTTTGAAAGAAGAGTGAAAATTAAAAAAAATATTAAGAATTCAGGATCAATAACACAGTTATAAAGTTGGAGTGCAATGATAGATCAAGAAAAGAGAATGAGAGCATTAGACGTGCAAACCTGGTGATACTGATGCTGGAATGTTTTATTCAATTTTGTTATTTTCTTTTTAAGAGGAGATAGACACCTAGAAAACACTCTAGAAAAAAAACTCAAACCAAAAAATAATGTAAGAGCCAGAAAAAACATTTTCACAGCAAGAAATGAAATGCATAAAGTCTTTGTAGTTAATCCTAAGGAAACCAAGTGAAGATGAAAAGATGAGATGATCCAGTTACAGTATAAAGTATAGTATGGCCAGTCTTCGCGAGCGAAGATTTGGGAAAGGTCATTAACCCTTCGAGCCTGCGCAGTGGATTTTTTAGGTGAGACACAGCGTGCGCTGAACTGAGCCCACCCTTTAATCCTGAGGTTCATCTGCCGGGGCCGAGCAAGCTTGGACAGTGGCAGTGAGGGTCTCAGGACGTAGGTTTGTTTAGAGTGACCTTCTCTTAGATGGATTGCCTTACAGGGCTAACAAGCTCCATCTGCCCAGGGGGCTGGGAATAAAAACCATCATAGATAGAGATATTGTGCACTTTAACAGGAAGGTTTAGCAATAACCAAAAACAAAAAACTGAAATTTGAAAAATTAAAGTAAGAAATAAGGCAAAAAATTTCTATAAATGAGAGCACGATTAATGATTGAGACATGATCATAAAGA
Source organism: Lepidothrix coronata (assembly GCF_001604755.1). Lineage (NCBI taxonomy): Eukaryota > Metazoa > Chordata > Aves > Passeriformes > Pipridae > Lepidothrix > Lepidothrix coronata. Next base: position 14,001,978 of record NW_016690180.1, read on the forward strand.
AAGTGACAACTTTTAGTCTCACTACTCCTGACATCAAAATTTGTGGGATTTCATTCTGGCCCATACTTATCTTTATGTTTGACTGTGACATAAGTGAAATTGAGGAATAGTGACATTTAAGATCATTAAGCAAGTTTTTTGTTCTTCCATGACTGAATGCTACAAATCTCTGACTTAATGGAGACCTAAATGTACCTACACCCATGTTGCAACATTAGTAATTTTGATGACAGTTCAATTTAAGAAACTTGAAGCATATTTGCCATTTACAACTTCTCTCAGTGTTTCAGTTTTATTTCAAAGCTAGTTACTTGTTATCAGGTTATTGGAGCTTTCATAATGCAGGAAATAGCTTTGATGAAATATAAAGATGGCTTTAAAAAAATGGGATCTGTGAGTGACTTGCTGGCATAAGGAAGTTAATGGATATTGTAATGTTGATTTATTTAGACCAGCATTTCACACACCTTTTGGATAAGTAGACAGAATTAAATGGAGAAAAGTGTGTGTGAAAGAAGTGAATCAAAATTTCCTTAGGAAAGGCTAGTATTTAAATGAGAACAGCATACAAAACAACAGAAATTATCACAATGCATTTTTTTAAGAAAGACTATAATAAAATTATAGAATGGTTCAGGTCAGAAGGCATCTTTAAAGACCTCTTCTGCCACAAGCAAGGACATCTTCCACTAGATCAGGTTGCTCAAAGACCCATCCAATCTGACCTTGAAGATTTCCAGGGATGAGTCCCATCAATTGCTTCTCTGAGCAACTTGTTCCAGTGTCTCACTATCCACATCTTAAAAAAATTCTTCCTTTATATCTTTTAGTTTAAAACTATTTCCCTTGTCCTATCACTGCACACCCTGGTAGAAAGGTCTCTCTCCATCTTTCTCACAAGCCCCCTTTAAGTATTTAAAGGCTGCAATAAGGTGTCCCCAAGCATCCCTTTCTTCTAGAGCATCAACTGCACTACTCATCTTGGTGTTAATAAGGAATGAGGATTCTGAACACACCTTGGTATGAATAAGAGTTGGCAAAATGGGAAAAACATGGGGAAAAAAATTATTTCACAGTTGCTATCGAACAATCAATAGGAAACAACAACTTTTTGTAAACAAAAGAAGGCTGAAAATCCATCTTTAGGGTGACTAAATGCCAATCAAAAGTGGAGTGGTTTGTACCACCGTGTAAAGGTGTCAGCTGTTTCGAAACACCAAAATGTATCTCTGAAATTATAGTGACAACATAAGTGTTCATATAAGTCAAGCTTCCAGGCCATTTAACTTGATTCTTATTCATATGGGTCCAGTTTACAGTAAATTTTTCTGTTGAAACTCCAGATGTTACCAAAGAGCATAGATTTTATGCCCTTGAAAACCAGTTCAAATAGTAAAGGATTCACAATGATAATAATGATCAGAAAGGAGGCTCTAATCTTGACTATCTTCATGTTATTCAGTAATAACACAATATTTTTTGAGTGAAGTCCAGTTGATAGTTTTTTCCAGTGTCTCTTATCTTCCCAAGTCTCCTTGGATTACAGATTCCCAAAAATGTTGTATGTAGGACATCAAATTTTACCCAGGTAACCTAACTGAAAATACCATACGTGTTTGAAATCTGTGTGATTGCAAAAAATAAATGTGCATGTATGTATTAATGTCACTCACTACACTTCTGTATTTAGAATGTGAGGGAGGTGTTTGTTACCTAGATATTTCTAGATATTTTCCAATATTGAACCCAGTTAAATTTGCTATCTCTGATATATAGTTACAATTTAGAATATACAAAAAGGGTACAGTTGTTGAATACAGTACTATCTAATTACACTTTTTATTCTTGGAATTATAGCATAACATTAGATTTTGACCAGCAGCAAAAGAGAAAAAAAAATTTTGTATTAATTTATGCTTTTCCTAAATGTTGGAAACAAAATTGTGATATCTGTATATGAAAATATATTGCTGAGATGCACATTTGCTAGAAGTAGCAGCTCTAGATAAAGAAAAAAATCATATAATATTTTTGGTAATTTTGAACATGTGAGTCTTTCTTCTGTCTCATGAGAACTATATGGAGCAGATATGATGAATTAAGAAATGGGAAAAACCTTCATAGTTAATATTTGCTTTTGAATTGCATAGTATATAGGATAATCGGCACATATACATATATATTTATTTAAATTGACTGGCTCCATTACTGAAACTGCTGTTTAAGTTTAGTGAACTTCTTTTCCAGCAATAAGAATGAAGAGATTTAGGTTATATTTCCTTTAAGTTGGTTGGGTTTTCATTGTATTTTTTCCCCCAGGATTTATATGCTTTGCATTTGACAAATATTTACAATTATTTATGAGTTGATGAAAATATATAGATTACTCTATGTTGGGAAATTACCATGCCCACGCAGTTTTAGTAGTAAAAAAAAGGAAAGAATACTGTAGTTGGTCAGTCTTATTTTTATTGTTTCATCTTTTCTGATGCAGCACCATGTGAACAGAATCAAAAGGAAACAGCATATTCCACACACATGAAATTTGTAGTGTCTTTCCCTATAATCTCAAGGGAAACCAGAGTCAGCAATGCCGTAGCTCAGAAGGGATATGGATAAGCACATCACATGTGATGGAAGTTAAGGTGATTCCTGGAAAGGATGAATAAATGTTATCGGGTAGTTCATATTAAAATCTTGAGGTTTAAAACACTTTTCAATGTATCTTACCCTGATTACACTATGTAAGCCGTGCATATACCACAACTACAGTGGGATACGTCAGAAACTTTGTTGTCAACTGTTGACATGTACATAAGGAACGTGATTTTTCTTTTTTTTTTCCCCTTACTCCATAAGTAAAAGTTATTACTGAGATATTCCTAATTACTGCTAAGTGTGATAACATGTTTAAAGTTAATCCTATACTTTATAATTTTGTTAGGATGAATTTGTAAAAAGGAAGGCTTTTTGTAAGCAGACTGTTTTCCATGAGACCTTGTTTCATTTGGCACAATTTTCACATTTGGGAGTGAATAATGAAGAGGACTACAGAAAAAGGACACAGAGCCTTGAGGGCTAAAGGATTTGAAATCTGCCTTCTGCCATAGAATTTTTACATGTTGCCAAGGAATGTTTTTACCAAACATTTCATAGTTGGTCACTAATTGCATATTTTTCTGTCTTTTGGGCACATGATTAAAAACCTTGGAACTGAGAGTGAAAGAAAGTACATTGAATGTTAGAACTGATTAGAAAAGTAAAAGAGGCAAATCAGAGAGTAAAAACTGCATTATATTTGCTAAACCATTCTAATGTGGATATTCATTTAAAATACTGCTTGCCCTCTGTTCTTCTCACTCTACTACAAAAGATGTAACAGGGCTGGAAGAGTTTCAAAGAAAGTTTATGACCAAGTTTTGGAAAAGCTTTTAAGGAGGAACACCTTAAAGATTAGAGAAAAGACACCTTAGAAGGAATATGGTGCTGTCTGTGAAATCATGGCAAGCATAAATAACAAGTAATTGTCCATTGTTTTAAAAATAGAGAAATAACAATACTATGAAATCAAGATGTGGAATTGTACAATGAAACTACTTTGTACAAAATACAGTGACTATAGCAAATTAAATTGTATTAAGAACAGCTATATACCCAGAAAATTTCATTGAAGGGAAATAATTAAAAAGGGTATCTCATTCGACTCAAAAGATTCCTGACCCCAAAATCAGGAAGCTAGATGACATTTCAGTTGTGCTTGCGCGCTTCTTACACAGTAACATAGACACTCAGTGTTGTGCAGTGACAGGCAGAACACTGGGCTAGAGAAACTTTTGCTTCTAGCCAAAGGCTGTTATGACCAGCTTTTTAAAAATATCTGCACAAATTCCGAGTTCTTACAGTAGCAACTGAATCTTTGGGAGCTGGCCTTCAGTTTTCAGACTGAACATTGAATACTCAAAAAGCATCCGATTCTACTCACCTTGGGCTGGATCTCAAAAAACAAATGGAATTTGTTGCCTTGAGATCCCTAGATTGTATCTGCTCTAGATACCACCATTCAGGAGACAATGGTGTTAAGTGAGAAAAAGCCCCGCTTATTAATGAAACGAGTATCACTGTAAAATATATAGGTAAAATTATGTACCTGAGCTCTTAGGTAGAGATGCTACAAGACTGAGTGGGTCTTTCTTATGAAAAAAAACCCAAACAAGCATAAAACAAAAATCCCAAAAAACCTCAGCAGGCTTGATTTTTCAAAGGCATTAAACTCAAGGCTGGAGAAGGTAACAGAGTCCTGAGGGCACCACCAGCTGCAACCAGAGGCCTTCCCCCACAGCTCAGGACCCCGTTTCATTCCAGCTTGGGGCTGCTAGTCCCTGCCCCAGGGGTGATACAGGAATGCAAAGCCCCAGCACTTTCTCTGATTTTGTCTCCTGCATTGATGTTGTAGTTATCTTCAATCCTGTGCTCTATCCTGGATGGACCCCTTTGTTCCAGTATTTGATTCACCCTTATGAAATCTTACCACTTTCAACCTCTACATTTACTTACAATGACTAAGTATATCCAGTTTTGTAAAAACTTGAACCTAAATCTCTGTCTTTCAATGATTATACTTTCAATACAGGCTGAAAATAATAAGTGAGAAGTCAGAAAAAAACAACATTTTGAAGATGAGAGGCCAGTTATGCACATATAAATGTTGTCTCTTAAATACCTTTGTGACAGTTGCATATGTGAGATCTGGTCTGAGCTGAAATAGCTGACAATCTTTCAACAGCAGACCCCTGATTACTGAGAATATAAAATGTGACTCAGTACCTTTTAGTTGGTTTTGATCTTGTTTCACTTAGTGTCTAGATAAAAGTCAGAGCAAAAAATGCTTGAAACATTTTTATTCTATTTATGCTTTGAGAGCTAGCCTGATAAAAAACATACCATATCTCTGTATTCCAGATTACTTTATAACTGTCCATTCAGAAAGAGATGTATGCATGAACCTGTGTGTGTGTAATTTTAGTAATCTTCATTGGATAATTTCATTTAATTTATTTGTTCTTTTGCAAAAACCTCCAGTTTATAGCAGTTATCCTAACTTTGACTGAATTATAAAGAAAAACTCATCTGATTCTTGTAATCAAAAAAGATCACCATTCATATTTCAAATAATATTAGTAAATATGGTCATAGGATTCAAGTCTGGGAGAGGAAAGTGATAAACATGGAATAATGATGTTCAAAAAGAAATCATTGTATAGTAATATTTAAAAAACACCACAAGAGATATTTAAAGGTTACATTATGCCAAAAGAAAACCTCCTCATCATACTTACATTACCCACTGTCCTATTCCAACTTCCTTTTCCCCCATCTTAGCCCTTTGTAGATGAACCAAAAAATAATTTGTTATGGTACATGTAATTTGCTTATAATTATGCACCCTTTATTGTGTCAGATCAATGCTTAAAGATGAAATAAACTTTTACTAAAATTTATAGTCTCCTTGGTGGACAACAGCTCCCCAGAATGACTCTCTGGATATCACTTTGTGATTTGAGAAGTTGCTCATAACTACAGTAGCAATTTTGTTCTCATCAGTCTTCAAGGGCAGCCTGTATACATTGCACAGCCATACACTAACACTTGTACATGGGCTACAATTTTGATCAAGTGTCTTAAGAACAAGTTCCATATGTTTTCTCCTTTACTGTTTAAAATATATTCTTAGGCTCTTAAAAAAACTTCTTGCTATCAGTTTAATACTCTTCTTCCCCTCTCCCCTCTTTCTTTTAATGTAACAATATACAAATTACACCACCCTCAGTTCTAGATGTACAACTCTGGAAACTATGTTGGCAATTGACTTCCGTACTGGTTCTGCACTTGAATGTTAATAAACAGTTTGTTAATGAACTTTATATTTGACAGTAAATATTTACTATGTTTTGAAAATTATTATTTGCAATTAAAAAAGTTTAGAGTTAAGAGTGTACTTATCTTTTAATTACAAAACCCCCCCAAACTAACCCAAACCAACCAAACAAACAAAACCTCACAAAACCACAAACAAACAAAAAACAGCACTAGAATTTTAGGTATAATTTGTTCCTAGCCTTCTCCATTTATTTAAGGTTCAACATTGAGATTTTTTTCTTCCTATATGTCTTAAGATATAAGTTAAGTGTTTTCCGCAAATTATGTAAATATGCAGGTCCATGTCTTTCAAAATATTTGCACAATGTTTAATTGTAAAACTCTTCTGAATACAGTAAATTATTTGTTCTTTACCCTTCCATACATAGGACCTACTGAAATAAATCTATCTCTTTTATTCCTGAATGAAAAATAAGTTTTGTCATTTGGTTTCCCTGAAAGTTGAAGCCTTAAATTTTTACTTTGTGTGACTTTCACACTTGCTTAATACCTGACTTAAGGCCTACTGAATTTATATATTCTGATAGACTCAAGAATCTGATAAAAATCACTGTCCATGTTGTGCCATAAAAACCCCATAGGTCTATCCTGAAGAATTCACAGTGTAATTTTAAGATGGTGTATGAGGTGAAATAGAAGCTTTAAAAGAGAGTACATGGGAGGAATGACAAAACACATTATAATCAGTATGAATAATTTAGTCCACCACAGTGGATTTGTACAATTAATTCCTCCTTTCTGTAGCTGCTCTTCAGCTTAATTTTCAATTGCCAGCTGATTCCTTTTCTTTATAACAGAATATCAGGATCACAGATTCCAAACAGGAGAGGGAAATATAAGAAGTGTCAGTTCCAAAGGCGGCAACTAAAAAAGAGGGAATTAAAATAATGGCTGTAGTAGAGGTGTCTGACATAATATTTCAAAATCAACCTGAACAATAGAAATGCAAGGTTTGTAGGTTGACATAGCACTGTTTATTTTAACATGTAACTAAAAATTGAGCAAATTTGGCTGGCGAGAAAAAGGATAGTCACAACATTATCAGCAGGTCCACAGCAGGTCACTTCAAAGTGAACATTGTTCATTTGTACCAAATAACCCTGTAACTATTTAGTAGCTGTTAGAAGGTAAGTTCAGGTAATGACAGAAATTACAAGTGACACAAATGTTTTGAAGTTACTGGACTTGAGATTGGCTGTCTTGCAGAGTTTCAGATGCAATGATATGTTATTTTTCAAGACAGAAAAAGTATGTAATATACTCTACATAATATTTATCATGTTAAAAGATCTTTCTTGTTTCAGGACTCTCTGTTGCAATTCAGAGATATCACTTTGCTTTTTTGTCAGGACTGGAATCGGACAATATTTCTTATTTTACATTCAAGGTAATCTGTTCTTGTTCATATAACTATAAATTAACACAGTTGTTGAAGTCAGATGATGACTGATCTAATAGTTTAAAGATAGGATTGTGATGTCAATTGATTGCAGCCATTTGAGATGGTTACTGCTCCTGGTGAAAATGAGCTGTTCTTAAATGTGGCTGTGTTTTTTCTTTTTTTTTTTTACTGTGTTTTTGTTTGTTTGTTTGTTTGTTTTATTGTTGCTTTTTGGAATTCTTTTTAATGTGTGTGTGTGTGTTATAAACCACCTTTCATAGTCTGCCATCTTAACTGCTCTAGGCAGAAGTGTGGTGCTTAATTACTAAGTGTCATAAATTCATATGCCATTTGTAACTTTAATGGCAAATCATCAGTGAGATTTGTTCTGCCAGCACTAGGGCCCTGGAACATTGAAAGCAAAATTTCACAAGTTAATGGCCTGCCCTTTTCTGACAGCACACCAAGCTTTCACACTATTAACTAACACTTTGCTTCACTCAACCACTGAACTGTTGACAAAAGCACTTTAGCAAGTCTGAAGAGCAGAAAAAAATCAAGTAAATCAAAAGCCAGTTTGGAAGGAAGTAGAAAAACAGGGGAAAAAAATTCAAATCAGAGGAAAACTTTTAGAAAGTGAAGCAAAGCAACTTAGTATATTTTGATAAACTTCGTTATCAGTGCTCAATACAATGAATAATACCTGTTATAATTTTTCAATTTTTAAATAGTTTTTCCTCTCAGTACTGAGGAAACATCATCGAATAGTCCTGAATTATTTCGGTTTGTTATAAGGGTTTGATCCTACATAGCTGAGGTAGTGCTTATTTTATTCAACTGGTTTTGAAACATGAAGAAAATCCAAAATTTTCCTTGCTCAAATAATTAAATTTCACAAGAAATATTTACAATGGAAATATTGATTCCTATAGGGATTGCAGAAAGAGATTTTTTAAGAGCATGAAAGAGATAGTAAATTTTTTGTTAATAAATAAAATCATATGTTTAGAAGGAATCATAAAAATATGGTTTGTGCAAGCACAGTAGGTTGGTAACACACACAAAGAGGCCTTTAGTTTGTAAAAGTCTATCTAGAATTGTATGTAGGTGTATCTTTATCTGTTAGATGTATGCACGCATACATATCTGTTTTCTGACCAGAATTTACTTATGTACAATGGCAAATGATTGAGAAAACCATCCATGTTATTTTATCCAGAATATTCTTTGAAGTGAGTATAACCTAATTCTTGTCCAGTAACAGAGGCAACACAGTAAGAATTTGATGAAGAGGAGGATTGTATGATTACAGCTTCAGACTGAATTGTGTATAAAAAGTAGCACATAGAGGTCTGCAAAAAACCCCAAAGTTCCTGATGCACTACATGGAATCTTGTGAATATAAATGCTAGGAAGTTCACCTGCCTCTTAGATTTTTGGCAGTTGCCTCCATTCTTGTAGTCAAAATGATTTCACATTTGTTTGTATTAATGGTTCATAATGTTTTCTTTGCCATTGCATCAAGCAGAATTTCTTACTGTCTGAAAGCATGTTGGAATATTGCACCTGGTTTCAGTGAGATGCCTGTGTTACACATGCCAGCGAGGAGCAACTTAGCTTCCTAACAAAATAATTTCTGGTTCTGCCTTCTGTAACCGTTGTAATTTTCTCTGAATCAACACCAAGAATTTGCTGCAAAGTACTACACTGATGGGTTTGCTGCAGCCTATTCATTGATTGGTTCAGATAATTAAGAAGCATTTGAGGGCAGGGATAACAGCAGCTTTTTCCTTTACATTTTTTTCAAAATTTCAGTTTTGCTAAATTTTGACATCTATATAGATGTCTTAGACTCCCTGTATAAAGTAACAAAATGACACAACATAATTCACAGATTAATTAAACATATGAATGAGATAATGATTATGACATAGGATTAACCATGTAATTGCCTAGGAAAGCCAAGGGGTCACAGCTGTCTTCCACAACTGCAAAGCTAAGCCACTATAATGAATCAAACTTCAGCAACTGCTAATCCTAAACACATTATATGCAGTTTAAGTACTTAGTACACATTTTTAAAGTCAAATCACAGCAAGACAGATGCCAGAGAAATAGGAAAATGAAATGGGACGTAGGTGGGTAATAAGAGAGAGAAGTGACAGAGCAGCCCAAGGATAAAAAAATATAAAAGGCAGTTTAGCTGTCACTGAGTATTTCCTGTGAGATATTAAGAAAGTTGGAGTTGATTGCTTTCTGGTAGTTTGCTCTTTGTCCCATTTACCTCAATTAAGTGTTTCTGGAAAGAATGTACACCATCAAATTCAGTATTTAGTGATATGAAAATTTATACCTACAAAACTCTTCAGTTGTTCAGTCATGCCTATAAAATATTCCTTCTTTGCCATCCTCTGTCCTCTTTTTTACTTTTTAGGAAGAATTCTTCGTATATTTATAAAAGTTTTTATGTAAAATCACAGGAAAAAGAAATGAGAAGATGATTGATGACAGCAAGAAATTTAAAACGTTATATTTAGTTCTTGCGAAAGGAGGTCTGGTGATAAACTTGGCGACTATTTTACTGTCTCAAAATCAGACAACAAAGAAAATAAAATCTGAAATAAAGATAGTAAAGTTAAAAAATATATAGACATTCAACACGAGCACATAGGTAAATTTGGAGAGAAAGTAAAAGTATTTCTCTAGTCAGTATGATATGGAATGTGGAGACATCTCAAACTGAACCTCAGGTCAGTTTAAAAACAGTAAGACTTTGAAAAGGTTATTCTGCATATATAGATAAAAGTGCTAATTCTCTAAATAATGTTGTTTTCAGAGAGATTAAAAATATTAAAAACCCTAAAAGAAGGACTGTATGACACAGGACTGGAAAATATCCTTGTTAGATACCCCTGCATTATCTGAAGGCGATGTTCTAAATTTGTATTCTTACGTATTCAGTGCATCATGTGCAAGTCAGGGTTAGTTGAGAAGACCACCTTTGTAACACTGTGAGCTAGAATTAATGTAAGAGTAACATTGCAGCCTCTGATCTGAAGAAAATATGGCATTCTCTTGAAAATTCAACTTTACTTGTATAACAATGAAGAGATGAGTGAAGTTGTGTCATTTTCTACTTTCATATGAATGATTTTAAGCAATTTTTTAACAAGTTTGAATATTTTTGATGAATTATTGGTTTCTTTTAACAATAATTGTAGTATTTGATGTAATTTCATATATTGTTGCATTTTTCCCCATTTGAAGCAGTAAGGGTATCTTCTTTTCTTCTCCTACAAAGTGATTTTCCTGTGGTCACAGTACAGGTGTGTTATTTACTTTTTTCAGAACTGTCTGTTTCATTACATTCTCTGATTCTCTCTAAAGAGGTTGACCCAAAAACTGTTGGTTCCATGACAGAAAAAGAATTCTAACCTCTCAATTTGTATATGAAATCTTTTGGCTTCCTTGTATAAAATCATGTAACAAAGAAATGAACTTTTGTGGCCCAATATTTAATTGCAAGAGGAAGAGACAATTACTAAACCTTTTTTGTTTTGTTGGGTTTTTTTAGTAGACACCTTACTTTGGGATCTACTGATCCAAAATCAAAGTTTAATAAATTCATTACATCTCTGGAAAACCTTAGTTCTCCATAGCTCAAGTAATCAGTGGGTCATAAGGTCAAGTAGTATGAAAGTTATGTTCAGTGTTTTAGAATAAATCAATTATGCAAGAAACAATTCCTGAGGTTTTGAGAACAAACTGTGAAACATTTCTGCACCACCAAAAATAACACATTTCTATAATTATGCTGGTTAATGGTGTTTGCATTTGCATAATCACCACAATGCTTCCTTTAATTTTTGCATGTTTCATATTTTTCTTTCCATTTAGCAATTTCTCACATTGTTTGTGGGGCAGTGTGGTGGATTAATCCTAGAACATTTGCATTTTTCTATAAATAGCATTATGCATTGCTAAATAAATAGAGGGTTGGGTGGGTTTTTTTGACTGTTTTACTAATCATTTGATTATATGTGTTTCTATTACATTTGCTTTATTCGTTGAAAGAAATAACTCCTAGGCCAGAAGGTTTATGAATCAGAAGCATCTGTAAGGAGATTTCATTGAAATAATACTTCTCTGTACACCACTTTCCACTTTTTTTTCTTTAATAACCTAGAAAATCATTCTACTTTTCACAAAACTTGACCAAACTTATAAAAAAATCCATAGAAGAAAGTCAGAAGTTCTTACAGCACTCATTTGCTTACAAACAACTGAATTGTCAGAAAAGACTAGTGATATTTACATTTTAAAAAAATCTCTGAAAGATTGTCCAGGACAAAATCCTTTTTTAAGAGGCTGGTGGTGAGGTTTGTATCACGTATCATAAATACAGAGCATGTTGAAAGTGCTACTAGAACATAACAATCAGTAATAGAAGAAATACTATATTCTGGAATACAGGTTAGATATTAATGCAAAATTATAATAAAAAAACATAATCACCCTAGTTCTACAAGGTATCAGATGTGGTTGACAGAGTTTTCTTCAAGAAAAAGAAATACCTATGCATATGCTATGCATATTATTAGTTTATGCAGAATATGTACTTATGAGTATAACAGAGACAGAAATGACAGCAAAAATAGAAAAACACTCCTAAAAAAAACCACAACAAACCAGAAAAAAAAACAACAAAAAAAGACGCAGAGAGGGGGAGGAGAAAAAGACTGAATGGAAGATACCCCTTGTGCTGGTTTAAAAGTTAACCAGCAGGGGAAAGGAACTCAACTCAAAAGAGAGATTATAAGTCAGAATAACAATTTAATAAAATAATACAATAAGTACGATTATACAGACAAGCAATTTGGTTTTAACCCACAAAACCCAAATGTATAACCCAGCACCCTGGGGCATGAACAGAGTGGTGTTTCTTGGGCCCCTCTCCCCCCGAGTCCAAAGTAAAGGGAGAGGGGGAAAAAAAACCTGCTGGTGGGAGAGCTGTTGCAGTTTGGTCAAAAGTGGTGATTGCAGTCCGGTTGACGGTGGTGGTCTCAGTCTGGTTGAGAGCAGTGAGCTGCAGGCTGGTTGAGAGCAGTGAGCTGCAGTCTTCCTCTGGATCCCACGAGTGGTAAAAAGGTTCCAAAACTCCAAGTTTATATGTTCTCCAGTTCAGGTAGGAATGCTCACTCCTTCCCTCAGAGCGGGGAATTCCATAAAAGGGTATGAGGACAGGAACATCTACAGGCCTCTACTGTTAACAATTTCTGGAAAATGGCATGGAAGGCTATAGAATACACAGTTTTGGGTTACACCCATACCATGATGAACTGCTCTCAGCTGTCCTAACTAGGACACCCCTGGTTAAAAAATATTACTTCTTCTACATGAAACAATTTCTTATGTGTTTGAAAAAAGAGATAAACTCCATTTTTTTTTTCATTAGAAACATGAACAGTTTTGATATCTAGATAGAGAGGAAATACATGTATGTGAGCTGATCTTTAATCTTCATTTTTTAAACTTCAGCAAGTGCAGATACACTAGTTCAAATTGCTTGTATTATAAGTTTTGACTGAAAGCACCTATCTAATTTTATACTCTAATAAATTTGTCCTGTGTCCAAACCCCTGAGTCAGAATTCATCTTTCTTCAATAAAATTTGTGGTATATTTTTACATTTAACAAAATAATTAAGTCTAGCTGAAGAAGAGTTTAGGTATATACTTACACGTTATTAAAATCGGTTCCCAGAAAACTACATGATGCTAATTGTTGACCGATACCACTACTCTGAGCTCTAAATTAATTTTACTTTGATAACTTGAAACCATCACAAACATGAAACCAACAAAGGAAAAAGTAATTTTTAACACTTATGTTTAAAAAAAAGAAAAAAAATAAAGAAAATGTGTAATAACAGATAATCAAACTATTTTCTGATGAACTCTGAGCTGACTTCAGTATCTCTTTCGCTGTTCTTTCTACATTTTTAGAGTTGCTAACTAGCAGCCATACATTGTTGAAACTTGTATAAATACTCAGTATAGACAGTTGAGTGTGATTGTGTATCCTACGTATTAACTATGTTATTAATAAATTAAAATGCTATAAGAATGTATTTTTATGTATGTATTAGTATACATAATAAACTCTTGATAAGAGTGATATGGTTTGAAGCTGGCTCCCTGCCAAGTCTCCAAACCTTACCACAAGAAGTCGTCTCCCCCCAAACCTCAGGGAGAAGAGGGAGAAAAACAACTAAGAAAACCTGAAACGAGAGAGACAGCTAAAGTGATATATATAAATATATATAAATATATTTACACTTATGTTACAGTTATATACAATTGAAATATATACAATTTCACAAGGGAAAGGGAAGGGGGAAGGGAAAAGGAACAAAATCAAAAATAAAATATATATATATCCCGATTAGTAGCCCAATATCTAACAACTAAAAGAGTTAGCAAAGAAATATCTCACTACTCTCCTTGGGACAACCGAGAGTCGCTCTGGAACGATCGCCGGGCACCTCTGTCTCCCAAGGTCGGCAAGGCCTAACCAGGCCTCGCTCCCCAACACGACAGACTCAACAGCAGGGAACCTGCACCTCCAAGCCGCCGGAAGGAAAGAGAGCGAAGGCCTCTCCTCCTTTCTTCTTATAGCCCAGCTTACATAAATATCATAGGGAATACTGGGTAAATCTGGACCCTTCCTTGGTTACAAACTGTTCACCAAGGAAGGCCTAGGCCAAACTACCACAACTATAAACTATGCTTTGCATAATCTCTTATTTAAATAGTAGCATTCCTAATATATTTGAACCTGAAAAGTATTGTTCATCAATCTCACAAAATGCAGATATAATTATTGTGGATATTCATGCTTTAGGTTCATGTGTCATCTACCGCCACCACCTGCGTCTCCTAGAATGCTGCCTCTGTACAATCCTAAACATCCACTGGTCAGATTTTGTGACCAATACATCTGTTCTAGAGCAAGCAGCAGTCACAAGTATTGAGGCCATGTTACTGAGAACACAGCTGCAATGGGCAGGGCACGTCTCCAAGATGAAGGACCACTGCCTCCCTAAGATCCTGCTTTATGGTGAACTTGCCATTGGCTGCCGCATGAGAGGAGCCCCAAAGAAAAGATACAAGGACTCCCTGAAACAACATCTCAGCCTTGGCCATATTGATCACCATAACTGGTCTCCTCTGGCCTCCAGTCGGGAGGCCTGGAGACACACCATCTATAACGCAGCTGTCTCCTTTGAGAACACACGCAGGATAACTCTTGAGGAGAAAAGGCAAAGCAGAAAGAACCATGTCTTGCAGAATATACCATCTAAGGAGTCTTTCTGTGCCTTTTGCAATCGGATATGTCTGTCACGGACAGACATATACCATCTAAGGAGTATGGTTTATATTCTGTCACGGACAGAATATACCATCTAAGGAGTCTTTCTGTGCCTTTTGCAATCGGATATGTCTGTCTCGTATTGGCCTCATAAGCCACCAGTGTGCCTGTAACAAATGTGGATAGAGCCTTCACAAATCTTCGTTCACGAAGCCTAGCCATGACGTCATGCTTTAGGTGTTTAAATCAGCATTTAAACTTTTAAAGCTTTCTTTTATTTGAGCCAAAAACTGAAAGTACTGTGTATTGCTATGACTTGGATCATAATTTAAAGAGAAATTTAGTCTTGAAATAATCAATTGTAGTCAGGGAAATTCATGATATATTTTCATACTAAGCTCAGTTTTGAAAATATTTAAGTTACATAGAAAAGAAAAATTAAATCCTGTTGATCTGGACCTAAAGTTCTTTCAGCATATATATTTTTGTTTGTGTTACATGATTTGTACTAAATTATTGTATTAACTTATATGTTCATAACAAAATATTTTTTGTGTTCACTCTCTACATAGCTAAATATATGTCAAAATACCTTTCAAGTTATGTTCTTATTATTTTTTTCTTCCTTAAAAGAGTGTGCTCCTAAGTACATAGCCTCTCCTACAGGCTGTGGTCAATGTGCAGTTTGCAAAGTAAACATGAAATGGCATAAAGCAGGATTTTATGACATTTGAGGATTCTCTAAATATCCCTGAGTTCTTTAAGAATTTAGTGTGTGCTGCATGGAAGGAAACACCAGTTATATCTGCAGAGATAACAGTGAAACTAACAGTTTCAATCTAACAGTTGCAGCACCAGGGTTCCTGAATTCAATTCCTCTGTCAAGTCAGCACAGGACAGAATGTCATGACCCGTGTGAACAAAACTGAGACCGTCCTGCAACTGAGACAGATGGTTCAACCCTGATTGTGAGGAAACTACTAACTACTTATATGGTGAGTTGAAACAGCTTGTTGATCTGTGTGAATTCTACCCTGAAAGAAAACATAAAATTGGCGACCCAGCTCTCTCTCCTTGTGACCGCTAGAATCAACACAAGGAAAAGGTCTGGGGATTAGGGAGGCACTGCCAGTCTAGTTCAGCTTCTACTACATGTGGAATATCATTCTTACTTTGACCATTGGATACATTTTTCAAAACTACAGGCAAATAAAGCCCATGTCATGCCTCAGTGAAGGCATTCCGGACCTTTAGAGCTGTTTTAGCTATATAGGCAAAAAAATGAAAGGTAGAAATCCAGAAAATGAAGCAAAATTTTGTTTTGAACAAAAAACAAGAAGTCTGAAAAGATGCATAAACAGAGATATGAAAGCTGAATTTGAATTATCAAGGGAAGAAGCTTGATGAGAAAGGACAAAGAATCCATAACTGCATTTCCCTCTGGAACGCAGAGGAGAAGAAAAGAGGACACTGTACTGAAAATAAATTGTAAACTTCCATTATTTTTAAATTCATGTATGTTATATTACATTTAGAGAAAATGCAATTCCTCCTCTAATACCACACATATTTCAACTGACTATAAATTTTATTTAGGTTGGGGTAAATTGGTAATTTTATTTAAGTAAGGGGTGAATGTCACATCTATCATTATATTAAGAGTGCTGTCTCTAGTGTGCAGAAACATTCATCATTCAAATAGTGATTTTTTTTATACAAATATGTGGATATTCTTGTTATATATGAAAAAGGGTTACAATTCTTCAAGTCCATTGTACACTCATTCTCTTCAAAACATCAAACATCTCAAGAGATCTTTACTTTTGACTATCTTATCCTTTGTGCAACAAAACTTACTAATGACTCTTCGTCCCGAATAAGTGTTTTTGGCCGCTTAAGGAATCACTGGAAAAGGTATCAGGACAAGCAATTTTTATATAAAAATTAAAAGCACGACAAAATTCATCAGCAAGTTTCACTCTACTACTTACTAGATAATTAAAGACAGAGAAAAGCAAATACTAAAATCAATCAATCTAAACCCAAAATTATCTACATGGTGGCTGGGGGGATAGGGGGCAGGGGAAAGGGTAAGGATAGGAGAGGCTAAGGATAAAAAGGAATAAGGGAGACTTTCCTCTTGAGTCACAAGATTCAGTGTGGACCCCCTTGCCAAACTTAGCCCTGGACTAACCAAGAATTTAGGCCTACAGGTTTAGCAGCACTTAACGATATCTTAAGTTAATTTAACAAAGAATTCATATAGAATTTACTATAGCACAACGGTAACTCATTTACAGGCCTAACTTACAAATCTGAAATACTTAGGTGCAAAATCCATAGTGCACTTGCCGTAGCATATTCACACTCACACACTCACAGACCTAAAAAAGTACCCACAAGTTATACCTGTGAAAAATTCCTCTCAAATTCAGCAAAGTATTCATGTTGGATGCCTTTGTATCTTCTCCGTGGGCAAAGGGCTGAGCCTCAAGGAGCGAGAGTATCAGCCCAAGCTGCATCGTCCGGCAGTGGTCCTCCAAGTATAGCAAACTTGAGAGTTCACTGCCTCTGAGAGGCACCCCACTCAGTAAGAGACTGCTGGTCACAGCCTGCTGGAGTCCAGGAGAGCCCAAATGGTCTCAGTTAGGACCACTGTTTATAGGGTCACAGGAGAGTTGGCTTTGGTCATTTTTCTTCCTGGGAGCAATTTTCTCAGGGGGTAGGAGATGCACCACACAATCACAGAATACGCCGAGTTAGAAGGGATCCACAAGGATCATTGAGTCCAGCTTCTGACCCTGAAAAGGACCACCCCCAAGAATCATACCATGTGGCAGAGAGTGTTGTCCAAATGCTTCTTGAATTCTGTCAGTCTTGGTGCTGTGACCACTTCCCTGGGGAGCCTGTTCCAGTGGCCAACCACCCTCTGGGTGAAAAATCTTTTTCTGATATCCAACCTAAACCTCCCTTGACACAAGTTCAGACCATACCCTCAGGTCCTGTCACTGGTCAACACTAAGAGATCAGTGCCTTCCCCTCCTCTTCTCCTCACAAGGAAATTGTAGACTGTGATGAGGTCTCCCCTCAGTCTCCTCTTCTCCAGGCTGAACAGACCAAGTGACCTCAGCCACTCTTCATATGACTTCCTCTGAAGGCTCTTCACCATCTTCGTTGCCTTCCTTTGAATGTTCTCTAAGAGCTTAATATCTTTCTTATATTGCGGTGACCAAAACTGCACACAATAGTCAAGGTGAGACTGCACCAGTGCAGAGTAGAGCTCCCTTGACCACTGCACACTTCTGTATGCTATTTGATGACACCACGGATTTTTGTTCACATTTTAAAAATAGTTCTGATCATAATTTCCCATTGCATATGAATAAAATAACTACTAGGCTCTGTGTTCACACTACCAACAGAATCCTCTTTGTGGTCTAGTAAATCTTGAGCCCTTGCAGAAACGTAGATGTTCAAAAGCATCTAAGGTAGTATTTTTCACCAGTTATTTTAAATGTTTTGTTATTATTTTGTAAAATTCTGACAACTTTCAGAAAGGCCTAATCCTTCAACATGTAGTTCTTAACTCAGAGGTTTGGATTCCATTTTTCAGGCTGGGCATAAACATCCACTAAAATGGCTAGCCTGTAAGTGCTAAATTTCTTGTTTGAGTCTTTCATAAATAAATATAGTTTACTTAAACATTCTTCTTTGTGTTTGTCATTCTTCCAGGTATTTAGACTTCAAGCTCTATACGGGGTATTTTCTTATTTTTCAGATCATAATGGTAGAAAACATTGGTGGTGTTTAACAGGACTAAAATCCATTTGGGGTTTTTCTTCTGCTTTCTGTAACGGAAATTTTCCACTCAGTTTCGCTGTCTAGTTAAACAGTTGTTGTATAAAGTACACTTATTACTTATTAGCGTTTTACCTGGATGCTACCGGACTACTGGCATAGTAGCATTCATATTTTGTAGCTATTCACCACTCTCTCTTAGAGGCACAGTACAAGTCACCTGCTACTTAAACCTCTGTGCTCAAAGGTAGTGGGAATAAGAGAGAACTTGTGTGCTCTCTAGAGAAAAGCATAAGTATTTTTCACTGATTGTAGTGTAACATGAAAGCTGAAGTGAGTAATCTTGTAGATTATGTCTACTTTAGCAAGAAAGGCAGAACAGTAGGAATGGACTTGTAAATCAAAGCAGTTGTCCATAACATCCCCCATTATCACGTTTCATGTGGAATTACTTCAGGTTGTCTTCAGTCTGCTTTCATGAGCTGAATGGCATTAGTGTCTGGAGGTCATTGGGTGTACTTTCAGTGTGCATCTTCAGATTAGTCTCACTTGAAACTAATCCAGTTGTGCTCTGAGACTGTCCTATAAAGTGAATCAAAGCATGGTATATGGGCATGGTTAGCATTAAAAACACTCTCCTACTCCAGACTGAAACTGTAACATAGACATACTGTCAACCATTCTCTAAAACTAAAGGCAATTTCAAGGACTACAGGTATCTGAAGGTAATGATAACTTCTTTAGATCATTGAATACTAAAACTGAAATAAAGAAAAAAAGAGATTTCTCTTGTTGCATGGGCTGCTATTGGGACTTTTTTGGCTACTTTTTTGTTATGGCTGTTAAGAAGCAACCTATGGACCAAGAAGGCTGGAAGTGTTCAAGTCTAGGTTGATGGGGCTCTGAGCAACTTGATCTCATGGGTGGCACCCCTGCCCAGGACAGGGGAAGTAGATGATCTTTAAGGTTCCTTCCAACCCAAGTTTTTCTGTGATTACATGTTTGTACAGTCTCATAGAGAATTTGTTCTAAAGCACAATTTATTAATACTAAAATATATCTCTTTTAAAGAAGATAATG
The DNA here is from genome assembly GCF_001604755.1 of Lepidothrix coronata. Classification (NCBI taxonomy): domain Eukaryota; kingdom Metazoa; phylum Chordata; class Aves; order Passeriformes; family Pipridae; genus Lepidothrix; species Lepidothrix coronata. The sequence goes on from NW_016690180.1 coordinate 14,021,545, forward strand.
TATTCACTGACATTTCTTGTACTCTGTGTTAAGTAATTCCCATTTTCAATATTACTTCTTAACAGTATTTCATCCATCACTCTGATTACAAACATCAACTTTTAAGTTCTTTTTCACTCAGAAGTATTTGAAGTCTTCTCTTATATTCAATATTAGATCTATAATGCTTAGAGTCTTGAAGCTCGAAATTTATGTTTTGTCTTAGGGACTTATTTGTCAACATTTAAAACTTATTATATTAATAATTATGGACTTTTTTTTGGTCAAAACTCTTCAATGATTTTTAAAATAAGTTGGTTATCTAATTCCCTATTAAGCATACTTCTGAGTGCTTGTAATTATAATATGCACTTATGTCTATGTGGTTGACATTTGGGGTTTTTAATTTTTTTTTCTTTTTCTACATCAAACATATGTGCAGTTATTTTCTCATTAAGGAGGGGAAAAGCTTTACAATTTTGTGGTTAAATATCTATATTTTTAACTTACAAGGTCAATTCTTTTGATAAATATCTGATATTTTAGTGTAGATTTTATCATTTCTGTAATACAGCATTTCATTGTTAGATGTGAATATAACTGATTTTTTTCAAAATAGACACCTATATAAGTCTAGATTAAAAATATTCATAATTTTATCTTTTTACAGTATTTATGTTTATTTGATCTCAGTTTAATCTGTAAAGATGACAATCAGACAATTAACCAGATTTTATAGAATCATAGAGTCATAAAGGTCGGAGAAGACCTCTAAGATCAATGAGTTCAGCTGTTAACCAAGCACCACCATGTTCACACCTGCTTTTAGTGATGAAGCACCTATAAACCTACTGAAACGAAATATATATAATTCAAAACACCAATCTATCAAGCAATGAATGATGTATATAACGAAAAGGGTGTGTCTGAAGTTTCTGTGTCTGAAGCTTCTATTTCTGAATTATAGATTTCCTTTCCAAGACTTTTTCATTTGGGATTTATATTGAAGATTTCTGTCTCGCATGCATATTCCTATCTGAATTCATCTTCCTGATTTTAAAACTAATAGGAGGAGGGAGGATAGACTCATATATGCTTTATGAAATAGTGTAATAGCCAAAGAAATTGGATATATTATTCTTGGGTCCTGTACCTCCAAAGCTTAAAGTAAACACCTAGACCACCTCAATATAGTGAGGAGGAGGGGCACTCGATTTTTCCTTTTTATTATTTCTTATGCTAGTTTCATTTTCCTTTTGAAGACACATTACTACATATAAAAGTCATGGCACTAAAAAGAAAAGAATTAGGATTTGTAAGGTGGTACCTACGATGCTAAACTTTGGGTTTATCTCCTTAGGGTAAAAGACACTTAAAATCTAATCTAGACAGTAAGATAAATATAGCAAATCTTGCTTATTATTTTAATTATTCCCAGGGCAGGACGTCTTCTCATTTATAGCTGCTTTCCTCCACCCATTCATAATTTTGGTCCTTACAATATTCTGGAAAGTGAAGTACATATTGCACATCAATAATATGATGGTTGCACAATAATAGACAGTCCTTGCATTGCCTACAAATGCAAAGGCAGCAATAATTTTTAAAAATAAAAAGCACAAATTCATAAAAAGAGTATTTCTGATAGTCCTGGTTTCAGATGGCAGAGAGCTAATGTTCTTAGTAGCTAATACAGTGCTGTATTTTAGATTCGGTATGAGATTAATGTTGAAAACACACTGATGATTTAATTCTTGCTAAGTAGGGCTTACTCTAAATCAAGGACTTAGTGTCTCATGTTCTGCTAGTGAGTAGATGCACAAGAAGTTGAGAGGGAGCATGGCCAGGACAGCTCACCCAAACTGACCAAAGGAATTTTCCATACCATGGAACATCATGCTCCATATATAACCTGCTGGGAGCCACTGACCACTGCTCAGAGATGGGCTGAGCGTCATTCTGTGGATAATGAGCAATTGCTTGATGATAAGGTGATTTACTTTAACAGGCAATAGGTATCAAATGAGTATTATACACTCAGCTTGCCAAAACTTCTGCAATGCTGACGTGTCTCTAAGAAGTGGTGGTTCATTTAATGATATAAATGAAAAACGAAGCTTTACAAATAACTGTTTAAAAATCAAAATGAAAAACCTATAAAAAGGTCTCTTTTTGCTAAACCGTTTAAAAAAGAGTCAATGGCAGTTTGAATGTGCTCAAATTATTATTGATATTATCAGTTGAATGTCTCTTAGCTCACCAATCTAAAGTACTTCAGTTTCTTATACAAGATCACTAGATTTTAAAATATACAGTTTTTAGTAGCAACCAATATAAAAGGAATTAAAGCATCTGACATTTCCATACCATTCATTCTTATAACAGGTGATGGGTCACTAATACAGAATAGCCCTCAGAAAGGAACTATTTTTATAGAAAAGATCTAATAGATAAAATAAAATGCACTAAATCTGTACAAGAAGGATATAGTAAAATTGCACACAGAAATTCAAGCATCTCTAAACTTGTCTGTTTCCATGGCAGCAAACAATTTGTATATTACCTAGTATTTTAGGCACTGGATTTTCTTTTTAATGATTTAGAAGTACTCAGAGACAATTTGAATCTGTTTTATTTTTGACAAAATAACTGATATATTTTATTTTGTTACATTATAAAATTTTTAAAAGGTTCCTATTAATTTAAACTTTCTGATTTTGGGCTGTGAATTTTAGTTGCTTTTACCATTATAAGGAAATGGCACTAACACATTCACAGACTGCAAATTCAGAGTGAAATAAGTTATAGAAATACTTAATGTCATAGGAGACTGTGTGTCCAGAAACCAATAATGTTAGTCACTATCAGAGACAGACATGAGAGCTCTGCTTTTTCATACCATTTCTAAACGTAGTCAATGTTCAGCTCCAGAGAAGATAGAAAGGACAGTTCTTCTTTAGTTTAAATTGATTAAAAAATTGTAGTGGGTTGGCCCTGGATGCCAGCTACTCACTAAAGCCACTCTCTCCCTTCCTCCTGCAACTGGACAGAGGAGAGAAAAAAAACAGTGAAAGATTCATGAGTTGAGATAAGAGCTGGGAAAGGTCACTTATTGATCACCATCATGGGCAAAACAGACTCACTGTGGAGATATTAATTGAATTTATTATTAACAGGGTCAGAGCAAAAGAGTGAGAAATAAAATAATCTTTAAAATACCTTCCTCCCACCCCTCCTTCCTTCCCTATTTGTTCTACCTCCCCCCCAGTGGTGCAGGGGGATGGGGAATGGGGGTTATGGTCAGTTGTTGTTTCTGCTCAGAGAGAGGAGTCCTTCCCCTGCTCCCGTGAGGTCCCTGCCACGGGAGACAGTCCTTCATGGATCTCCCCAGCATGAGATCATCCCATGGGCAACAGTTCTTCCCCAGCTGCTGTCCCATGGGTCACTCCTCCATGAGGTGCGTCCTTCACGAATGAGCTGTACTGATGTGGGTCCCCCCCAGGGGCCACATGTCCTACCAGGGAAAAACCTAGTCCAGTGTGGGCTTCCCTCTCCATGGACTGCAGGTTCCCAGCAAGACCCTGCTCCATCATGGGCCTCCCAGAGGGTCACAGCCTCCTTCAGATATCCACTTACTCCAGCATGGGCTCCTCCATGGGCTGCAGGTGGGTCTCTGCACCCCTATGGTCCTCCATGGGCTGCAGGGGCACAGCTGCTCCCCCATGGTCTGCACCACGGGCTGCAGGGCCTCAGCTCTGGGCCTGGAGCACCTCCTGCCCCTCCTTCTGCACTGACCTTGGTTTCTACATTGTTGTTCCCATGTTCTCACTCCACTTTTCCTGGCTTGAATTTTCATCTGTGCAACAACCTTCTGTTCTTAAATATGTTATCATGGAGATGTCACTGTTGCTCTTGGTTGGCTCGGCCTTGGCCTGGAGCTCTCTTGGCAGGAAGCCCATCCTGGAGCCAGCTGATATTGACTCCACCAAACAGAGAGTAAAAGCTTCTAGTAGCTTTTAACAGAAGCCACCCCTGTAGCCCCCCCCAAAAAAAATCTAGCCACAGAAACCCACTACAAAAATGCTTTGAGTGAAGGTAACATTTGGAAGCCGATTCATCTGCAGACTTTATGTGACGTACATTGTAGATTAATCTTCAATATGGAGAGTTACTGCATATAGGTTGAACATAAATGTTATAAGAAAACCTAAGCCCATTATATATAGTGCATAGATCTAATATTTCAAAAAAGAAATACCTTTCCTATTCATTTTTTAAATCACACTATGCTAAAAAAAAACCCTGAAATCTAAGTAGAATCCAAATTTAGGTAAGGCCAATAGCAACAATATCCATATTGTTATGTTTCTAATAAATAAAAAGAACAGAATTAAACCAATATGTAGTATTGTTCTGTCATATTTTCACAACCTGGTTCTTTCCAAGAATTAAAAGACCAAAGAAAGGAATACAGATGAAATTTACCATAATCAGGGGATGTTCAGATTAGGTATTAGGGAAAAAAATTCACTGGAAACACAGTTAGGCATTGGAATAAGTTGCCCAGGGAGGTGGTGGAGGCACCATCTCTGGAAGTGTTCAAGAGGTGTCTGGATGTGGCACTTGGGAATATGGTTTAAAGGTGATTATGGTGGTGCTGGGTTGACAGTTGATCTAGATAATCTCGAAGATCTCTTCCAACATTGATGATTCTGTGATGGTACAGAGAAGAGTAAGAGAAAAATACTAATAAAAGAAGGAATCAGAATAACAAAAACAAAGATCTGTACTAAAGTGGATCATGTTCCCAGGGCTTTTTTTCATGTTAACAGAAGAATCTTTCTTAAGAGGAAAACTGATTACGAAAAAAATAGAAACTGTTTATAGGGATTACCTGTTCTTGTTTCCGAACTGCCACTAGAGCTTGGAATTTTGCATCTTTAATGCTTTAAAGCTACATTTAAAAAACTAGAAAAAGATATTTGGTGAACCCTGTATCCTGATTCACTTGATTGTTGAATTCAATAGGGATATGGAATTAATTTATAGTAACTACTGAAAATTAAACAAGCAAACAGGTTAGCAATCTTATTTCAGTTGCTTGACTTTCAGCTGATTTACAGTTGAAAATGAAACCTTCATATATTAAGGTATAAAAGATAAATATTAGCTTTTATAGGAAAAAGATCTTCTGCATATTTAGTGTTCTCATTTTTCTTGTATTTTGCCTTGATAGTCTCATCATATGGCATCGTGTTCTTCTGTGAAACTATTTTCCTTGACAGGCATGAAACACTGTTCTTGGGGTCATCTCTGAAAGGTGTGTGCTCTGTAATATGTATTCAATGTATATATTTTGTTATCTTTTTTTTTTTTAATCACAGAGATTCTTCAATTTATGATAGGTCTAATAAATGCAGTTGTAAAAATGGCTAACAGTTAAATCCTGCTCAATTCAACTAAGTGCATCAATATTCAAGCATATGTCTGATTTTGCAGAATTTCTATCTTAAGTCAGACAATGATCACATTGTGATGGAGTGTCTGACTGATATGGGCATAATATGAGACAACTTTAAGGTTCTCTGTGTTTTCGTATTGGGAAATTTCTGGTGAAAATAATTAGTACATTATGTGATCTAATTTATGATTACAATAGATTTCTTCAGTTTCTTTTATGTTTCACAGAAGAGTAGGTTCTCTGAATTTCTTAAAAGAAATCTAGATACTCCCCATTATCTGCACCAAAGAGAATATTTGTGTTAAATTAGATGGTCATTCTTTTTAAGAAGTATATTTATAGATAGATTCTACTATGGGAAGGAGTATTTTGAAAGCATCTAGTTGATGCGCTAAGTTTCACAGCAAATGATATGCTTTATGTATTCCAACAGCAAACCAGAACAAGGATTTACTCTATTCCCCATGATTTTTTCCCCCATGATGTTGAAGGCCATAAAGTCTTCTAAATCCATATTGATCAGGAAGTAGAATTGCACACAGGATTAAGTCTTCTGCAAGATAGTGCCACAGATAAAATGTTGTTTCATTAAGTTGCAATTGTGCTAAGTGGATGAGATGTGTACAGCAGCATTACATGCTGAGTACCTGACTGTACTTGAGACCACCACCAAAGAATTCTAAGGCTTTAATTACAGCTCAGATAATTAGTTCAGCTACATTGAAACTGAATCACAGAATCACAGAATAGTTAGGGTTGGAAGGGACGTCTGGAGATGATCTAGTCCAACACCCCTGCCAAGGCAGAATCGTCTAGATCAGATGAAAGAGGAACATATCCAGGTGGGTTTTGAACGTCTCCAGAGAGACAGACTCCACAACCTCCCTGGACAGCCTGTTCCAGTGCTCTGTCACCCTCAATGTAAAGAAGTTTTTCCTCATGTTGAGATGGAACTTCTTGAGTTTTAGTTTATGGCCATTACACCCTGTCCTGTCACTGGGCGCCATTGAAAGAGCCTGGCACCCTTTGACACACAACTTTAAGATATTTATATATATTGATGAGGTCCCCTCTCACTCTTCTTTTCCCTAAACTAAACAGACCTAGCTCCCACAGTCTCTCTTCATAAGAGATTCTCCAGACCCCTGATTGTCTTTGTGGCCCCTCGCTGGACTCTCTCCAGAACTGTGGAGACCAGAATTGAACACAATACTCCAGATGTGGACTTACTAGGGCAGAGTAGAAGGGGAGGATCACCTCTATAGATCTCCTGGCCACACTCTTCCTGGTGCACACCGGCATACCATCAGCCCTCCTGGCCACAAAGGCACGCTGCTGGGTCATGGTCAACTTGTCATTCACCAAGACTCCTAGGTCCTTCTCTACAGAGCTGTTCTCTAGTAGGTCAACTCCCAATCTGTACTGGTACATGGGAATTCCTCCCTAGTGCACTATACTACATTTGCCTTTGCTGAAAAAGCATGTGAAACATCCATGCTTAGCCGGTATCACAGACAGAAAATCATGCATTTATGAGATATTTGAGGATTGTCTGATAGGTTATTTTGAGGATGTCAGTGAACACTCTGACTATGGTGAGTTGAACACCTACATGATTAGATAGGGAGTCAAGATCCTTATAGTCTATAATCATTTTGCACATAATCAGACATGAAAATCAAAATTAAAAAAATTAAGTTCATTTTTGTCTCAGTGGACTAAAGCAAACAGTCTAATAAATTTAACCTTTTAATACCATTAATAAATGATTTACATGATTTAAGACAGGGAACTTGAGGGGGGAAAGATAATATCAGATCAATGGGAACAGACTTTTTCATTCATCATTTCTTCATCCATCCTGATCAAATAACACTTTTAATTTATAATGATTACAGTGGTATATACACAGTTGCAGGTTTATGCTATTTGAGCTCAGACTGGGGTTTTTTACATGTTAAAAAGTATTTGATAAATAGTTACTTGTTCAACCTTTGTAACAGTTGATAAAGGAGTTGTAAAAGTTTCTATTAGCCATTTACTGAGATCATTCTCCACCTAGCGCCAACCTCCTTTCACGTAGTTATAGAGAGTAACAAGGCCACCTGAGCCTCTGTTTCTCCAGGTTAGACAACCCCAGCTCCTTCATCTGCTCCTCATAGGGCCTCTGCTCCAGACTCTTCACCAGCTCCTTTTTCTTTCTCTAGACTTGCTCCAGCCTCAATACTTTCTGGCAGTGAGGGGTCCAAAACTGAACACAGGCTTTGAGGTGTGGACTCAGCAGTGTCAAATACAAAGGGAAAATTGCTTCCCTAGTCCTGATGGCCGCACTATTTCTGATATAGTCGAGGAAGCCACTGGCCTTGGCCACCTGGACACACTACTGGCTCGTGTTCTTTCTGACAGGCAAGAACACTCTGCCCCAAGCCTGAAGTGCCTGTGTGACCTAGGTGCAGGACCTGGTAATTTGCCATGCAGAACCTCTTACTCTTGGCCACAGCCCATCAATTCAGCCTATCTGGATCCCTCTGCAGAACTTTCCTAAGTTCCAGCAGATCAACATTCCCACACAACTTGGTGTTGTCTGCAAGCTGAGTAAGGGTGCACTCAATCATCTCATCCAGATCATCAATGAAGATATTAAATAGGACTGATCCTGATCCCTGGGGAATCAGGGATCTGGACTTGTGACTGGCCCCCAACTAGATTTAACTGGATTTAAGACATTAGACTTAACTTTCTAACAATTTATACTACGCTGATCTGCAGCTCCCGGTACACTTAAAGTACTGATATGATTATATTTCCTTCAGCAAGATCCTTTTGGTGCCAGCATATCTACTACTGCTGATGCCATGCATATGAGACACATATCCTGCTGGATTTTCAAGCTACCTGTCCACAAATGATTTTTCAGTTTCACAAATGCCAGTTTCAGACCATAACAAAGTCTGAATAAAGGAGAGATGAGTTCAAACCATTTATAATATATTTGGTGATCAGTAGCCATATATTTAAATTACTGATGTAAGCAGTCCTTCTCAATTTGATTTCTGGAAAAAACTATTGACGTCCCAGTGACCTGACCTCATATCTGCTGAAAAATTCTGACTTAGAAGAACTTCACTCTCTTACCTATCAAACTCTGGAATGTCCTTCTTAATTCCAGTTCTTTCCAAGATGAAAGCTTGCTCTCCTGCACTTAAGACTTTTTTTTGTTGGTTTTTGGTTGTTGTTTTTTGTTTGTTTGTTTGTTTCTTGGGTTTTGGGTTTTTTTTGTAGCATGAATATAGGCATATTTGTTTGACAAAAGATCTATGATAAATGCCCAATTCATCTTTCCTTTTATTTACAACTCAATACTATAGAATATAACTATCTTTTGTCTCTTAACAAAGATAGTTCATTCCCCAAGTAACTGTAATTCATTAACTTTATTGCCACATTGAATAATTAAGAAACATTTCACTGGGCAGGGCTTTTAAATGTTAGGTATTGAAACACTAAATCTACATCTGCTTTCACCACTGAAGTCACTATATTTTTAAAGTAATCACTCAAGACGATGCCTATATGAAATGAAGTCATCATGATTTTTCAGACTTAGTAGCCTGACAAAATACAGTGATCTGATACAAATTGCTGTAATAATCTTACTTTTTGTTTTAGTTGACATATCCTTATTTAGAGTAATGAAATTTTGTCATCTATTTAACTAATACAATTAATTTTCCCTTGTCTTAAAGAAAACAGGCAGAAATTCTAGGTATAAAAAAAGAGTTTGTTTGCAATGTATATAAGGTGGGTTGTTTGTTGGGTTTTTTTTTTGTTTGTGGTTTTTTTTCCTTTATACCCTATACCTTATACTAAAGGATTTGGGATTTGTCACTAGTACAGTGCACCATGAGTTTTGTATTATTCTTCCTCACTGGTTTTGGGGGAGGGGGTATTATTTGACTTCTTTAAATGAATGAAGTGGTATTTTCCTCTTTATGAGCCAAATTCAGAGAAAGAGAAGAATCTTTCTGGACACAGACACATGCTTCTTTCCTCAAACATTTATATCATGCTATCTTATTTTTGTATGGTATGTTATAAACGAGGCAGAGAACAAGTTGTTTAACAGTGTAACTGTCCTTAGAGAATACAGTATTCCATGAGATGATATAGATAGAATCTCTTTGGCCAGTTGAGGCCAGCTGTCCCAGCTCTGTCTCTACCAACTTCTTGTGTGATCCTAGCTTCCTTGCTGGGGTATGACAGGCAGAAAGGGCCTTGATGCTGTGTAAGCACCACTCAGTAGTATTGAAAACATGATGTGTTATCATCACTGCTTTGGACACAGGACATCTTTCCTCCTTAGCACCATTCAGGCTTCTATGAGGAAAGTTAGCTTCAACCCTGCCAGGCCCAGTACAATGTTATTTCAAATAACACAGTTTTCACATCACTGTTTTGCTGGAAATTCACAATAACACTTTTGTGGTTTGAATTAGGGTAATAAATTTACAGCTAGATTTCCAGAGGAGGTTTCTGTGACACCTAAACAGGAAGCTGACCTCCCATATCAACAAATATGGCCTAAAGTGTTAAAGCTGATTATGAGTATTCATTTCTTCCAGTACCTATTTCTGCCCACACTGTTTCTAAAATTGAATGGGGAATAAGCAATGATATTTTAAAGTTATATTTAGAGAAAAATAAACATATCAAAAAGTACTGTTCTATTAGATTATTGTCTGCATTTTAAATTTTTCTGTATTTTTTAATAATCATAGCAACAAATGTAACATTTCAACAACAAAGTGTATCTCTTGCAGAGTCAAAGGAACAGTTTTTGTTATAGCTTGATTTTTAAATTAATTCTGTACTTCATCATCATGTTCATTACATTGCCTTCTACAATGTCCCAAAAAGTTGGACTGTTTTTTACTGTGTTCACTGAATGAAGGGAACTTCAGAAAATGTATGTTATGTCTAATAAGTCCAGTTAAACAATTGATTCTAAAACAAATACTCTTTTTTTCTGTGTGAAGGTAATAGGAATTTATAAAAAGTCTAAGCTTACTTCCAAAACTTATGGAAATTTACAATGTAGTTTATGAAAGTTAGTTTTAACTACTGAATTTTCATTTCAATTTTTTACTGATAATTAAAAGGGGCTTTGGACTCAAAAGCAGTGTCTTTCTGTTTCCAAATACTTTTTTTGTCTTATTTCGTTTAAAAAAAGCAATTATGTGAATGGAATTAAAAATTACTTGCTGTTGTATTTCTCTTCCACTCCATTCAGTTTATAGTTCCGTGTTGGTTTTTGGTGTTTTTTTCAGTTTCTCACATTTTCTCCACCAATTTCTCCCTGCTTCTTTTCTCCCTGCAACAACTTAACAATACTTTGTAAAATTGTTTAGATTTTCTTTGTGTTACCTTTGAGATGGGGAAAAAATACTTCTTACAGCACAGTCAATGGAACTAAAGATGAAACTGATATAGCAGGACTAGTTAAAACATTTTTCAAAATTAAATTAACAGACTTGTCTAAGCACTTGTAGTACTTTGCTCTATAATTACTGACAGGAGGTCCATCTTTGAGGATTGAGATCATTTCATGGCTCCCAGTAATGTAGAATCTGCAACAGCTGCAAAAGCAGCATTTGTAGATTTTGATGTGAGCAAGAAAGTCTCTTGTAGTTTTCAGTCTTTTTGTAGTTTCCAATTCTTGCAGTTTTTTTCTTCTCAGTCAAAACTCTGATTAACAGACTTTAACAGGTTTTGTGCACCAAGGTGGGGTCATAGTTTCAGAAAGAATGATGTAGAACTGTCTGACTCCCTCATGACTCTACGAAGGGAGACTCTGTGCTTTGATTATCGCTAGACACTGTCATTGCCATTTAAATTGGCCTATGTACCTTCTAAAGCAGTAGAACCTTTTGAATATTTTGAAGTAATATTGAAAACCTTTCTAATTTTTATACATTATTCTCATTCTCTATGCACTGAAATCGGGGGATGAAAAGTGAGTTGCAACAGAACATAAGTGTTTACATGTGTGTCTGGGAATCAGAGGCTGCTCAGTATTTAGAAGAGTGACAAATCAAGCCAACTTCAAACTTTAAAACATAACATTGCTCAATTCATTCACTGCTTGTGCTAATGGCTAGTTCTCATACTTTAACAATCCCTACCACTACACATACAAATCAGTCAATTCTCAAGTTACCTCCTAAACAATCGCCCCGACTGATTTGTACTGATAGTGCTCATGGCTGTAGTCCTTGATGATCACAATCCTGAAGGCTGAGGTTATGAGCTCGACAGTTCTTTGGCAAAAGAAGATGGAAATTTCTTTGTGTCTGGGTGGGCCCCTCGCATCATCAGAGATTGTGTCTTTCTGCGTGTCCTTCAGTTCACTTGACATTATTTAGAAGGATGAACAGAAAATTTATTACAAGAAATTTCTTCCTTGGATTTCCTCTATGAGTTCAATTCAGATTCTTACTCCATTTTTATGATGAAGTTGCATGAGATGGTAAAGTTAACCTCACAGATTGACACTACTCTAAGAAGGAGAAATCAGCTTCCCTCCCACTGCTCCAGCTTTCCCTATTATTCACCCTCATTCTTTTCCATCTGATTCCAGTTCATCTTTTGTTCTGACTTCAGTATTCTCTGGAACTACAATATGGTTTTATTTTCTGATTTCTGTAGAACTTTGGAAAACATGTTTTTGTTGTAAATTTTTTTAAAAACTATATTTTTTTATGAGCCCCTCACTGTAGTCTTGTATGTTCTTAGGATTGCAGAACTAATTTCTTTCCAGTTGAGTTCTTTCTTACATTAACGATGTAGTCCAGCTGATAAGAATGTATGATAAGAAGTTCCTGGGCAGAGCTGTTCAAGTTGATGAGAATGTAGAAGGCCATCAACCAGCTTTTAACTTCTAATGATTACCAATCAGAGAAAGAAATATATATAAATAGTGAACGGCAGCTCAAAGCAAAAAGCTGAGGTGTCGTGACTATGGACTAAACAAATGGATGCTTTGTTCACTGAGATTGGGAGGAAATGCTGCAAAAATATATATGCATGTAAAATTAACTTTCTCGTCACAAAGACCCTACATACTAAGTTCCAGATGAAATCAATCACTTTTTGTGTGATGCTAGAAAAAGCATTTCTAGAGTACTACAGGAATTCAGTCTGTAGGAATGAGCACTGAAGGCTGAAAGCATACAGAAAATATTAACAGAAGTGAAATCAGTGGATTTTGAAAAGTGGTTATTCCACTTTACTTGGTAATCATTAGATTGCATCTAGAATACAACATCTCATTTTTGGCCTTGCAATGCAAGAAAAACATTGACAGACTGTGGTAAATTCAGCAAAGGGCCACCAGAATAGTCAGGGGTTGATGTCTGTGAGGAGAATCTGAGGAGGTTTAGGTTTTTCAGCCTGGAGAGGACAACTTCAGTTTGCTGAGTAGCAGCCCTCCTGAGGATGGTTGAACACCTGCCATGGGAAGCAGTGAGTTAATTCCTTGTTTTCCTTTGTTTGCATGCACTGCTTTTGCTTTCCCTATCAAATTGTCTTTTGCTACACCCTTGACTTTTCTAGCTTTTACCCTTCTGATTCTCTCCCTGATCCCACAGGTGGGGGAGAGAGGAAGCATCTGCATGGTGCTTGTTTGCTGGCTGGGGTTGAACCCCAGAAACTGGTGATGAATTGTCAGATTATGATTGAAAGAGACACAAAGAGAAATGTCTTCATTTAAAGTATACTTAAGCATTGGACCAGGTCCTCCAGGTAGACTTCACAGTCTCTGTGCTTGACAGTTTTCAAAACCCAGTTGGACTAATCCCATCGTTTCAGTGTTGATTTTGTGGTGAATAGGACCCCGGGCTAGATGACCAATGAATGATCCTATGATACTAATTTCATTTGTGCTCTCTTACATATCTTTGAACATCTGTATGTGACTGTTTTCAGAAAGCAAATCAATGGCATTCATGAATTTTCTGGATGAGAAGTTTGTCTGTATATCACAGGTAAAAACAACTACTTTCCTTTAAAACTTCCATGGCTTTCTAATGAGTATTATATCAAGACTTTGGAACATACTGTTTCCAGCTGCAGAGTAACCCCTTGAACCATGATGGGATTCACTTTCACAGCTTACTAGAGGGAAAAAATTCAGTTGCTGAACTACTAACATGTGTAGCTGAAGCTGTTCGGCTCTTCATCTTTTGTTTTCCTATATAGATTCCGATTTGGCCTGACAGGCCGCTTAGCCTCTTAGAGCTGAAGTCACCACAGCAAGAGACCATGTGAATATAATTTGTTTCTTGCTGGATGTGCAGTTCCTATTTGCAGAACATTGGTTCCTGTGCATTCAGCAAGTGAAAAATAGATTTTTTTTTACTTCATGTTCAATCAATAATATTATGGATTAACTACTCTCTTGAAATATTTATCGAGAAAATCCAGCTGCCTGCCTATTAATGAGAACCATTTTCATTATTTGTATTTGCAGTTTTTGATCAATGTCAGACAAATCAAATTATTGTGTGAAAATGGTTTGATTAAAGCAAAATTAAAATTAAAAATCTAAACAGTTTACAGCAGTGGATTTTTATTTCATTTCATAATGTGAATCTTACCTAGATACTACAGCAGAATACTCATTTGATAAGATTTTTCTTTCATCTCTGTGACTACCAATTATGCTACTTTCCTTCAATGCACTTTATGCTCAGTAAAAATTGTTATGACTTGAAATTATATAGAATCACTAGTAAGACAACTAAAGGGGAAAATATGTTTAACACATCTTCCAGCATCCTGGAAAATTAAAGAGAATTTTAAAGTGAAACATTATAGCACAACACTTGGCAAGGCATACACTTCCACAGACAGGTGGATTAAGCATTGATGAATTTGGAAACAGTTGGAGAGAACTATATAAAAAGATTCCCATCAAGTTATTTCACTATAATTCCATAATTTGTTGTCTGAACATTATAATATGATTTGAAATGTGGCTGGATAATTAAATCAAAGATGTTGTTTAGATTTGGTTTTGGTTTTGTTTTTTTCTATTCCATAGTATGTATTGGACAGAATGTATATGTTACTGCACTTGTTTTGGTAGTTTGTATTCAGAGTACAAAGGACAAAATTCATCACCTGAGGTTGTTTGCAACAAACAAACCTGTCATGATGAGCTTCCAAAACTAAGTTATGAAGATTATGAAGATTATATCAGTAGTTCTTGCTTCTCTTTCTTCACTAGGACTCCCTTCTATGTTTTAATATGTGATGGTTTGGAAAAAAACTTTCCGCCCTGGGGCTGGTCATAGGCTGCACCAAGGGTGGTGTTTTTGATACTAGGCCAGTTAAAAACTTGGTACGCCCTGCAGAAATTACATACTCACAGACCCAGGTGGGGGTTGGTCTCTTCTCCCAGGCAGCTATCAGCAAGACAAGAGGGCATGGTCTTAAGCTGTGCCAGGGGAGGTTTAGGTTAGATATTGTGAAGAAATTCTTTACAGAGAGGGTAATCAGACATTGGAATGGGATGCCCAGGGAAGTGGTGAATTCTCTGACCCTGGGGTTTTTAAGATGAGACTGGATGTGGCACTTAGTGCCATGGTCTAGTAACCGCTGTGGTAGTGGATCAAGGGTTGAACTTGATGATCTCAGAGACCTTTTCCAACCTGGCTGATTCTATGATTCTATATGCTGCTACATAAATTGAACAGAAGTTTTAAAATGAGTACAATGGTAAACAGTGAATACAATGATTAAATAGCAAAAAAGCAAATGCAAAAAGCATGACATTTTTCTAGGAAATCTAAGTACAAAATCTAAATATAATTTTGATAATATTAAAAGCAGTCCTTTGAATTATGCATTTCCCAATTAAAGTCCATGGCAACAAACATAAAATGATGCATTATAAAACCAGAATAGAAAATTACTTTCTTGGATAGCAAGATTAACATTATCATTTTATTAGCAAATGCCCAATACTATCTTGGATGAGATTAGTTTCCCTTTAATTACCCATGTGTTCACAATTTAAGGTACTTTATTACATGCACATTTCTAGCCACATCTATCTCTCCTTTACACCTTTTCAATTACAATGAAAGTAGTAGAAAATTACATTATTATATTCACATTTTAATTTTTACTATAACTATTAATCTTTTCTTAGCTTTTAACCAGCTGGATGAGTATGATGGCATAGAATTTTTCTCCTCCAAGCAATCCTTCTCTTCTGACAAGAACCTTTTGTTCTTTTTGGGGGGATGATGGTCAAAACCACTTTAGAATCCATCACACATTTATATGTATATTTCAGGGTAGAGGTATGTTTATTATTTAACAACTTTCAGTGGGTTTTGAATACGTTAAGCTTAATTCCATTTTTTATCAAATCAGAACTCAGTAGACATTTCAAATCTGATACATAAAAATTAATGCAATCATTTGGAAAATATACAGTAATGTATATATACTAGGAGTATCATATGATGGGCAACACAGGACACATTCAGCTTATTGAATTATGTCTGTTTCATAACCTCTTTATATAGCACATTGATTCCATTAGACTTGTGAAAATTTTAGATTTTTGGATAAAACTTTCTATCAACTCTTTCATGGAAATATTCTCATATTCTTTAGGCAACTTTAA
This sequence comes from Lepidothrix coronata, assembly GCF_001604755.1. NCBI lineage: Eukaryota > Metazoa > Chordata > Aves > Passeriformes > Pipridae > Lepidothrix > Lepidothrix coronata. The sequence continues at coordinate 14,037,681 of NW_016690180.1, forward strand.
AGCACTTTATTACAATGGAACTGAATTTTTTTGTGAAATATTGCTTTGTCAAAACAGGTTCACCAAGAAACTAGATGGTTGATTCTTACTGAAATGAGATCATAATGTTTAAACTGTTAGTAGTTTTGATACCACAAGCAGTTCAAGCACAGAAAAATGCCTTGGCAACTTTAGAACAGGTGAACTTTAATGGATGTTTACATACCTAAATAGAAAATTGGTGACTAATTAACCTTCACCTAGCCATAGATGTCCAAATCCTGATCACTTATTATCTTATATCTGTGGTAATTTTCACCTCAGATTCATGCCCTCACAGCTTCTGGGCATGTAGGCAGTCTCATTAGACCTGGGATCTGAAAACAAGAAGAAATGGAGCCTTAATTTGTAGTTGGAGGTAGTCCCATTGCATATATTTCATCAGCACTGAAAATTAATGCTAAACAATGCTGGATTTAATTAACTGCCTTGGCCAGTAATCTTTCTGTTCATCGTCTAAATACACAAATATTACTTACTGATTAGAGGAATCCCCTGCTAATGTAATCTAAATAATATGATTTCTTCAGTATAAGGGGAAAATCTCTGAGAAAATCTCTGGCTTTCTCTTTGGCAGCAGTTCCACATTGTAGAAATAGCAACATATTTACTGAGACTGTGATTGTCTGTACAACCCCCATAGCACTTAACTCTCAGACCCATGTTCCTTGTCCAGTGAATATTTAGAACAGAGGGCACCAGACAGGCAAACAGAAAATAAGTTGACCTAGAATTGTTAATAGCCTGTGATTAAGGCTGAATATAAACCTGAACAAAACCTGAGCCTACATGTTAATCTCATCTCTTCGTGAGTATTCCACCTACAGACTAACTGGTTTTAATTCTGAGGCATAACAGTAATCTTTAAAAATCTTGAGTACTTGTGTGGAATTGCAGAAAAAACCCCATGCACACCAAATAAAAATGCAAAAACTAGTTAACCAAATTTGATTTTTTTTTAACTTGGCTTCTAAATTCAAGTAGATAACTAAAAGTGTAGAAACTAACAAAATCTTTAGACTCTTGTGAACAATAACAGAAAATGAGATNTAGTTTGCTAGATTAGAGTATGCCCAGCCAAAAAGGTTTTCCATTTGTTTTCTTCATGGCCATATCAGAAAATCAGATATGAGATGCAGTTTTCTAGGTTAGGAAAGCTAGCATATACTGTTTACTTTGCTTATTATCAATAGATCATGCAAAATTCTCTCTTATATGACTTAACTTCCAGTAAAAAAATAATCAGTACTTTGGTTCAAGGACATCAGATATTTTTCTGTTTAAACCTTGATACTATATAATACAGTATTTCATATGTACTGTTTCCAGAAAATGAAGAATCTAGAGAAAAAACAGTCCTTGGGTTTTTTTGTTCTTATTTGTTTGTTCATTTGTTTGTTTTATTTTTAGAATTGAAGTGTGCAGAGTCTTTCTACATAGTCAAAAGATAGGAAATCATTTGGAAGGTTATCATATCATAGAATAACCACTGAAAGTGTGAGTCAGATTGGTTGTTTCCTCACAAGAGACTAATATACAAGCAGATGAGGACATCATAGTGCTACTAGTACCTTGGGTGGAAACACTTTTACAGCTTATTCTTTCAGAGTTGTCATATGAAGATGTATCCTGAGCTTGGAGACCAAGTTCAGTGACTGTAAAAGAAGGGGAAATCTATCGTAGCAACCCTTCGATAAGTAAAGGAGCCAAATATTCTTCTTCCTTCCTTCCACTCTGAAGGCATCAGTTGCCATAGGAAGACAATAATAAATTAGCTTGCATTCAATATCTTAGACAAGCTTTCAATGCATTCAGCACTAGCTTTATTTACTTATCTTCAAATACAATTTACTGGTGCAGTTAATCTGAAAAAATATATAATTCTTTTAAACATTTTTTGAATTAAATAGCACAATAAAATCTGTTCCTTCCCTCGATAATCTCTGAGATAGTCTTTGATCCATGTTTCAGATATCCTCTCTTCTTTTAACATGCCTATACTTCTTGTCTTTTCATTTGAGCATGAAAAAATAATTTGCTTCCTGCTATTAGACTGAATATAATTTGTCAGAATAATCCAGTGTATCACTTAGTTACCCTGCTCCTGTTGCCTCCTTGCAGATTAACTATGGATCTGGTAGATTAATTGTTCTTGATGGAAAGTCAGAATAAACCCATCTCCTATGTTATTCTTCTATGAAGTTAAGCCTCAGTGATTCTACTTTCCTTGTATTCTGTCAGTTTTCTTGTTTTTCTGTCTCACTGTATAAAAGAGTTTCTTGCTGTATAAAAGTACTGAAGATTTTGAAGTATGATGTCCAAATTAGGGTCAATAAAATAAAGCTCTGCACTACATAGACAGCTAGAATATAAGAACATATGCCTAAGATCCCCACAAAGGATCACTGAAAGCAGAAATTTAACCTTTAATGGTGTAGTATTTTCAGTCTTATGAATCATGCTTAGAACTTGGTTGCTTACTCCAAAAATCTCCAGCATGGGCAAGTATAATGCCTGATCATATGTACTTCCAAGTACACAGAGGTGATTCTTCAGTGGTGATATAATAATATTCTGTGAAAACACTTTATTTATCAGAAATTCTGCCTTCTTAGTGTCATTTCAGTCAAATCATACATCTTAACTTGAAGTCCTGTCAGAATGGCTAAGTACTGCAAAAAAAAAAAGTGACATAAAGTAATAATAATAAGGAAAACTAAATTAAAGAGGTCTCAGTAGGAGACTGAGTAGTACTTACTAGCAGAAGTGGTATCTTCATACCTAGCCTGAAATTTGGTATTTGATGCTTCTTGTTTACATCATAAGATCTTCACAAGTAATGTTTGTAAAAGTGTTCAAGATACTCTAATTTTTGCATGTTGTTTGTGTTGCTATTAAAAGCTTTTACTTTCACCATCTTATTTTTAAAATCTTGAAAGAAAAAGTGCATAAGAATAAAGTGTATAAGGTATGCTAAGAAGTTGCCACCTTCATCTAGTAAAGTGATTTAAATGTTATCCAACTTTCCCTAACTCTACATGTTTTCAGACATGAAAATAATATAATTTTTCTTAAAAGAAAAGGAAAAGAAAGGAAGAGTGCATAAGACTAGCTTTCCTAAACTTAACTTCTCTTAGATAAAAATGAAATTAGTAATTCCTTTTTAGTTGGATAACTTCCCCCTTGAATGAAGTTACATTATTCCTATCTAAACTTTGTTGTATTGACACAATCAGAATAATTTAAAAAATTAATCATCTTAAAATCAGAAAAATTAGAAAAGTAATTTCTTAGGATATTCAGTTGCACATATTAATTTGGTTTAAAAGTTCTTTAATTTTTAGCTGAAAAAATAACCTATTTGCTTGAAGCTACTCAGTGATGGAGAGCATTTGGACTAAAAGAATCTAGTGACAACTCTATAATTTGTATCATTTTAAATAGCAAGCTGAATTTAGCAAGGCAGCTTTTTTAAAACTGTGTAACAGTATGCAAGAGACTGAAACAAATGAAGATTAAGTCTTATATTTAGATAAATGTGAAAAACAGATATTAACATATAAGTTATATTTATTTCTCCAAATAAAAATAATCTGATTTCATACCGTGTATCCTACTGTGAATTCAAAATGAATCTTTATTATCATCTAATAAATATAGGGGCTTTTATTTGAACTTTTTTTTTGCGGATACTTACATGAACATATAACATGTCCTGATACTTTAAAGATATTTACTGCAGACACACTATCTTTCAGAAATTTTATCAAGTTTTGCTAAAAAGCTTCCACCTAGCCTCACTCCTCTTCTGGAGTTTTTTTTCTTACGCATGAGAATAATATTCTAAATTTAATAGTCTGCTCTGGAGTTCCCTTTAATTTTTCAATTAATTCTATAAGCTGATACAGCACAAATATGTCTGAAACAGTAAATTTCCTTTATTTTGATCTTTCTCATCCTGTGACATATCCTCATATAGCAGGTCCAAAATGGCTTTAGAAAAATGTAGACATAGCATTTTCCAATATTGCCAAGTTTTACTTCTGTGCTCTCTGCTTATAAGGGCAGATGAATTTTGGCATATTGCTATGCAAATATGCAAACGTAACCTCAATACCAAAGCTACTTGTACATTTGGCCAGCTGAATCTGTGCTCATGTCTAGTCGTGCCCGCAGGCACCTGTGTGCCTGTGTGGGTTTTAGCTTTTATCTTCAAATTATCTAACTCTTCAGTGGGATTGTGTCTTATTTTAATGTTCCCCTGGAGTCTATACACATTTGTGGAATAAAAATGTAAGTCTATATGTATTACAAAATGCACTGCAAACAGTCTTAGCCAGCTTTGTCTGAATAAATTTATTATGCATATTCCTGACTTCGTCTTTCAGAAAGCCCTTTCAGGACCTGCAAACTGGTTATAGGCAAGCAATGAAATTGTCAAGTCTAACAAGTTAATTCATTTCAGCTCCTTTGCTCCAACTACCTGTATACCTAAGCTAAGCCTAAGACAAATTCAAGCTAGATTGCTCAGTGAAATTTAATAAGCTGTCTGAAGTTTATCATAAAATAACATGGACAATTAGCACCGAACAGTTTGTGCGGGGTAATTTCATACTCTAGCATGTCCTACAGTAATTTACATGTGCATTCAGATGCAGAAATATTCTTTGACTGCAGAGCACCTAAGGTTTTGAATTTTTTTAGAATTAAAACATCCAGATCACAGTGTTTATTCTGATGACAAAGAAGAGCAGGTTTATTCCTGTAGCTCTCCTAAGGTTACAAAATCACAGAATCACAAAATCACAAAATGATTGATGTCAGAAGGGACTCCTGGAGGTCATCTGGTCCAACATACTTGCTCAAGAAGGGACACCAGGAGCAGGTTACCCAGTACCATGTCCTGGCATCTTTTGAATATCTCAAAGGAGGGAGGTTTCATAACCTTTATGGGCAACCTGTGTCCGTTTTCAGTCACCCTCATAGTAAAAAAGTGTTTCCTTGCATTCAGAGGAAATCTCTTGTGTTTCAGTTCCTGCCCGTTGCTTCTGGTTCTGTTAGTGCTGAACTGTTAAACAAAGGTGCTGCAGATCCATTTGTCCTGAAGAACGTTGTCATGTCCTTTAGGATACAATTTAAAATGAAGAAGTTGAACCACTTCCTGGTTTTCATACTAAGAACATATCATGAGATTATTTTAAGCTGTATTTAAATGCACATTTAAAATGCACTGAAGTTAAGCAATGACATACATGTATCTCTTCTATTTCATATCACAAAGACATAAGACACTTGACTGATTGAAGTAGGAAAAACTTAACTGCATATTTTTTCTTCTCCTATTAAACTCAAGCTCAATTTTGCATGACAGTTAAGAACAAAATGATTACAGTTTTAGAAAATGTGTTGTATCATCTGGAAAACTAAGATCAATATTTCAGTGATCCACTTTTCCAGTTTCTCTTATGTAGGCTTCTATTGATTCTTGTCCATTAGTATCTGTCTGTTTTCTTCCTTGTCAATGAATAAAGTAAAATGAAGTCATTAGCATGCATACCATAATTTAATATCAATTGATGATATGTTTGTTTCATACACTGCAAAAAATGAAAAAAACATGATAATGCTATGGTTGTTGAAGTCTCTAAAAATAAGAATATTTGCATAAAGCAAATAAGTTGTGCTACATACTGTTTTTCAATTTTTATTGTGTTTTTCGAAAATCTGGATATGCCATATGTTAATAGGTAGATTCCTATAAGTTAAGTAATGTGTATAAAGACCAAAGCCCCACATTTTCTGATTACATCTATTTAATTGCACACTGAATGATCACGTTGAATTCAAGAGACAAGCAGAGTGTCAGAAAGTACCTGAACAAGTTCAATATAATATATTCTACTTTTTATGTTTAAAATATTCAGTCCTAAAGTAAATTAATTGCCTCACTTGAAACATAAGTTAACAAAAATATAACTTCAGCCTATGTTAACATTCTTTGCTACCTATAGTAATATTATTTGTCGTTTAAATTCACCTCTGTTGGATTTCTTCATAGAGACTATCCTTACTATGTTTTAATCCTTATTTAAAAGAAATGTATTTTTTCAAATATATATTTTATAAGAAGTTTACTACCTACCCCCTCAAATTTCTCTTTGTTGCTTGTCATTTTTACAAATACTTAAAAAGACACTATAATAATTTACATACCAGCATCTTATTTATTCTATAAAAAATGTTCATAGAAAAGAAAAGGAAATAAAAAATACCAACAGTCACGCTTCTCTATATGAAATAGGACCAGAGAAGTAAAAAGACTGGGAAAAATTAAGTCATCACTGTGACTTCTTTGGGGAATAATCACAGGGTCATCTATAGCAGTCTGAGGAGATTAAGTTTACACAGTTCGATTAGCGTAAATGGATGAATGTATCACTATAAGTAAGGAAATGATTATTTTTAGCACAATGTGCATAACAGGTTTAAAAGCAGACAGCATTTTTTATATTTTTTTCTCATTTTGAATTTCAGCAGACAGATTACTTGAGAGCTTTTTGCAGCAAGCATGCTGTACTTAAAAATTGAAATATGAGCTCTGTAAGCTCAGTAAGCAGATGATGTTTTCTGTTAACAGACCAAGCTTTCTGGGAAGTCTTATACTGTCAAGGAGTTGGAGCCAGCAATGGAAAAATGCCAAATTTAATAAATAAAGTAAGTATGATAGCACTGTAAAGACCTGAAAAAGGAAAAGACATCATTCTACTTCTACATATACATTCTAAAATAGCATATTTCCAGGCTGTTACTGTTGCTTGATTGTTGTTTGATTATGCTTTTATTATTCAGTGCCAGTAAACAGAAGTACAGACACTTCTTTATGCTAAACTCCTTTTTACTTAGATTTTCATAAGTGTAGAAGTGCCATTAGGATTCCCCAGTCATTCTAAGCCTGGTTGCCACATAAATTCTACTAGCAAGCTGGGAATGAAAAGCTAACTGTTAGCACTATATTGTACTGCAGAAATCATCTGGATTGGCAAGTATCTATATTTTGAAATTTCCTTAGAGTGGGGGAAGTAATTAGATATATGGTTGAAATATCCTGTTATAAATTCTGTTATTCTATATTCTAATAGACCCTGAAAGGAGAACAGAAAGCAAACACTCCTGAAACTGTCCTTATCTACTCAGGAAGATTTAGATTCACCCTTGAAAGTCTGTGAGCAAGGAGGACAAAAGGAAATGAAAGCCAGCTTTCCTTACTTGCTTACAGAATAAGTGTCATGGAAGTAAAACTAATTAATTAGCTTCCTAGGAGAAAGGAAAACATAGCTTTGGTACTTAGAATCTTTATTAATTCTAAGGATGTAGTAAATTCTATATCTGTAAATAAAAACAACCAAACCAAAACAAAGCCCAAACTACAACTCCTTTTAAAAGATAAATATTTTTGATATAAATGCTAATAAATACCATAATAAATATTTGCATTAGTGATTTTACACATAGATTTAAAATAACATCTAATTTCAGCATTCCAGGTTAAAATTAATTCTATTATAAATTTAATTTTTTAAAAAATCCAAAACAATAAAAATTCTATAAACTATCATGGTAGTTTCCATGTCTTAAGCCATGTTTATGCAATCTTTCTCTTCAGGAAAGTAAATAATGATTATTACATTTTGACTAAAATGAAAAGAATGAACATTACACTAAGTAGTTTCAAAATGTTTTGGTGAGAGAATGAAGTCAGTATTTTGTAAAATATGCCTTGATTGTCCTGGGATTTTACTATGTCTGTTCCCAGCACAGCAGGAAACTGATCAAGTTCATCAAAGGGAAATGTCAAATCCTGTGTCTGGGATTTGACAACTTCTTGCTGCAGGAGACTCTAGTGACCAATGAATTGGAAAACAGAAAAAGACATGGCAGTTCCGATGGACAACGAGCTGAACAGGAGCTAGCAAGGTGTCCTTGTGGCAAAAAAACCCCAGCAGCCTACAGTTGCATCAGGAAGATGGTTGACCAGCAGATGGAGGGAGCGATTTTTTTCCTTTAATGAGCATCAGTAAATATATCTGGAGTACTGAGTCCAGTTCTGGGCTCCTTGATACAAGAGGTACATGGGTGTACTGTACAGCAAGTACAAGAGACTGAAGCATCTGAAATCTGAGGAAATGCTTAGACAGTTGAGACTGTTCAGCCTTTAGAAGAGAAATCAGAAATATCGTATAAAAATGTATAAATATTTAATGGAAAGGAACAGGGAAGATAGAGCCTCTTCTCAGTGTGGCCCAGTGACAGAGGAAGAAAAATGGACATAGTTTGGTTTTTCTTTTGTTTGTTTGTTTGTTTGTTTTAATTTCTACTGAAATATAGGAATTTCAATTTAAAAAATTTAAAACCAACCAAACCAACCAAACCAAAATGCAAAACTCCATTCAAACAAAATAAAACATTTTTTTTTTACAGTGAGTGTGATAAAACATGGAAAAAAATGCCCAGAGTGACTGCTGAGGCTTCATTTTTGGAAATAATTGCTCTAGATTTCTCTGCTTAAAGCAGGATGATTGGACCGGATGATCTGCACAGGAATCTTTCTACCTCAATCATTCTGCAATTCTTTAAAACGGGTCTGTCTGAGAACAAAAACCCCAAAGTTTATATTAACTAATATTGTTGTTGTCCACAACATTGTATTTCTGATACTTGTATATTGACAAATACATACTGCAGTTTGTGATAGTTAATATATATATTAGCTAATCTCAGCTCATTATATGATGAGAGACTTGAAGATTTCTGTAGATTTAGTTATTCTCTCATGCTTTAACCATATCTTTGTGCCTTTCTTCCTTTTGTTGAAGGTTATCTTTTCAGTTCCCAGCATTATATCTTAGGCATTATTTTATTTGTCTTGAAACCCAAGAATTATAGCAATTCTTCAGTTTAGAAACTAAAATTAAGATACTTCAAATCAATAGCCATATGGTGCATGATCTGAGCATGTAAACACCATCATTCAGTTTATCAAATAATGTCTATCAGCTAATAATCTCAATCTGAAAAAATTCCTGCTGAAAATACAGCTTTCAAAATGCATTTGACCTTCAGAATTCCCTTACTTTAGATGTTCTTCTGACTTTTGTCTGTAAAATTACAACTTTGCTACATTCAGTGAACTATATGGAACAGGATAAATAGTTTGTCCTGCATAGTAATTTTGAAACACTAAGAGAAATTAATTTTCTATTGGAGATTATTATGTAGCAAATTGGTTTTACCACTTATGAACAATGAACATGCTGAGCTACCCATATGGTGGAGAATCTGAACTTTATAAGCTATAGGATAACTATGTGTCTTGTTCTTTCTTTCAGAGCAAAAGGCAAATAACACATCGGCCTTCATAAGAAGTGTCTGTTAACTGAGGACTCAAAAGGTATGAACCATGTCCATGATGGGACATTGTTGTTGACAAAATACATATTAAAAAAAGATTGAGAAAAATGTCTTTCCACAGCATACTGTGATAAAACAATGGGATCCAAAGTTATAAACTCTATATTGTTAACATACAATCATACAAATGTTGTGTCATTAAAAGAACAGAATTTTTGGTAACTTCGGTAGCTTTCCTGTCCAAATAAACACTTCCACTAGTTTTGAACCATTTTAGTGGGAAATGGGCAACATCAGACTGCTGAACCAAAAAAATCTCTGAATCAACTGACCATAAAGAAAAAAAAATATTTTTTCCTAGAGATACAGTTCAAGCCCTAAAGCAAATGTTTCTGTTTGAAATAGTATTTTGATGAAAAGTGCATTCTGGTCAGACTTGTTTCTTGAGTTTTTGATTTGTTTTTCACCTTGGAGGGAGAATTGGCAGCAAATAGTCTATGTTGCGTGAGATGTATATCTTCAGCAAGATTAAAGCTTTTTGTTTTAAACGTCTTTGAGTGCTTTTTGATCCTAATTCTGGCATATTACATTTTCGTACATTTTCTGTGTGACCATTTCTCGAAAAGAATGTTTTTCAAAACATCCATCTTGGTTGTAACGCTGTTGTTCATCTGAAACTATTGCACAACACTGCCAGAACTGTGTTCATCAACGGATGATGGTGGTTTAAAAAATTTTACTATTTTTTTCAGCAAGGAACATAAAACCTATTTTAAGCAAAGAGTATTATACAGAACTGAGTATACCAAGCCATGTTCTGTTACTATTTTGCAACTAATAAGCATATAGAACCTTTTTAAGATCAGTATTAAGCTTATTGACTGGAGGATTTAATATTTACAGTATTTTGCCAGAATCAATATGATGACCTTAATAGTGGAAAAAAAATACGTTTGAGTCAACTAAATAACAATGGTTTCTCTTTGTGCCAGAAGCCTGCTGATATTTAAATATATCTATGGTGAAAAATTTGGAATGTAGTTACAGTTAACAGCTCATCATTCTTTGTCTCCTAGAACTCCATATTTTTTAAACATAAAAAAGTAGTATTTAAAAAAAAAATTCTGGCACTTGGTAATGCTATCTGATGTTTTGGATCCTTTTATTTTAAGAGGCAACTGATGTTACATGTGACTCCACAGACTTCAATTTCAGAGAAATTCTATTTCATTTAATGTTTTTAAAATGTAGAGTACACTTCACTTTTTTGCTAGCCATTAGTGCAAATTCGGGTCACTTCAAAGTAGATGGAATTGATTCATATTAATTTAGGCATAGTGGCTTTAAAATGCTTTGGTGCTACTATCCAGTTTAGACTTCTTGTAATGGGGATGATCAGAAAAATCCACAAGAATCCTGTATTTGTATTTGAAATCCCTATTGCTATAGAACACAATACAATACAGCACAGAAAAATGCTGTACTGTGCTCTACTCTACAGTGCTATGCTACATCATACTGTGCATACTATGCTATAATATTGATGGCTGATTTTTATTTGCCAGCTTCTGTCATCTGTCTTCTATGTTCTGCTTTAGGGAATATGTTTACTGCGTATTACTCAGACTATTATGAAGATAAAAGTACCATAAGAACAAAATATTATAAATTTTGCCAAACAGTTTATCCTGCCTTGAGTTAGCAGTGTTTGTTGCACATCATCCTCCAGATCAGAATAACATTCTACATGGGCACTTTTTTAACAAAGGCACGTAGAAAAGCAGCAAAGTGATGATGCCATACTTTTAAATATTTGTATGGCTATGTAAAAATAAATAAATAAAAAATAATGTGGGATTTATGTTTGTTGGTGTATGATATATTTTTTCTTAATTAAGAAACTAACTATATTTTCAGGTTTTATTTTTACTGTGTTTGTATTATACATGTCTTTCATCTTTTCTGTCAGAGATTCTGAACGTTACAAATATCAGTGCAAGCCCATCCAAAAAGCACAGATTGAGGGACTAAAGTGATTTAATTTTTCTTTTAAAATTAGGTTCATAGATGTTTAAACATTAGAGCTGGTTATAGAACAGATTATTCTGGGTTTTGTACTCAGACTTCAACTTCAACTAATTTTCAGAAGATGTTGCAGAAAACGTAGAAACAGAAATGAGAAAAAAACAAACACTAAAATGTGTAAGGCAGCACATAAAATTCCCCTTCCCCCAAAGGAATTTGAAAAACATATTTCAAAAGGGAAAACCTATCATTGCTCTCATGAAAAATAAAGGGTTTTTTTTATTTTCAGATATTTTTAGAAATGCCAAAATCTAAATAGTTTAATAATAGCAAGTAGCTACCTTGCTATTCAGTATACAGATATTCATGAAGACGGTCATCAAGATAAATTTTTAATATAATTGAGGAATCAGCTTAAATGCTTTTTTTAAATGTATAGAAATTATTTGGCTGTGGTACTTTCACCACTGTAGAATAACTGACTTGTTGATGTACTGGATGAAACATGTTTAGGGAATGAGAGACCAAAAAAAAAAAAATTTATTATCTTTTCAAGTTGAAAATGCCATTTTTTCTATTAAGAACCTTAAAATCTCCTGGGATGAAAATGGAAACAAAAGAGCTACAGAAATGTCAAAAGGAGCACTTCATGATGTCCTAAAAGCTTATTTACTCTAAGAGAAAAATAGAAGGGGAGAAAAGAGAAAGTGGCTGTAGCAATCCACAGTACATGTGCTGTTGCTGAGATACAGTGTATTTCTTAGGGGAAAAAACTTTGACTGTGTGTAATATGAATTCTTGTTCTGTGTTACAAGGAAAAAATAGCATTTACAGAAAATATAAAAAACCCAACATTCCTCTCTCTTAAAGCTTTACTTTGGTTTGGTTTTATTTTCTTCCCCTCTGGATGCAAATATACTTGTATTTTTATCTAAATGACACCAAAAGTAATTGAAAGGTACATTTGATTTCATATTAGTATGGAATAAAGAGCAAAAATATAATCAGAATCTCTGTCTTACTCTCTAAGTGCCTAAGCACACAGATTTAGTGTTTTTCACCTTCTTACCTTTTCACTTTCTTTGCTTTTCTTCTACCCAAAGCCTTTGTTTTCTCACATTTTCAGCAATCATGGCATGAATAATGAGAAAAGTAAAAACAGAAGAAGAGCTGTACAATGTCAGGCAAAATGTCTAACAAAGAGTAACAGTGGGGCAGCAGTCACACAATAATCTTCCAGGAATACTTCCTAGTCTCCAACTATATGGGTCACAAATACTTTTTGAGACAGAGGTATTTTCTTCATATTTGAAACTCTGGATGGGTTTCCTCTCCCATATTTGTCCGGTCTGTCTTTTGATCCCATGTGATGTAAATCACTATAAGGCAGATCATGATTACTACTACTCTCCGTTTGTTTCAGATATTCTGCAAAACCTCTACACACCTCTCAACACAATAAACCAAACACTTATTAAGCTGAAGAGACTTTTCTTCAAAATTTATTTATTTTTATTTATTCTTAATCTTGTACGGATGGCATCGCACTGTTGTTGCTACAAAAGGGTTTCCCTACCTAATTCTCAAGTTGCCTTATCTTAGGGAGTTTTCCTGATCTCTTAAGCTGTCCTATTTCCTATTTAATAGGGAATAAACTCTTTCTTCTTTTTTTTTTAACGAGTTCTTCCCCTAAAAAATTGCAATACAACCATCAAATAGAAGACTATTAATTTTCACATTTGATACATTTTCCATGAAATACGAAATATTTTCAGACAAATGCTAATACTCTCTAAACAGAGAACATAATCTATTATAAAGGAAAATGCTGTTTAAAAAATTTGCTTATTGACCTATACTTTGAATATTTTTCACCTACTGAATGGACTTTAAACTTGCACAAATCATATTAAATATGTAACATAATCACCTGTTGAATTACAGGGTCTTTGTGAACAGATTTCTCCAATTACATTCAGACTGAGAGCTTCTGTAAATAATAGCCAAGTTCCATAGCAAATGGACCTTACATTCAGCTTTAAAACTACACTCTCATGTCATACATCTTTTCCTACATTTAAATGCAGGGAAGTATAGAGAAAAACATATGTATGTAATTGATAAACATATAAAATGCTAGCATAGATTAAAAAAAACTTCCTGGATGTAATAAACAGATATGTGAGTCTCTCTCTGTTTGTTTTTCAGAAGAAAAGAAAAAATATCACTCTTTTTGGATTTTTTTAAAAATTAATTATTAAAAAGAATATTTGTCTTTTAAAGGAAATGCAAATTAATTAAGGAAGATGACTTTTACCTCTGAGCCCAGTTGTTCTGACAAATGTCTCTAAGATTATCTTAGTCAGTCAAACCCCTACACAGTGCAGTATTCCCTATTCATAGAATTGCATGTCATCTATCATGTTGATATTTTGTAACCAAACAAATGCAAAAAGATGTTTTTTCTGAATACTGTGATCCAAACAAAATGTGCATTACAGCTATGTTGTATTTACACCAGCAGCTCTGCCTTGTGGTGTGATATAGTCCCAGTATACACTGAAGAATTATCTTTCAAAACATTTGTTTCATATTTGGATTTGTTGCATGTGCTTGTTTTCTGATAACCTGAAATTTAAAAGCCCACATTTGCAATTCTAAGCATGACTAATACAATGAAATCTTTCAAACATATTAACATTAATTTCATACAAATAAAAGAGTAGAAAGTATGTTAACACATCTTAAATCTATGTAGGGGTTTTGATTTGGTTTGGTTTTCCTCATTCTATTAAGATTTGTTGAAAAACAAGATACAGATATTTATGTTCATAATATTCTCACTTAATACAGACTACCTACATTTCCCGATAAAAGTTAGGAGCTACTGAAAGATACTTAGCAGCTCTTGAAAACAACCTGAATTTGACAAAATGTAATTGCTTCTCAGCCTACAGAGAGTTTATTAAGACCCAATATGTAGCCACGAGCAGAAGTTTGTTTCACAACTAATTAACGAAATGCCTGATTCAAAAGTGTGTAAAATAGGACACAGGAACTGGTCCAGGCTATCTGCATTAGACCACTCTTCACCCTTTGCAAATACCTAATTTTAGCAGTCGGAGTTTCTTATTTATTTTTAGAGATTTTAGAACATGTAAATACTGCCTAAAAGGGCTGTTAAGATGAAAAAATACCCCGACAAACAAACAAAAAAACCCTGAAAACTGCGGAAGAAGAAAATAAAGCAGCAGCCACTACAAACTAAGAAGTTCCATAAGAGACAGAATGAAGGCATATATGTAAGCAAAAATTCATGAATGAATATCCAGTATATTTTTCCATGATATTATGCAGAAAGTCACTATAAGTTAACTGATTAAAAATGTTTATTTTTGAAAAAAATATTTAGAGTTCAACAAAGAAGTAACAGAAACATGATAACTTCTTGTTTCCCTTCTATATTTTTAAAATAAAGAGAGCAACCTTGTCAACTTTTATTAATGATATGTGTGACAGCTATAAAAGAGGAAGCTGATGTAACTGGAAAAACAAAAAAAGTGTTTGAATATAGTACTTTTAGTGAAGGTGGAGCCTTCATTAAAGCAATATGAACTCCTGCAAAATAGCAGTTATATGACTTGATTAAGGGAACAGTTACAGGTGCTTCTGTGAATTTTGAGTTGGTTTTAGATGTTAGATTTGGACTGGATTATTTAAGATAACTTTTTTAGTTTCTCAGCTATAAAACCTGACCTTTATGATATTTTGACTGGAAATATCAGTCACCTCTGATCTAAATACTGAGATACTGAAGATAATGAGGTGGTGGGGTCATAGTTGATATTCAGAAAGCAACTTAATGAATAAGATATTTACAGAAATAACAAATAAATGAACATGTGAAAGGACAGAAGGAAATTAGAATGTGTCATGATGTTTTTCATAGAACACAGTATTATGGTAGGTTATCAGTATTCTCTGTTCAAATAAAGTGATAAGAAAACTGTTGCTTTTTTTTTGTATGCTCAAATGATGGTTGCAAAGATGAATTTTAGCGTTTATCAGATGATGGGAGAAATTTAAAATTTACAAATTGTTCTCATGAAAATTACACAGTACTCATGTAATATTTGAAAATCTAGAGTAAATAGAAGCTTAAAGAAATTATAAATCATTTTTTAAACCTCACTGTCTGATCTTCTCAAGAAATTTATTGAATTTTTTTATGTGCCAAGAGCTGCAGATGGATAAGCAAAAGGAAAATGTATCTATTGTTTCCAAGCACTTAGTGTTGTGTCTATAAAGTCTCTATCAAAAAATCTGACACCAGCTTGCGCCATTCTGTGAGATACTGACATGTCTTGCTTGTGTTCTGCCCTTGCACAAGAGCCACAGCCTTTGTCATTGAAACTCTCAATATCCCTTATTTGCATATAAAGTGACTGCCCCCCTCCCATTTATGACAGCAACAACAGGATGTTTGACTACAGTCTCAATGCCACTTCTTCCAGAAGTATAAAATTAGTATTTGAAATACTCTGTGTTAGAGGATGAGATTACAATCCCAACTCATAGACAAGTTGATGGGCTTGCTCCTTTCTTCTCCCCAAGGTAGGGATGGCTCTTCTGTAGCTTTTGCACCTGCAAATACAGCAGAATACCTGGATAAAAGATCTGAGTGAAATTAAGCTTAATTGACAGTAATGTTTAGCTTAAAGAATTACTAATGTTCATATTTCTAATATTTTTAGCACTAATGTAATAAGTGCATTAATCAACAACAATCCCGAACCTGTGTTTTTGTTGCTCCAATAAATGACACTATTTGTGAATCTGTGATAGTGGAAGTTCCTATTGAACATGACCAGACTCACAATGCCAAATTGGTTATAATCAAAGATTAAGCCCAACTGCCCCCAGACTCTCTGAATTCTGAGACCCAGCTGCAATGCAAGGGGAAATGTTTATATTCTGCTAAATTTTGTACAAATTTAATACAACAGTAGTAAAAAACTAACGGTAAGTTAAAACATGATTTTGAAAATGTCTTCATTTGTAAGCTGCTAGAATGTCAATCCTTCACATGTTAGTTAGGATTTAAATGCCATACTGAACTGCACATACAGAACTATTCAATAAATTAAATTCATTCTATTGTTTCACATTAGCCACATAATCAAAATTATAAAACTGTAACTTTACCTCATGGGTGACTGAGCACTGCAACAGATTGCCCAGAGAAGTTGTGGAATCTCCTTCCCTGGAGATATTCAAGAACCGTCTGGATGCAATCCTGTGCAATGTGCTCTGGAATGATCCTGACTGAGGAGGGAGGTTGAATCAGATGACCCACTATGGTCTCTTCCAACCTTACCCATTCTGTGATACTGTGATTCTGTAATGAACTTAAATAAGTAAATATATTTACTTATAAATGAAATTAAAAAAAAATCAGATAAGACAGAGTCAAATAGTTCTCTTCTCTGTCTCCTGGTTATTGGCTATTTCCAGTAGATGTAAATCAAACAGTAAAGGGAGTTCAAATCAATTCTCTTAACAGATTATTCTTTAAGATACTTTAAATAGTCTTTGACGTTCATTTGGGGCCAATTCTCTTTGCATTCTCAAATACATCAGAAGAAAAAGACCTCCAAACTACAGTTTCCTCATCCTCTTGCTGGAGAATGTATCTACCTCTGAGAATTCTATTTCCAGCAATAAATTCTTTCTTCTTTCTTTCAGCATGAGGCCTTAGCTCATGTGGGGAAGGTGGAAAAGAAAACTGCTGCTGGGCTAAAAGTTGCCTGTGTCCACTCCTGAAACTTCCAGATAGCTTTGCATGTAATCAATGGAGTACTCAAATTGAAAACGTCAGAGCATTCTTTAATCTAAATTGTTTCTGTGTGTCATAATTCCATCTCCTTAGTAGATTTGGGAATGTTGAAATATTTTTAAATTTTTTTTAATCTTGTTATTTTACAGAATAGAAAATTGGAACATTACGGAGAATATTACAAATAAATCCTGAGATCTTCACCATACCAGAAGTGTCTTGATCTTTTCTGAAAAAAATTAATGCTTTAATCTTACTCTCTGTACACATCCATTTACATATGGTGAGAGGAATAGTTAAAAAATAGTGATATAGTTTATACATTAAAAACTCATAGAATCTAAAACACTCATGAGCAGCAAACCCAATAGTTTTCCTTGGCGCACATTAGATCTAATCCAAAATTTTATTTGAAAAGCATGTTATTCCTTAAAAAAAAAAAAAAGAAAATTCATTGATTTCTTCTTCCTCTGTATATAGACATCTCCCTTTTAAAATTAAAATATTTTTTTCTTACTCTTCATGGGTATGTAGTAATGTCCTATTTCCTATGTCATGGGGGAAATACACTGTAGAAAACAGAGACAAATATACTGAAGATAGGAAATTCTTCATTGTTGAGTTATATAAGAGAAGATAGACAGTGTTCTTCCTGATTGCAAAATCTTTGCTGATATATCCCCACTGATCCAATAGTTTTTTGAAATGATCTATTTATGTTGGGAATATGTCTATGCCATATTTGCACTTAGATTGCATGTTTGGGAAAAATTACTGTGAAATGTATAAGCAAGGACTTGGTTGCAAATTATTGATGGCAGTTGTCTAGCAACTGTTCTATTTTGGAAATGACCAAGGGGGCATTTCAGTTCTGTTTTAACCATTGATGGCTTAACAAGTAATGTCAAAGACAGGTAATCTGTGCCTGAAACATTGTTTAAATTGAAGACTGTGTCCTTTTATCATTTAAAGTGTTTGCACACTTCTTATTGCGAAAATTATTTCATGTGGGTAGTGGAGTCAGCATCCCTGGAAATATTTAAAGGACATGTAGATGTGGTACTTGGGGTCATGGATTAATAGTGCACTTGGTAGTGCTGGGTTAGTGATTGGACTCGATGATCTTTTCCAAATCTAATGATTCTATGATTCTATAATTCTATGTACAAGGTGATAAGATATAACTACTTCCTCTAAAAACACTTACATATAAAAGAATTAAGTAATCTTTATGTTATGTTTTCTTCACATTAATATTATACTAAAAATTTATCTACATCTTTGAAAATATTAGATTCTAAACAAATATTTAAGAATATGAGCAGAAAATTAGCTCTGATTTAACCATTGAAAATTCAATTATTAAAATATTTCTCTCATCAGAGAACAGAAGCATGGCTTACAGCCTATTTCTCAACATAAGCTAGTCAATAACTTTGAATTATGGATTTTTAGATTCTTGCAGGAAACCCACTCTAAAAGCAAGTTAGAGGCAAATACTTACTTCTGGTAAATATGCAATGAACAATTTCAATAATTAATATGTTTGATTAAATAATATGTTGGTATGACAAGAATAAGGATTTATTGGATAGATAGAGTACCTTAGTTGCTCAAAACTTATGTTTATTAACATCTTTATGAACTTGATATGATAAATTGCTACAATTTTTCCAGGTTTGGCTAATGTCTGGCAACTTAAGGAAATAAATAACTAAAGTATTGCAGAGTTCTAAACTACCTCAGCACAGCTTTCAGGGCCATGTTGCTCTACAATTGGTCAGGTGAAGAACTCATCCATCACTCAAGTTGCCTGAGAATAAACTCAGCATGTGTGCCTGTAGTACAGAGCAACTGTCCAAAACACGCTAGGCACTATCTTTGAACCCTGAAAGTAGGCTTTCTAAGAGAAAAACTACATATGATTTGTCAATTAATGGAAAAAAAAAATAATAGGGACATCATCGCTGACAATACAGGGAGATTTTATACTTTTCTGGGTCACACTGATATTTGCAAACAGAAGTACAACTAAGTCATCAGTAAATACAGAATTGCTAGATTTTATCTTAGATTCTTTGGTCACACCTGGTCATTTGGAGAGTTGCAAGCCTAAATTTCATAACCACAAATTTGAACAGTACGATATTTTGGTTTTTTCCAGATATTTTTAACTGCTTGGGGTTGCCTTTTTTGTTTGTTCTTTTTTTTTAAAGAGTTGAAGTATGTGCGACTATTTCTGAACTAGCTAGTCTAGAAACTAGCTCCTAGTTTCATGGTATCCTAACAGTATATGCTATTATGCTGAAGATAAGGAATTTTATTACTGAAGATGAGAGAAACAGATAATCAGTAACATTTAAAGAAGGGACTTATCCATGGTTAAGGCATCCACCAAAGAATACTTACAAGTAATGAGCAGTCACATGAACATAATTTTTACTAATTTAAGTTTTTGCTGTATTTTTTTATGAATTTATGTATTTATGTTAATATAACTACTGTAGAGCATGTCTTAATTTAGCTTTTAAAAATAATTTGTGGAAATTTCATAGTCTTCTGGTTTAGATATTACCAGAATAATAGATGAGAAAATGCATTATACTGCTAAACTTTGTAGAGGACCTAAGCATGCTTTGTCGCAAACATTCTGAGTATTGCTACAGGAAAGGTGATCGGTGGAGAGGGTCCCGAGGAGGTGGGACAGTGCTGTTCTGAAAAAACTCCCTGCTCTGCAGGGAGCAAATAGGGTCCCCTCTCTCCTTTTTCTTCCTTTTCACTTTATTTGACTTGAAATCCCAACCTTAGATCATCCATGTGGCAGGAGCAGTGAGGGATATAAAAACTGGTCATATTTGTTTTCTTCCCTTGCTTTGCCTGGACAAAGTATGACTATCATATTCTACTCCATACTCTGTACTGAGGTTTGTTGTGGGATGGGGGAACTTGTGAAAATACTGCGTCTTGTTAGCCAGCATCTTCTGAGGCGTTTCTTATGGGATTTGAGAACTTATTGAAGTGTACAAAATTAAGGGCTTGCAAGCCTCCACTCTTGTGGAAACCTATTGTAGAATTTAAAGGCTTGTTAACCCAACCTTTTTCAGTTTAAACAGTGGGGTGGTTGCTGGAGTTATGTGACTGTACAATAAAATGTGAGAGTTCCCTGACATGTGGTCTGATGTCTTTGTTCAGCCTGACAAGAATTTACAACGAACATCATTCTCCCTACCAATGGGTCGTAACAGTCATGCATATTTAAAACTAGCTTTCATGGTTATTTTGTAACTTGGTTTTGTCCTTGAAATTCCTTTATCTTCTTCACACTTTTTATAAAAGCACTCCTTATAGAGAAAGAACACAACAATTACAACATTTTAGAAAAGAGAAAAAAATTCTCAATGAATTCTTAACATTCATAATTACTAGAAGCAATGAAAATAAAGAAAAGCTGTAGTGATGACTCATTGCCATATCCAAATACCACAACAGAATGTTGCAGTTATGTTGTATGACTGAATGTAACTAAACGAAACAAATTGACAAAAACATTTAATATATGTATGCATCACTGACTCTTGTGTCTGCATTAGTGCAAAAGAGATCATGATCCTCATTCACAAAAGTTGAAAAAGGTACAGTGAAAATGGAGAAACATTGTAATCAAGGTAAATATGGTACAATTAGAATAAATTACAAAATAAAGTTAAGCAATTTGAATGGCAACCATAAAACTACATAATGTCACTTTTAGTCTGAAAGTGTTTACTTATTTTTATTTTTATTTCAGAGTTAATTAAATCTAATGGAAGGAAGAATGAACAGAATTATTTTTCAATCACTAGTTTGTGCTATTACAGGTTTATACATAAATATAAATCTCCAACAAGAAAGGCATTTCACAATTGCTAGAATTATACTATAAATGTCATACCACAAATAAATTCAAGTCATACCACAAATAAATTCAAGTAAAGACAATTTTCAACACTATATTTTATAATACCTGTATCTTTCCAAAACTTGCATTTTTCTCTGCAACTAAAGAGTAGAACAGAAAAAAAATAGTGTAAATCTGGCAAAGGAGGGTTATTTGTAAGAGAAGAAAACAGGGACAAGCCATTAGAGTTTCACTTGTAACACCCTACTTATTTCCAGCTGTTACATTGACTCAGTATACGTTAAATTTACATTGGGAATCAGGTTTGTAAGTCTGATGGCTATTAAACTCCACTAAATATATGAATGATTTTTGTTGGTTCTAAGGTCAGTTGAAAGGTCTAATGAAGTTTTATAATGTATGCTAGGTCAACAATAATTTTAATTTTACTCTTTCCTATTGTCTTTGTAATTTGGGAAGAAATAGTTTGAGTAACAGAAAGACACCTTCAATAATGAAATAATGAATAGTCAATAATAAAAGATACCTTATACAGTGGAAAAAATGCCTATATAATATGTTATGTAAAATGGACTATGATCCTAATTATAGGAGGTTTATTTGCATGACAATATAGATGCAGGAAATCTGGGGATGATTTGAAAGTGGCTCAAGACTGTTACACAAAGTGGTGAAACATTTCTAAAAAGAGTCATATTCCATAAAACATACAGGGGTAAATAAAATGATTTTGATATTTGTATAGGTTGCAGTTCTAGTGAATTTGCTTGAGATAATAGACTGATATGTTAGTTTGGAAAGTCCCAGAAATTATACATGACCCAATCCCTGTATAAATCTAAAGTAATTATGCTTACATCTACCTAGGGCTTAGTAACTGTAGTATTAAGTGCACAATAATTATTACAAATGTTACTTTGATTATCACAGAATCATAGAATGGCCTAGGTTGGAAGGGATCATCCTGTTCCAACCCCCTAACATGGACAGGAACACCTTTAACTAGACCAGGTTGCTCAGAGCTTCATCCAACGTGGTGTTAAACACTTCCAGGCATCCACAACTTCTCTTGGCAACAGTTCCAGTGCCTCATCACCCTCACAATAAAGATTTTTTTTCCTAATATCTGATCTAAATCTACTCTCAGTTTCAAATCTTTCCCCCTTTTCCTGTCACTACATGCCTTTGCAAAAGGTCCCTCACCATCTTTCTTGTAGGTTCCTTTGAGGTACTGGAAGGCCACAATTAGATAACCCCAAAGTCTTCTCCAGCATGAACAAACCGAATTCTCTTAGTTGTCCTTTATAAGGGAGTAGCTCCATCCCTCTAATCAACTTTGTGGCCATCCTCTAGATTCACTATTAGGTTTGGAGTGTCTCCGCTGTCAAGAAAGTACCATATGGATTTCATAAAAAAGTTCAAAAATACAGATGTATTGCTTAGACTAAAGAAGTGGAGACTGAGAAAGGTATACGAAAATAGTCTTAAATTATATAGAAGAGTTTTACAAAAGAGAAAGTAATAATTTGTTCTTTATGTGTGTGGTAGATAGGACAAAGCCTGATGGCTTTGAATTGTTGGATAGAAGAGTCATATTATATACAAGAAGAACTTTATTGAAACAGAGTTGGTGTGTTTCTCATCGATAGCCCTTAAGAGCAAAATAAACTATTGGAATCTAAATAAACTGGTCCTCTCCTAGTGCAAGATTAATGTTCAAGATCTAACAAGTTTTCCCTTTGAAGACAAAAGGGAAAAAAATATCATTGAGGCTGTTTAATATTGTCAAGTGGTAGCTTAGTCTCTGCAAGAAACAAACTGAAAGAAAAAACAGAAATGCTAGGAAAAAAATGTTTAGATTTTTCTTATGAACACTAAATGTTTCAGGGAAGAGCTGACTGGACCAAAACAAGACTTTTTGTGAAATATCACATTTTCTTTGTAAAGTTGCCAGTATAGTAATTTTATATACTGTAGTGTGCCACCATTGTTGACTGCTGTACAAATGAGTAGGGCATCCTGATGAAGCACCAGAGGTGATTTAAGGCCACTCTAATCAATAGTAAACCATTTCTACATACCATATGCAGCTATGTGAATTCCTGGCTCTTTAGTAAAGCCTTCTTCAAAAGCCATTTTATTTTTCCCAAAGTGAATCAGATATGCTTCATCTTCAACCAGATATCCTAAAGATGAGACTAAAGCAATATCAATATAACACATATGAACATCAATCCTCTTGGAAATTACAAAAAAATATGTATTTCAAATGCTCAAAAATATTAGCTACCTAGAATTGTATAAGAAGGTCTCGCTTAGAAGGTTGCTTTCTTCTTAGAAAACTCTAGTAGTTAATTTTAATATTTAATACTTCTTATTAACATAATTAGTGCTTGAGGGCAGAAGAATTCTAGAATAATTGGGCTATTGGCAGAAGATAAACATGTCTAAAGTGTGTTTTGATGTTTGAATAATGCTTTAGTTGAAATATGCTGCTTGTCACAACAAAACATTTATAATTAAAAAATTATATGTTATAAAAAATGTATGTATAAATCATGTCCAAATTTAAGACATCAGAAAGGTATTTTATTCTAAATGCCTATGACTGAGATACTGTATTATGATTTACAAAATGAAATCTCTTCTCTGTTCTGCATTTGTGTAATACTGAATTATTCATCTCAGTAAAGGACATAATAATAAAAATAGAGAATACCTTGGTTTTGCCTGAGGCATGAAGTTATAGCACCACTTACTATGCAATATGATTATGTTCTTCCTTATTCTAATAATTCTAGGCCTGAGTTTTTGAGGAACAAAAGCTCTACAGCTGATAATTTAGTTCTTGAACACTATTGTTCACTTCAAACTCTGTTTCTGATGGTCCTCACAAGTGTTTACACCTGCCTACATGACAAAATTTTTCACCAGCAGACACCATAGGTGTAACAGACTCTTAATAGATTTAATTTGTGTATTATCAATGGCTTAATATTTTTATTCAAACTAGTAAATCTTTTTAAAATACATGCTAATCTGTTTCTGGGGACAAAAAATTTATACAGACAGTTAAGACCACAGTGGTCAAAGGGCAAAAGAAGAAAAGAGAAATCAATTTCTGCTACTTCTATAAAAGGTATGCTACTGAAGAGGAAAAAATTCAAGATTATTGATTCAAAATGCAAAACAAAAACATGAATATGTACTTTACTTGCCAATGCTCTCACTGACACCCATTGAAAAATAATTCTTGCACTGGTGCTTGATTTTGGAGTTGTTTCTCTACTTTGATCCATAATGTTTAATACAAGATATGTACAGCACTTCAAGAGAAGCATCCATATCTCCTTGTAGTGGGTTGACCTTGGCTGGATGCCAGATGACCACCAAACTACTCTGTCACTTCCCTTTCCAGCTAGACAGAGGAGAGAGAATAAGATGGAAAACAACTTGTAGGTTGAGATAAGGCAGTTTGCTAAAACAAAAGTGAAAGTTTAAGCATGTAAAAGTGAAGGGGAAAAATAACAATGTTTACTCTCTGCTTCCCGTCAGCAGCGATGTCCCACTTCCTGGGAAGCAGGACTTCAGCAACGCGGAGCTATTGCTCAGAAGGCAAACATTGTAAATAACAAATGGCCCCCTCTTCCTCCTCCTTTCCTTAGCTTTTATATCTGAGCTGAACTCATAAGGTATGGAATATCCCTTTGATTAGTCTGGATCACTGGCCTGATTGTGTCCCTTCCCAGGATCTTGCCCTCAGCTGGGAGTGGGGAGAAATTTCTAGAGACAGTGCTATGCCAGCACTGCTCAGCAGTAGCCAAAACACTGGTGTGTTATCAATACCTTTATAGCTACCAATGTAAAGCACAGCACTGTGAGAGTTGCCATGGGGAAATGAGCTCCATCTCAGCCAGACCCAAACCACTCCCTTTTTCCTAAGTTTGCCATAATACAAGAATCATACTCTCTGTTTTTTTTCAGAGTGGTTTAAAATCTCTTCTTCAGTGACATAGCATCTCTGGGAGTGTCAGAAGATGCCCTTCTTACCAGAGCCTTACCCTTCCAAGCTTTGAGCTATGTTGCAGCTACACAAGTGCAAAGCCACGTCCTTTGTTGATCCAGACCTTGAATCTCACTCACAAATGTGACTGCCTTGTTTGATGTCAGACATGCTCCATCATTATGGACTCACTGATGGTCATGGGACTGTGACTAACCCTGGCTACCACCAACAGGCCTGAAACTTTCTCTTACTTGTGGAATTCCCGTCTCAGATTCGCATCATAACCTTCCTGATCACTATAGACTTATGATCTGGGTTCTTGGCTGACCTTAGCTGACATTCCTGGGCTTGCCCTGCTCTACTTTATGGAGTGCACTGGATCATGACCAACTGCCCCTATTCCCTGACAAAATAATTCTCTCAAGAATCATTAAAATGTCTTTGAGAAAAAAAAATATTAGAATTAATTGCTGAGTGAGTTGGAGATAGAATCCTTGGACAACTCACCTGTTTTCTGGGTACGTTGTCTAATGATACCATGCTATCATAAGAAAGGAAAACACAGCCTCCTGAAGGAAAATCCAGAATCTACTGTCAGAAATACGATAATGTATTTGGGAAAGTGTTCACTGCCGCTAGAGAGTTAGACACATTTTCAAATGCCTGAGAATTTTGAGTGGAAGACTGATATCTTTTCAGATCCTTGTTACATCAATATTGAATTACTGAAATTAGATAATACCTTTTGAATATTTGAAAATTAAATAACCATGTTTCAAAATAATCTTTCTGCTTTTCTACCAAACACGACTCAAGAAATTCTACTGAAAGTAAGAATTTAAAACTGTTTTAAACTTACTGGCTCTGGCAGTCCCAGATAAACCAAGAAGTCTGGAAATTGGAAACCAAAGCACAGAATTCAGATCTTTAATAATTCTAGCATGGGACATTATGGAAAAAGTTCCCAAATGTGCAAAGCTGGGAACCTGGCCTGCTGAGAATTGTACTTTAAATGCTTTCAAATTCCCTCTGTGTGGAGTGGAAATTTTGAGATCTCTAGATGTAGCCAACATCAACAGAACAATGGCACTGAGGCAAAGGTTTGGAAATATATTAAACAAAAAAATAATACTAAAAAAATTGCTTATTTCATCAAATCATATTTTTCATAAGCAATTTTTCAGTGTAGAATTCCTGTAAATTTGAAGAGTTCTGCAATAGAAGGATGGGGGGAAATGAAGAAGAGCTCTCTTACTCTTTTATTGTTCTATATTTATGATGTCATCAACAATAAAAAAGAGGAAAAGCATAGAAAAGGACCCAGCGCTACCTCTTTTTTTCTTGTCTAGTAAATTTGTGAATTTACCATGAAAAGGTTTAGTTTTTTCTGGTGAAAATTATCTTTTATATGTATTTGATAATCTTTTCCCGTTACTTCCATACCCAAACTTCATACTTTTTAATTAGTTTTTTTTTATTTCCCTTAAAGGATGAATGGACCTCTGTTTGCCTGTATCACCTCTTTCCTCCTCTTTTTCTTATGCAGATAGTGAATTTACCAGTCTACTGACATTTTTTTTCTTGGGTTTAACGTTGCAACATATATTTATCTAAGCCTATCTTCCAATCTGATCTGAAAACTCCAAGATGGACAGAATTTATCATTATTCTTTGGCATCAATTCCAGCAAATAAATACGTCACTGTTAAAAATATGCTCTTTTAATTTGTGCAATTTAGTGGAAAGACACTGATTCCTTATGTATTTTTCTATGCCACTTTTTATTATACAGTATTTTTGTTTGAAATGTTTTAATTCTGTGATAAAATTCATAAATAATAAAGAGTTCATTGAAGAACAAAGCTAATTGGCTAACATTCAATGTATGTAGGTAATTAAGAAATGTATGCATGTAGTCTTTTCTTATGCTGATTAAAGAATAAGTCAGAGCTCCCCTCAGCTTTGAATACATTTAGTGTTAACTTAATGTTTTTAGTAATACTATTCAATAGAGATCTTAGATATGGTAAAATTGGCCTGATATGCCTGGTGGTTACCTGTGTTTTTGAAGGAGAAATGCTAATTATTTTAATCTTTACTCTTTACTGCCCGCTTTACTGAAAAACAATATTTTTATGTGACCCTAACTGTGTGATACACTTGCTATAGCATAGCTTTAAGGTAATCATCTTTAGCAATGGTTGAATTATTTAGATATTTCTATTTGAAATTTGCATACATAGGATTTATTCATACAAACAGTGTGGGTTTTTACGACTACTTTTTTATTGTATGCATCCAAGTGAGGAACTGTCTTCTATAAATAATTTTTCTTTCATTCTTCCATGAACAATTACTAAAAAACTTTCAGATCTTTGTATGCAGAGTATGGGCAAAAAAGATAACAAAAAGAAGCAGTATTGAAA
Source organism: Lepidothrix coronata (assembly GCF_001604755.1). Taxonomy (NCBI): domain Eukaryota; kingdom Metazoa; phylum Chordata; class Aves; order Passeriformes; family Pipridae; genus Lepidothrix; species Lepidothrix coronata. The sequence goes on from NW_016690180.1 coordinate 14,065,319, forward strand.
AAAAAATAAATACAGAAAAAAAAAGAGAAACATCTATGCTTGGCTTTATTCTGCAAGGTTTATAAAAAACGATTTCACAGATTGAAGTCGGAAGCAGTGATTATTGAACAAAGTCTTCCCCAAAGCACTCTGATTTTCCTTTACAATGACATTTTTATCCTGAGCTGAGCACTTTCATATTTGGAATATACACTGAATTGGGACAATAGGCATCCTGATATTCAGCTGATGAGAACTATAGAAAATCCTAATACTAATATGGCTTTCCATGGAGATTATTCAGGGGTATTAAAAAAAAAAAAAAAGAAAAAAGGAAGAAAAGCAAAAAAAGGAAAAAGAAAGGAAAGTCATATTCTAAAGGATTTTGTCTATATCTAGGTTGTGCTTTCAGGGTAACACTAGAATTGAATGGTTGTAGTTCAGAGACTGACTGCCCAGAGGATTACAAGGCAAACAAAATCTAGAAATTATCTCTGCATTTTTAGCCTGTTTTTTCATTATTTCTGTAGGACTATAGGGCTTCAAGATACTCAGTGGATTAGATTTTGTACATGATGTTGTATATTTGAATCTCTTGTTCAGAATGAATTGTTATTACTTTTCAAAGTTTTAGATTTTTTATAGAAGTAGGGATATTTTTTGTTTTGATTTGTTTGTTTATTTTGTTTTGTTTTGTTTTATTCAATTAGCTTCTGTTACCTAATTTTTCAGTTAAGAATTTTAAATTGTTTTACTGGTAGTAAACTTCGACAGGTTCATGTAAGATTGCTTTCTGACTCCCTGTTTCTGGTTGGTTTTAGTGGTTTTTTTTTTTCCTAGAACAAAATGATACAGAGTTAAGGTGTATAGCTAAGAATAACTGGCATGAATCTATGGCACAGATTGTGGTCTGAAATCTCCCCTGAATCCTGCTTGACTAATAATGACCCTTTTGTTCCCCACAGCTATGAGCCTTCCTCTAAACTAGCAACCAATATCCTAGGGGCCATAAAATCTTCAGTTTGAAGCAAGTATAAAATTTCTCATGTTATGAATGATTTCCACATTTCTCAGTGAGATCACTGCTCTATCAGCTGCCCTGGGCATTTCCACTGGCTTATGTTGCAGCAAGGTCATAAAGGGCAAGGGCAAAAAGAGAGGCTGAAAATGTATGCAGGATGTGTAGGACTTTCCAAACAGGAGTCAAGGTGAAGATTCTGGCATTTTTGCCCTGTGTGACTCTGCTGTAGGTGACTCTTCACGCTGTTGAAAACAGCCTTCTCGATTACTACCATTCTCAACAGCCTAGGGCCTAAGAAACACCTATATTGTATTCCTTTTGACTCACAGTATTCACTTGAAGTTAACCTCTGCCTCATACTGTTACTCTTTCAGTCAATGTCAAAAGAGGATAAATAGTAAAAATGTACTTAAGAATAACTGAACCAGTGCCAGTGACAAAGGAATATCACAAAGCTCTTCCCTGCAAGTTAGAAACTGATGTGGCAGAACAGATTATCAGTCCATATTGGAGAATGAAGGCTTCTCAGAAACAGAGATGGCAGTGGGACGAACTGTTTTATATTAGACCAAATGATCTACTATGGTTCAGCAATGGAATTTTGATTATTATGTCATAAGGAGGTGAACAAGAAAACTAGTATGTTTATTAAAACTGTTATTTCATAAACTGGAAGTGAGAAGTTTTAAATTCTGGTCATGGAAAGAAGCATTATTTTGCTATTTGTTGTTTTTAACAATGGAACTTGTTGGGAAAATAATAAAGAAAAAATTTCACTGGTTGATGAATAGGTTTGGAGACAGGGTGATAAGGACTTGTATGGATTCTGAGATAAACTAACATTTGTATTACTGTTCTTCAGGTTTTGTAAAATATAAATGTAAATGCTTCAAAAAATTTTATTATGTGGGTATTTTAAGGATATCTGTTGTTTATTACTGTTTCTCTCAACTTTCATCGCAAAGGCAAAGTTTTTAAACTGCACGATTTTCTCTTTAGATGTATGTATATATTAAAAAAATGAATGTGACAGTATACGTTTACGGCTGCTTTATTTGAGAAAAACTTCTTATAATTACTTTTATCTGCAAGGACTTTTCTAAAGGCAAATAATTTGTAAAAAAAGTCAATTGTAGACTAAAACATACAGAGTTTTGCAATTCAGCTTAATAATTGAATATGAAATTTATAAACAAGTTCTGAATATCAAGAAAATAGAAAAGAGGTAAAAGAATTTTTAATCTTAATCCAATTTTAAGTTAGGAAAATCATTCAATTTTAAGCAAAAGCTCAGTTACTCTATATATGCAATATACAATGTATACATCTATAAACTCAAACACTTTTGAAGCTCCATGTAGGAGTAGGCAAACAATAACAAAAATCCAAATATTTTAACAGTTTAATGACTAAAAGTTCATATGAGTGGAACAGAATTTTGTTGAATCATAGAAATATTTACATACAATGTGATTTTTAGCTACCCATATAAGATATTATTTTGTACAACGAAGTAGAATATGAAAGAAGTGTAAAGTCTAATGTGTATGTGTAAAAAAAGGCTAGGAAATCTAGCATCCTTTCTATCTTGACTCTTGGATGTTATTATTCTATTCCTGTTTCTTCTGTGCTGTTTAATGTAAACATCATTTCAAGTCAGCATGTCATACATTTTTTTGATGTCATTAATATTTTTATCTTAGTCTTTACTGGAAGAGTCAAATAAGACATTGGTATCAGATGCACTTGCACAGCTTACAGTAGGTGAGAAAAAGCAAATTGATAATGTATATACTGGAAACCAAGTATTCCAATAAAAAATGTAACTTTCACCATATAGAAAATCACATTATTCTTAAATGGTGATCTGAAAATACTCTGAGATACAGTAGGTCCTGTAGGTTGTTGAGGTATGGCCAGTCTTCGCGAGAGAAGATTTGGGAAAGGTCTTTACCCTTCGAGCCTGCGCAATGGATTTTTTAGGTGAGACCCAGTGTGCGCTGAACTGAGCCCACCCTTTAATCCTGAGGTTCATCTGCTGGGGCCGAGCAAGCTTGGACAGTGGCAGTGAGGGTCTCAGGACGTAGGTTTGTTTAGAGTGACCTTCTCTTAGATGGATTGCCTTACAGGGCTGACGAGCTCCATCTGCCCGGGGGAGTTTTTCCCTGACTGGGAATCGAACCCGGGTCGCAGCGGTGAGAGTGCTGCATCCTAACCACTAGACCACCAGGGGTTCTTCAGCCATAACATTATGCTGGGCTGAGGGATGAGTATTTCCTTTATGTGTAACTTATAACTGTAGAGTATGTAATCTATTTAAAAAAAAATAAATTAGTGAATAATATCCCAAATAAACAATTTACAATGAAAAACTCAGTATTCCTGAAGGAAAATTAGTTTTCTGGTTGCTCCAAGAACTTCCCAGCCAGACATCATCATATACAAGGTCATGGACAGGTTTGAGACAATGGAGCAACGTGGTACTGGGTGAATAATTGAACTCTTAGCAACACTCTCAATTGGTGCAGAAGTTCTCCAGGTGGAAATTTCAGACTGTCCTGAAAAATCCCTCCAGACTGCTTCTTCTCTGCAAGTGTAAAGTTGTGTGTTTGATTGTGTTAGCTAATGTGCTGAGAGGAGGATCTGGTCCTCCCTTCCAGAGACTCCCCCAAGTGGTTCATGCTACAAAACTGATCAAATTGTACATAGATAAGCAATAGTAATGAAGCAATAAAATCTTCCTGAAAATGCAGAAATCATCACATAGTCTTTTATACACACTTAAGAAAGGTAAGAGTTGCTTCAGATGTGGATTAAGAAAATCTATGGCAGTGGATCATACATGTGCTGAGTTGTTTGCATAAGACTGTGGGTCACCTGCATCATGAGACTTCAGCAGAAGTCAGACCCAGCTGATGTTAAGGAAACTTGCAATAGAGACCCCATTTCCATCTGGATACTGACTAACTGTCCTGTTTTAGACATTCCCCACATCAGAGTCACCATATTCAAGGGACCAAAGAAATCAACTTCTCTTGCTTTCTTGCTTGCCTTCAAACAAACTGTCCATGTGTGCAACATGGAGAGAAACTATCTGCCAACTCCATATCAATGTCCAATTTAATTATAGGTGAGTTGCATGGGAATATTTTTCATACTTGCTGTGATGTTTACAAATAAATCCACAGTGACCAGACTCTACCTTACTGTTATTACTGCAGAGCTACACAGTATCCTTGTTCTCCACATTTTATCTGTGTAATCATCACCCAGATTCTAAATCTGTAGATATCTCTACAATGCTTACTGTAACATAGTTTTAGTCTATATTTCTTCAATGTTGAAACAAAAACACAAATCTATATTATTATATGGTGAGTAAAACTGAACAAAGTACATGAAACATCACTAAATGAACCATCATGAAACAGTTGTCTGTGTACCTATTTGCTTTTCAAATACAATTCAAGCATTCTTTAAAATGATAATTACTTAAAAAAATGAGATGTGGAAAATGGTAATTTCTCATAAATCTGTGTGACTTCAGGAAAATAAAAACAAAACACAAATGAAATTGAAAATAAATCATCAAAGATAGGCATATTATAAATATCAGTGTAAAAAAGTGCTAGGAAATTTAGCATCCTTTCTATCTTGACTCTTGGATGTTATTATTCTATTCCTGTTTCCTATTCCTAAACAACTGGAAAAGAGTGAAATATTTCACCTGCAATTTTTTGTGCAAGACCTCTGCATTACAAATATAGTTACAATGGAAAGAATCTTGCAGACACTAGTGGGAGTTACATTAGGGTTTTTTCATCAAATACAGAACAGCTCATGAAATACATAGCATTCACCTAGTTCAATTTTTCTTCAAAATAAATATGTTTGCAAAAAGACCCATAGGATTAATTTTCAAAGCCAAATAGAAAGCTTATTTAACATGTCTGTCAAGAAAACATTTGAATGAGAAGGCAAGCAAAATCTGATTGCTTTTGGAAATGAAAAGTAACATCTGCCATTTTAGTCACAGTAATCAAAACTTGTCTTCTAAGGGATTCTAAATAACATGTACCTGTTAAACTTTCAGAGTAATCCATCTGCCTTGTTATATAAAAAATTCTATATTTCATGCCAAAAAAAAATATTTTATTAATGAAGCTAAAACATAATTTTTGCAAACATGTAACGAACATCTATGTTAATTGAACACTTGGAATAATTAATCTAAATATTTTGTGTTAATTCGGTATTAAAATTATTATTATCACATAAAAAAACCTTCAGCATTAGTGCATTTATGACAGGAAAATGTAGCATGGTTTTATAAAATTATATTGCATATACCAAAGCTCTGAAATAAACACAGTGGTTTCAGTCAGTGGAATTTTTAGACCTCAAGGCTTTAAGTGCCAAAACTATTCAATTCCTCTCCCGTTTCCTGTTTCAGACTTTAAAAATCTGACACTATTCAAGCACTGTCAGTTTTTGCAGGCAATGTCTGAAAACAACACGATGGCAATTTAAGTCAGCATCACCTCATGCATTTGCTATTTTATTGAAGTCACTTGTTTATTTGATAGATCCTGCTGACTGTATCAGAGGGGTCCTAGACCTAGGTATTAAATATTCTAGTTGATATGAAGTGTGAGCTTTTCAATGTTAAGTGTTGATAATGTCTAACTTCAGTGTTTTCCTGGCAGAAATTAAACATCTGGAAATTTTTGTTTCAGTAAATCAGTAAAGTCAAATATGTGTGAACCAATAGACTGAGGAAGTTGGTGCTCACATACTAATGTGCCCACAGGAGCATGGGGTTTTTATTTGTTTGTTTTTTTGTTTTTAGGGGGAATGGGGATTGGGAAGCTTTAGGGGGTGAGATACAGTTTACCTGGTGCCAAATACCCCTACTACACAGATGGTTCACAGCATTAAAAGGAAGAGATATTACATCAACTTTTCATTCCCCGAGTCTGGACTCTTGTATGAAGAACCATAGTTTTATCTTTCTCAAAGAGGAACAACTAATCAGTGTCTTTATCTCCTCAGTATTTAAACCATATTACTATTCTTCCTTGTGTTTTTTTCTGAATGACTGTCTGGTACCTGATGTCTAACCAACCTCCCAGCTATGAGTTTGGACCATGTGCAAGATGATATGGTTGGGAGGGTGTTAAAGTCAGTTGAGCAACTGCAGCATCAATGCTGGGAGGATTTTTAAAATGAACTTATGACAACCCCCTTTCAGGTTCTTTCCCTTAGGGAACAGGTATTTGAACAACTCATTGCTATTGTTTGACATTTGGCTTAAGAGACAGTAGGAAATATCTTCATACTCTCTTGCGAATCAATTCACTTACAGTCAGCCATCCCTTTTGGATATGCATGATTACTGTGACTGTACATCCTGTAAAGTTTGGGCCCTTTCCTGTGAATTGAAAGGAAATTTTGGCTAGTATATCTTCATCTCCTAAGAAGATACCTTTTCTTACTTCTTGAGCTATGGGTGCTCTCTGCACAGGCTTTGACTACAGTGGGTTTGGTTAGCAAAATGTCAGTCAGTGACTGTAGGTACAGCTACAGTAGGAGCTTGGTAAAGGCCTTGACAGAAGAACGTGAAGTTCCATAGAAGAAAAACTTCAAAGAGGTTAGGGATGTAAGGTACATGTGTAGATCATTAGCCCATAGTGTCTAGAACACAATCCAAGAAGGATGTTCCTTCTTCCTCCCATCATTATTAAGACAAGAGCTTTTATCTTTTTTAGTTCTATGGAATTTTTTATCCTTTGTGCTGTTCATCCTTTATCTTTTTTAGTTCTCTAGAGGCATAACCCATCACTCCTGTTCCTAGACTCTGATTGTTCCTTGGCTTTTGGCTATAGCACTCTGTTCAAAGAATAACCATCATGGCTCATCAATACCCCTTGGCTGATGCTCCTGAGTCAGAGGGTCCCCACAGATGAACTTCATTCTAGGAGCTATTCTCATTCTACTCCAAGCAAAGCCCTTGCAATAGAAAGTCTGTTTTCTCTGGTTTTGTGTTCCTTGCAAAGAGTTATTCAAAAGCACTTTTTGCCTTTTGATGGGCTTTCAATATACCTCCCTGCTGTCATCCCCCTCCTGGTAAATCTAAGAACATATGCAAAAAACATACAGCTTTAAGTGAAAGTCAAGGATGGGATGAACTCTAGCTGAACAGAAAAATGTCAGAAAATATTTTCAGACAGAAAAACACTGATTTCCTAAGAAGCTAATATGACCCATGACTTGCATGTGTGATTTGGTGGTTTGGGTGTGGATGTGTGAGGAGGAAGAATTAGGAAATCTTTTGTGATCAAAGAAAGATTCAAAATCTGTATGTTTCTATTAAAAAAAAAAGGTTTTGACGAATTAAGATTTTGTAAAGAAGAAATTGCTAGCATATTTCTGATTAGCCTAATAGCATACCTTTCTACTACTATATCTGGAATAGATCAGTAATGAGGGTACTGTCAGTTAAAAACTACCAAAATTTATGTGGTATTCCAATAGGTCTGATACAACATCTGACTGGCCTCTAGTTTCATATGTTAGAACTGCATTTTTGAGTAACCCTTTAAAGAAAATTAACAGCTTAAATCGTTAAGTATATATATGCTATTTCGATATAAACTAATAAGTTATAGTGTTTGCAGAATTATGGTATCAGGATAGACCTTCTCCTGTCCTGCAGAAGGTTAAATAATAGATCAGTCCCATGAAATGCCAATACATTAAATTTCTTCTGATACAATTTTTGATGTGCTCTTATTTGTCAGATGGTCTAGAAGAGTGCATCTTTAGTCACAAATTTTATAAGATTTATATATACTGAGCTGATTACATAAGATCTATTTCAAATTTCATATTTTTTAAAAAGCATGATCCTTGACCTCCTCTTGCAATCCTCACTTAAGTTATGCATCAAGAACAGTTTTTAGCAATTCATATTATTTGATAAAGTAGAGATAATAGAGACACCAAGAGTGTGTCTGATCACAACCCTTGTCATTGTGACTCATGATTATTTATGAAGCCTCTGCCTTTTCACTATAACAGCTGTACATCAATCAGTGTTATGATGGCATCTATCCAGTCAGTTTTTAAATAATTACTATAGTAATCAAATCATTCTGGTATTTCTCTCTAGTATTTCTGAGCAGTTAATACAACCCACTACTTAAGTATGACATTCATGTCTGTAGATTCAAATTATGGGGCTTTTTTTACCAATCAATATTCATAACTGCATATTTCACACACGTATTTTCATGTAGTGGGCTATATAGAAGAAGGAACTGAAAATTTTCCCTGTGAGCATATTAGCTGTACTTGTGACTATTTGTTGATTGTCATACAAACTCTTTTTATAATTCAGACACTTGGCCGCTTACTGGTTGAACTGATTCTTGTAGATTTATGCCTGCAATTTTATGTATAATAATCTAATCTTGATGAAGGAATTGAAAACTATCTTCATCTTCTTGGCATATTGTTGTGGTATGCATACTAATAGCAGGTCAATCATTGACCATTTGTAGTTATGCTGTTTACTGAGATGATGAACAGCATGTTCTTGCATATATATACCTTTCCCATGATGTTCAGTAAAATATAAAATATATATATTTTATCTTCCATGGATGCCACAAATAGTGTTTTAGTGTAATATAAACACTAACCACTATGAAGTTGAGGATACCAAACTTTTGTCTGTCTGCTCCTTCCTTCCTTTCTTCCTTCCACACTTACACACTTCCATCCTTCCTTCCACCTTTCCTTTCTTCCTTCCACCCATCCTTCCACCCACCTTTTCTCTCCCTTCACAAAGCCAAAACTTGTAAGCTGCTCTTGCTTTCTACTACTTATGTTTTGAGATAGGAAAATTATTTTAACATGATAATTAACTTCTCTACCTCATTTGATGTTCACATTCATGGGACAAGAAAAATACTTTTCAATTTGTGAAATATAGATATCCTGAAAATACTTCTGCAAGCAAATTTTATCATCCTTCCTGTTTAATATTAAGACCAATGACACCTGAGATTCCTAATGTCTCTCTTTTCATTCTTTTGATAACCTTTTTAAAAATTGTATTTAGAAATTATATTCTAGCTCCTGAAACAGTCAATGTGATACAGAGAAATAGGAAACTGCAGAACTTCAAGTACATACCCTCTCACATTTGGTTGTGTAGAGCAAACTCAACTGTAGTTCACAGCGCCAGCATTCTCTGAATGGTGCCAAAAGCACAAAATATCTCATTTTTATTTCTTCTAGGATTCAGGTAAGAGCAGAGCTATCGCCTCTCACACTTTTTGACAGGGTAGTGGGTTTTTTTGATCATAAAATACTTTCTGTGACCACAGTTCATCATTTATTCACTATGTGAAATACATAATAATGATGACAATAAATTGCTGGCCCTTACACGGGTGTAAAGTAACATAAAAATAGTGATGGAACATTTATATTTCTTGACATGAGGCACTATGTGGAGAATATTATCATCAAAGATTAATTTTATTTGGAAGAAGTTACCAAGGGCAAGTACATCATTAAAAACAATTGCATTTTAAGCTAGATATTAAAAAAAAGGTGGACAATTCATTTGTCTTGAATGAATTGACTGTATAACCTTGAATTAAAAAAAAAATTACTATACATCCAAAGGATTAAGACAGGCACTGACAAATTGATGGAAGTCTGTCAATAAATCACACAAAATTGTTTAATTTGTCATTGAAGAACTCTGGATTGTTTAATGGATTAAAATGTTCTAACAATATAATCTTCTATCAGTTTTTACAGAAGTAAAATGTATTTTGCATATTTAGGATATCAGCTCAGACATCTTATAACTTTTTTTCTCTGGGTCATACACAGGCACCTTTTGCAAGTTGCAAAGAGACTTTGTAGGAAGTTTATTTATTTTAAGATTACAAAACATTTATTTCTTTTTGCAAATATATTCAATAGATGGCCAAAACTAACTAACTCTTGATTAACATTTAATATGCTTACTGTTTGAGATGAGACCTGTCATGTATCTTTGCTGGTAGACAGTTGTTAGTCAGAGGAGGAAGGGCGGCCTCTTTTGCTCCTCAGAATGGGCTGATCCTTGACGTGGTTAAATCATCATATTTACACATAATTCTCTTTTTGTCCTTGGGATTTTATACATTTCCACATCAGTACTTTCCATCTTTAATCCCTGAGGTTCTGGGTGTCCTATCCCAATTATCCTACCTCTTCCTATATTTTTACTTGTGTGACCTTTTATGGTTATTTCCTCTGCACTTTCTCACAGCTTCTTCTCACAATTTATGAATTTTCTCAGAAGTTTCAACCAAGCATACACACAGTTGGATTATATCAAATACAGACATTGGATCACAAGCAATAGAACCATCCAGAAAAGATTTAGTCTTATTCTATTTACGTAAATTTAGAATCTTCCATAAACACAAAGTCTAATACAGCTATGGTCTACGTGGAAGGAAGAAACACATCAGAGGAGAATGATTCTATACATTGTTTTAAGGCAACCTTACAGTCTTTTGTTCCAACATCACCTTACATAATTAAAAAGCCATTAACATTACTAAAATGATTCCTTGAAATCAGCGGATATCTCTTCATCATCTTTGTTTGGCTTTGTATAATGAAACAGATTGACATACTATAACAACTAAAGAAGGGTAATTTAAAATTTCATGGAATAGCTTAGCAGTGGAACACACTAGATTTTTTTCCCAATATTCAAAGTTTATTTGACCAAGTGCAGAGGAAAAATTATTACAGAGAAGGAAAAGAGCTGTAAGTTGACCAATAGCTATGTTGGTTGCTGGGAAGAGGAAAAATGATTTCCAAGTCTACCTCAGTTCAGAAGTTGAATTTCATGGCCAGCCTCTTTAAACACATGCAGAACTTAAATTCCTCAACGACACAGGGAGTCAACTATACAGATAGGCTGTAAACTAAAGGGTCTGGGATTTTAAGTTAATGACCACTGCGAGAAAAAGTGAAAATGAGGAAAGTATTCACAAGTTCTCAGAAGACAGGTGTTGCTGTAACCTGTTAAAACCACTCAGCTCTTCAGTTTTTCAGATTTGTCTTCATTTACCATAAACTCTATTTCCAATATGGAAACAAAGACATAATCTGCACAGATTCTGTGTGTTTTCATACTGCGTTAGGTTAGGTTAACACTGATTTTATAAAAGGCAATAAGTTGAAAATTTATTAAATGTCCTAAAAAGCACACTTTTATGGACAAATTAGAAAGAAAACATAAAATCAAAAATTTCTTTTATGTAGGATTTGTAATGCACTAGGAATAAGTGAAAAAAAACCCCTGGAAATCTAAATTTACCTAAATAAAATTTTCATACAGACTGAACATTTCCCACTCATCATAAATGCATTATTTTAATCAAAGGCCTTTTATTTCAGAAAAACAAAGGCTAGGCATGCCTGTTTACATTTATTTGTCTTTTATTATATTTTCATGCAGAACATCTCTGACACTAGATGCTGTGTCTCATTTTATACAATAGGAAATGCAAACAAAAATAAAAACAGTAATAACAGTAGTGTTAAAATAATAATTTTTCACCTTTTTTTCTTCAACTAGGAATGAACTCTGATGTCTATACTTTCTTTCTCTAATGAGAGATATCTATTAAACTCCCAATCTGAAGGTGAAGATATGTTCAAACCTAGTGAAGCTCATTTTTTCAATCATACTAGTAACATTCCATCGTGATTTCAATTGGATCCTCTGGAAAATTTCTGCTCAAGGAACTTCTAACACTTCTCAAAAAAAAAAAAAAAAGAAAGTAGAAAAAGTGTCTGGTTTTGGTGGTTTGGTTTGGTTTGGTGTGGGGGTTTTTTACCTTGTTTTTTTGTCAGAGTAAATTCTATGTACTATGTACTGTCTACCCAGAGGAATTAGAGATTTAATATTCTACATTATATTATACTCTTTCCATGAAAACCCAGCTGGCAGCTACTGGCACCTGTTTTATGCACTGACAGAAAATAGAGAAAATAAGTAATAGGAACCGTAGCACCAGATGACTGTAGATCTCAGAGTGATCCTTTAAATGCATGACTTTCTTACAATTTATCTAAGATTCAGATATGCCAAACAACTGATTTTGTGAGCAGAGAACAGCTACTATTTCTTCTTCTGTGAAAAAAAAAAGAACTATATACTTCACCACAGTTTGATTTTTTAAAACTAGGTATGTATGTGGAATTCCACTGGATAAATGTTTAACACACAGGAAATGGAGTCCAGCACTTAAAAAAAGTTCAGTGCTGCTCTGGGGTAGCCAATAGTCAGATATCCTCTTTGAATCCTTACCAGTAGCCTTTCATGAGGTCTCAAAAGAACCAGTCCTTAATGCCCTTAACAGTCATTTTTAATTGATGTCAAATACCAATTTATGTGAATGGAGCTAAAAAGCAACACACCAGTGTTCTTCTGAGTAAAAAATAAATAAATATATAAATAAATAATTATTATTTTCTAACTCTTCATATTTTGTTCAGTAAAACCCTTGATTAGTTTAAGGAGTTTAAGGCTTTACTCATATTTTTTTGGAAAAGGAACATTTTACTTTTGACTGTTATAAATTCTGGGGCTTTAAACAAGACAGAAAACAATACAGAAGTGAAGGAGACTAAATTATTTTACAAAAGAGGAAAGAATTGCTGAATGTAAACTGTAAAGCTGGCTGAGTAATCATGGTAGCTGGAAGTTCTAGGAGGCTGGCAAGCTTGCTTTCTGTAAATATCTGCAGGATATGAACAACAGGAGTGACATCTTGACTCTTTTCAAATCAATTGTGAAAACTCAACTGACTTCAGTTAGACTGGAGTTTCAGTCACAGCGAGAGAGAAATTAGGTAGTGGAGAAGTAGCATAAAAAGAAGTTTAGATGAATGTAAAAAACTGAGGATAACAACCTTACATATTCAAAAGTTGAATATTTATATATTAAAACCAACATATGCAAACATATATAGACGCATTCATATACTATTAAAATATAAGTCTATGGATTAATAAATCTTACAATGAGACAATGGAAGCTCATCTTGTTTTTGAGATCCAGGAGGTTTCCTTTAGAGCAGGAGACATCAGGTTGTGCTATGACACAGAGCTGTATAACCCCTTTGTTTTTCACATTATGTTATTATAAATGGTGAGCAATAGAGTGTATATATTTTTAAGATACAGTATGGAGAGATTTCAAATATTATGAAAAATTAACTTGGTAGATAGCAGAAACTTTTCTTGCCTCCAGAAGACTGTCTATTACTTTTACCACAATCAGGCACATTCTTACATATTTATACAATTCTCATATCTCTTCTTACATTTAGTTTTCTTAAAAGTACTAGTAACAAGGATAATCCTGCCCAAGGATATCTATTTTGATTGATTGTGTTTCAGTCTTAGGCAGATAGGAAAAAGTTCCCAGTTGTTTACATTTGCAAAAGTCTTCTGATTGGCATCTATAAAGGAAATAACTCTAAGAGTATGTACTCTGCTTCATTGATTTTTTTGCCTACTGGGAAGTCAATGACAGGCCTCAGACATCTCTCAGTTCTCAGAGAAGATATAATGGAGGCATCATCATCAGGAAACTACTGTCAGAAGAAAGGGCAACACTTTTGAATTTGTTGATAGCAGTAAGCTCTATAAGAACCATTGGAACTCATTAGTCAGGCTTTGATATTCTAATAAATTCTTTTAGAATTCTCCTAACAGAACATCTGTCTCAGCAGTAATTCAAATAGAAACAATAATTAACAATACCAAAACAAAGATAACAATTAGGAAATTAGTTCAGCAAGACACATTTTAAGATGCTGACAATAGTTTCAATGAAGGTATTTCCTTCTTCTACAGGAGATACAGTCTCAGCAAAAAAAAAATAAATCAATAGCACTTTCAGACAAAAAATAAATCCTATTTAGCTTTTACTGCATGTGGTATCTCATCTAAAACAATTCACTCCTTATGTTCCCAAGAAAACTATTTTTGATTCTTTCTAAAACTCCAGAGCAGAGCACCTCTGAATCAACACTGGTAAGTATCTTCAAAAAGGAAAAAAAGGAGAACCCAGTCTGGTCAGCTTCACCTCAGTGCTTGGAAAAGTGATGGAGCAACTAATCCTGGAAACCATTTCCAGATACATGAAGGGTAAGAAGGTGTTTGCAAGCAGTCAGCATGAATTCATAAAGTGACCCCATGAAAAGTCAACAAAGGGAAGTACAAGATTGTGCACTGAAGAAGGAATAATCCTTTGCATCATAATATGCTGGGGGCTGGCAGCTAGAGCACAGATTTTCAGAAAAGGACCTAAGGGTGCCTTTGCAGCAAAGAAGGCTAATGGTATCCTGAGCTGCATTAGGCAAAGTATTGCCAGTAGGTGATCATTCCCCTTTGCACAGCACTGCTAAGGCCCTATCTGGAGTATTGAATCACAGAATCATAGAAGCACATGGTTGAGATGGGAAAGAACTCTGGTGGTCATTCTGGACATCTTCACCTAATCAAGTATGACCACCTAGAGCAGAATGTCTCAGACTATGACTAGATGGTTTCTTAATACCTGCAAGGAGGGAGACTCCCCAATATGACTTCAGCAGCACTGAATAAAGAGGAAGGATCACTTATCTTTATCTCCTGGCAATGTGCTGCCTAAAGTAGCCTGGTATACCATTCGCTTTCTTTGCAGCAAGGGCACATTCTGGCTCCTGTTAAACCTCATTCCAACAGGACCCCCAGGTCCTTTTCTGCAAAGCTTATTTCCAGTTGGTTGCATCCCAGTGTATACCAGTGCATTGAATTGTTTTCCTCAGGTGTAGAAATTTGCCCTTCCCCTAATTAACTTCATGAGGTTCCTGGTTGTCGATTTCTCAAGCCTATTCAGGTCCCTCTGGATGACAGTACAACCCTTTGGCATATCAACCAAGCTGGGTGCTGTCTGCAGAGTTGCTGAGAGTACAGTCTGCTATATCATCCAGATCATTAATGAAGATGTTGAAGAGGATTGGACCCAGTATTGAACTGTTTTGTGCCTCACTATTTACTGGCCTCCAGTTAGACTTAGTGCCACAGATTACCATCCTCTGGGCTGGGTCATTCAGCCAATTTTGAATCACTGTCTGCTCATCCAGCCCTTACATTAACAGCATCTACATAAGGGTGTAGTGGGAGACAATGTCAAAGGCATTCCCGAAGTCCAGGTAGAGAGTATCCAATGCTCTCTCCTAATTTACCAGGCCAGTCAGTTCATTGTACAAGTTTATCAAGTTGGTCAAGCATGACTTCCCCTTGGTGAAGTCATGGTGACTACTCCTGATCAGGGGTGTTCAACTCTGTACTCCCCAGTAAAAGCAGTACACAGACATAGTGTACAGCAGAGACCACAAAAAAGTGCCAATAGGACGATTAAGGGGCTGGAACACCTTTCATATGAGGAGAGGCTGAGAAAGCTGGGAGTGTTTAACCCCAGAACAGAAGGTACAGGGTGATCTTATCAATGCGTATAAAAATCTGAAGGGAGGTTGCAAGGAAGATGGATCCTATCCACTGACAAGACAAGAAGTGATCAGCACAAACTGAAGCACAGGAGGTTCTATCTGAACACAGGGAAACACTTTATTATGGTGAGGGTGACCAAGCACTGGCACAGCTTGCCCAGGGAGACTGAGAAATCTCCATCCTTAGAGATATTCAAAAGCTGTTATGGACATGGTCTTGGGCAACCTGGTCTAGACTTGGGAAATTGGATCAGATGACCCCCAGAGCTGCCTTCCAGCCTCATCCAGTCTGTGATTCTGTGGCAGATTTAATCATTTTTTTACCTATTTTTTCCTCTGATATGGCTTGATATTCTGCAGATGTGTATTAAAATGTAGGTTGCCAAAGATACTAAGAGACCACACTGCTATCTGTTTAGAAAGAGACATGTCTGTGTATTTTCTGGATGAAAGGTCTTCTCAAGTGAAATATATTCAAGTTTTGTAAATTTTCTGGGACTCCAAGTAATAAATAAATAAACTATGAAACGTACTAGCCGATATGAGAAATATCACATTGGAAATATAAAGTAACTTTTTTATTGAGTACACACTTCTGAGCAGTCACAAATCTTAATTATTATCGTTTAAATTATTCAGGGTTAGTTGATTAAAATATTCTCACAGAACTGTTTTAGAAGTCAAACATCTCTGAACAATTTGAAGCGTATTTTGCCCCAGCCCTTGTCTGCACAAAGCCTACTGGTGTTTAGCTCACGATTTTAGAGGGTTGGGAAGTAAGTATGTAGACTACATAGTTCATTAAAGCACTGCATTTGTATAATAGAGATTTATTTTCCCTGTCACCTCAGTGCCTTATATTGACTGTTAAGTCAGACTTTTGTGAATTGTGATCTACAGTATAATATTTGAAAGGGATATGAAGTACCTGAGCAGTTGTGGCAGACCATGAATTTTTTTTTTTAAGCAATGAACATTCCTGGTTTAATTTTCTGCATTATTTTTTTTAATGTTTGTGTAACAAACATTTTTTAATCTAGTTTCATAATATTTTTTAACGTCACTCAGTGATAGCACTCAGCACTCAAGAGATTGCTACACATATTTATTTTAAATATGATACTGGTCTTTCCCCAGAATAAATCTGCTATATCTGATAAAGCTTCGTGCAGTGTAAACATTGTACCTTTCTTGAACTAAAAGAAGGTAGATCAAGATTAGATATAAGTAAGAAATTATTAATTATGAGGGCGATGAGGCACTGGAACAAGCTGACACAGGCAAGCTGTGGATACCCCATCCCTGAAAGTGTTTAAGACCAAGTTGGATGGGGTTTTGAGCAACCTGGTTCAGTGGAACTTGTCCCTCCCCCTGCAGGGAGGTTGGAGCTAAGTGACCTTCAAGGTCCCTTTCAACCCAAACTATTTATAATTTTATCATTTTTTCAAAATAAAATTAAAATGAATATTTTAAAACCTAAGCAGAATTCAAGTCATTTCACTCACCAGTTGTAAATTAAGAAAAATACAATACAAGAATTTAATTCTATGTTTTTGTGGTTTAAATTTAATTTGGGGTTAATGAGTAGGCAATCAGGTCATATAGGCTCATATTCCACTTCTATGCATCCCAATTGAGATTAATAACAATGAAAATGAATTTGCATTTCTAACTAATTGGCCAATTAATGGCAGCTACTTTGAATACAAGGTGGGATTTTGCTTTCAGATAAAATGTAAGGAGTTGACATCTGAAATAGTTGATATTTCAGTGGAGGATAATGACATATTCGACCTCTCAAAATCACTTTGAGGTGGCTGAAATAATAGATTATAAATATCTCCTGGTCTAAATTGAATTTTTGAAAGCTTAAACTTTTCAATAGGAGACAGCAGCTGATCTGTTGTTACCATCTCGTGCTTTGACCTTGACTTAGAACTTACAAATTTAAAAATGTTTTCCAAAATTTTACAATAATACACCCAACGAAGATTTATAGGAAACTCTTTTTGCAGCCATAAAATTCACATTAAAATGTTGAGGAATACATTTAGTTCAGGTAGCTCCATGTGTTTCCTGTGTTCAAGGACCCTCCTCAAGCTGTTATTTTGTTATTCAGTTATTGCACCAAGATCAAATTATTTTAAGGATAAGACTCTGCTATGGGAAACCTGGGGTCAAGTCAGTGAGGAAATCTGGTCTGTGTGAGTGTGGGATGTGTAGCTGGGAGGGGGCCTCAGTCCCAGATGAAGATGTGAGTGTGACTGCCAGAGTGGCTTCTGGATGGTTGGACAGAGAAGTTTCCTTAACGAAGAGAAATGTTGCTATAAAAAATAGGATATATATCCTTTCTGATCATACTCTATCAAATGGATTATATTCAAGGCTACCTACATTGAAGGTGAAGTATCGAGCTCTTTTCTACCAGTGTCCCTTGCACATCAGTTACAGACCATTGCCTTACATTGACCTCTGCTAGATCTAGTACTTATTAGCCAAAGTGTGCAAAGGGGATATAAGAACAACAGGACAATCTAAAAGTAGAGAAAGAAAGTGAAACTCAAGGAACTAGCATCACAGTTTTCATAATATTTTTATTCTACTGCTAAAATTAACATGATAACCTGATTTATAAATAATGAAGAAATATGTTATACCATTTTTCAAAATTCAGCTTTCTCGACATACACAATTGCTTTGGAATTATTTGGTGTCTACTGTTTGCTAATGTTGCTTACATTGAAAGAAAGAGTTATAATTTGAGGGTATTAGAATGATGTAACTATTAACTTGGGGTATCAGCATCTTGGCTGTGCTGAAGCTCTTGTTGCTGAGACTGATCTAAGGAAATGCAAATATGTTTTCTGAGTTGAGATCCATTCAGAGTTAGTGGAAAAAATGTTAGACTATGCAGGAAGACACTCAAACTAAGAGTTCCTTTTCTCCCTCCATTAACTTCAGAGGAATTTATTATGACAAACTGTGGATTAGGAGTCACTGACAGATGTATATAATGTTATGTGAGATGAATATAAATGTAGAATTTTACCATTAACCCTGATGTAATAAGATGTTTGTTCTATATTTAGATTTTTTTTCTCTCAGAAATATTGCTTTTAATAATGTTTCACCGATCTCTCATGTTGCATTGAAAACTTGAAACTATAACTTTACCATAGTTATAGCTGTTGAGTAAATATAAAAATGACTAGAAAAATCCATTTTCAGTCAGCCATTGATGTAAATACATCTGCAATGCTACTAAGTCCTGATCAACCAGGACACTCTCTCCTATCTTGTATTGGCTACAATTAGAACAGGGAAAGGATCTCAGGGAAAACAAAGTAACTGCTTGATCTAATATACTAAAATACTAAAAAATCTAAAATACTAAAGTTCAAGATTATTTTATGCTTTTATGTCTGTCTTAGAATCATAGACTCATAGATAGCCAAATCCTGTACTTTCAATGAACTGAAAATCCTGAGAAATGGGGCCAACTACAGAATCATATTGGATTCTGATAGCTTGTCCACTCCAAGGGTCATAAATAACTAATTAATTTAACTAATAATTTATTTCTTGCACTATTCCTTCTCTTCAAATAGTCCCATTCAGGCTATATTAATAGTCCATTTTAGAGTGCTGCATTTTTCACAGTGAGGAGGTAGCATAAATAAAACACAATTCCAAAGGAAAGCACTGGGAAAAGGTTTGTTATTTCCACCGTAGTCCTGAAGGTAAATCTTCAAAGCATTCATATGTATACACTCAATGTATTTCATTACCACGACCATGACTATGCTAACAGACAGAAAAAATTATTTATTCAGATTTTCTATAGATCCTGAATATAATTTTCTCATACTCTCTATTGCTATGATTATGCAGTATTTGGCATTTAATTGCTATTGTGCTCTGCTGTGCTAGCAATTAATCTGAAAAACAGTCAGTGGCAGCAATAAAAAGGCATCGTGTAATAATCCAACAACATGAGTAACACAGTGAGAAAAAAACCTCATTGGTCCATGTGGAAACAATATTTGCAACAAAAGGCATTGCAATCCTAGTAAAAGTTTTCTAACCCTTTCCAAAATGAGAACCCAAACATGTTCACAATTTTTGCTACAGAAATCTCAATCAGATTTTTCCATGTTTGTCCATGTAGTAACTTCCAAATTCAGATGAACTTAGATCTCCTTCTGGGCATGTTTATCAAATGTATTAAATAATGCCACATGTCTTAACTAAAACTCATAATATTTTCTTATGATCGTAACACTTCATTTTCCTAGTATTAAAAATCTAATGCCTAGTTCTCATGAATGTTTCTTTCAAAAGAGTGAATTAAAGACAGAATGGGGACTTTAGTTTGCCATGCCAAGTGTGTTAAGGGCTGCAGCATGTAGATTTATACAAAAAGTCTGAATGAAAACTGGATATACCTTGATAGCAGCCAATCAACTGGAAAACATTACTTCTTTTGGTTTGCTTCTGATGAACACTCCTTCCAGGAAAACTACAAGTTTATGTGTTTCTGATTTTTTGGGTGGTTGTTTGGTTAGAGGTTTTGTGCACGCATATGCTGAAGAGATCCTTCCTGCCTCATATAGTTGTGTGCTATTTATGAAAATGAGTAATGCCTTTCTAATGTCATATTCATTATAAAAATCACTAGCTAATGACATAAAGACTCATTCCCTTCTCCCACAAGAACTCAAACAAAATTTACAGCATAAATCTGTAGTTGTGAAGAATTAGCTCTAGTCTCCATTTACATTTTCTGCACACATAAGACAGAGGATATGACTGCTTAATAATGCATAGATTGTGAACATAATAAAAATCCTATACAAAACTATATGGGTCTTAAAAAATTTAAACAGTTTTTAAGCTATGTATACTATTTTATGCATACTATTGTAATACATTGAACTAATTCAAAGCCACATTTCTGCCACTACCTTATTCTCTAATTTCTATTGACATAATTTGTGATTGCTAAATTGTTTGCAATAGGTTCCCAGATATTCCTTGTTTATAATTTCTTCTTTATTTCTCAGATAAATCAGTAGTGATGGAGATTGTTCTCCTGATGGCCTTGAAGTTGAAGCTTGATTTCAGTCTAGTCTAGTGTAACTGTAAATTTAACTGAAAACAATTATTTCTGATTAGTAAATAACATAAATTAATTTGAGGTCTGTCATATTCTCAAAAGAACTTTTAATCAAAGCACAAAGCCCACATTATGTCTTGAAACACTCTTGGAAGAGAGTACTTGGTAAATTCATACCTTTGGTTTCATTAGCCTCAGTAACAACTTTGAGCTGTAAATTATTACTGATGTTTTTTACTACTCTCTTTGTCAAAAATTAGATTGGCTTGTGTTGCAACTGCAAAAGTTTCTATAACTTTTCCTTACCAACTTAGCAAAGAAATCTCTGTTCTTGGCTTAAACATCTAAATTGCATGGAAAGAAAAATATATGATGCATAGCATAGTTATGATGTCTTAGAATATGAGACCTTCTATTTTATGCTCAAGAATTTTCTCTCATAGAAATCAGGACACGGAAAGTGCCAGATAATTTTCACTGGGCTTCTTCACAACAGTGAGCTACTTCCTCTGATATAAGGTGACCTGTGCTAATTTTGTCAACATGTATCTATGTACTTGATTATACAGAAGAATTTTTTGAGAAATTACCGTTACTGCAATAGGAAATATGTCAAATACAGTTCTTAAAAAAATCTTACTGTTGAATTTCTTTTACACACTAGTAACTTTAATACTTCAAATTTTATAAACAATTTGCATATTTCCTGTTTTGAGATTTCATAAATCAAATGGCTGACTACTATTACCTGGCTACTGTCTACTTCAGTACAAAATTGCAAACTAAACTGTCAGCATATTTTAAACAATATAAATCAGTTGTTAATAAAATTAACTGCAGTTGCCCTGTGAGGGACACGCTATAAATAGAAAGTTAACCCACACGGTATTACTTAAGAGGTAATATATTCACATTTTTTGTGAATACATTTGTTACTTGAAACTTGTCAGGATCATGCTGATGCCATTTAGGATAATGCAATATGTACTACATTCTAACTTTTGTTTGTTTGTTCTATGCGTAATATTCTAGTAAATTCTCTGGGAAAAGGCCCTTTGAGAATGATTTCAAAGACATTTTTTAAATGCCCTGCTTTTTTAACTGTATTATTTTTAACATTGATGGTTATACCCAAGATAATTACACTAGTTACATTAGTCAGTGTACCAAGGTATTTCTAGCTTCATGACAAATATAATGAATATATAATTTGCACTCTTCATTTTTTTAATTTCACACCATCTACCATTAGCTCTTTCTCATTCTTTTCTCCCTCAGAACCATCTTATATCCTTTGGGCTGGTTTTGTTTAATATGCTGCTATAGAAAAGTATGAAACTGATAAGACACTGCGATAAAATGGTAATTTATTACTGAAAAATTAACATATTTAATTATAGTGGATAGTTATATCCAGTAATTAATGATGGCACTAGTATCACAGATTGAGTTTTTTGGCCCGCTCAAAGATGAACTAGTAGTAAGCAAAGACATGAGATTAATTCTCTCAATTATATGATTCTGTCCAATGCTTTCATCTGTGACATGTGATTACTGTAGACAGTAAAACAAAAAAATGGAAAATAAATTTTTTTTTATACACTTTATGAAGATCTGTATTATATCCTTTGTTGAAATGAATAAATACAATTTCAATGTTTCAAACTCAAAAAATTCTACTTAAAGCAATAATGTTAACAATTCATGTTGTTAAAAATGAACTATTATTTGCCTCTAACAAGGAGAGAAGAATTTGGCATTTATTTGAGCAAAAATGTCATGAATCAGTAACAGTTAGAAAAGTGAAAGAGAAAAAGCCTATTTTTTTTGTTTGTTTATTTTGGGTTGGTTTTTTTTATTTTGGTTTTTTTTTCAGTTTTATTAAAGTCTTTGGTTTCACTGCAGTGCTCTCATTCAACCTCATTGGGGGTTATCAGTGCCTGGCCACGACCTCATGTCCCATCAATCCTAACCTCAGTGTTGCCGGAGCAGTGACAATCTCCAGCTCCCTACAACCCTGCCAAGCTATGGGCCCTGCCAAGGGCCCTGCCCTACAGCCCTGCCAAGCTGGGCATACCTGTGGGTCATGTCCCAGACCAGATTTGCCTCATTGTTATTGCCAGGGCAGTGCCCAGGACAGGGGCCACCCCTGGTGCCCTCCTGCCTTCCCTGCTCTCCACCTGGGACCGGGGGACAGATCTGGCTGCCCGGCAACCCCTGGGGAGCCTCCACAGTTCCTGCTGCTCTCACTCTAGGGAGCTGCCAGACCCCACTACACAATGGTACAGTAGAAAACATTCTCGATATTTTTCTCAGAGAAATTATCTTTATTCCCAGTCTGAACCAGTCTTGTTTTAATTTATGGCTTTCATTCCCATCCTCCCTCCAGACAGCTCTGGGAAAAGCCTCACCCTGTTAGTTTGGTGACAAACTCCTCTCAAAGCTGTCCCTTTTCCAGACTGAATAAGCCCAGAACCCTCAGCCTCTCAGCAGAACTTGCTTCAGTTTATTGATGTATTTTTAGCATTATATTCCCCCCTGCAATTAAAAATCTTCAAGCATTCGTATGCTGAAAGTAGAATCCACAGAAAAAAAACTTTCAGTAACTATACTACTAACCATGCATCCAAATATGGGCCGGTATAGAATCAGATTGCATCTGGTACTGGCAGTAATAACATCTGGAATTCTGATTGAAAGATGTGAACCTAATGCAGATTAAACTCTGTACATGTGAACCAAATTTCTCAGTCAATTAATTAAAAACCAATAGGGATTTTTTATTTGTTCGTTGGTTTGTGAAGGTTTTTTTTAATTTTTACTAGAGATGGAACTCTTTCCCAAATATCAGACAGAAAAACAGTTGCAGAAAGACATATAGTCTAGACAATAGTATGAAGGTGAACACATCTGGCTGCATAGCCTGCACTTTTTTTAGATTTTTTTCATTACAGAACATGGCAATTACAGAAGTTTTATGCAGTAAGGTTTGGGGTGTTCAGCAAAATGAGCCTGCTTATGGAAATCAATTGTGGAAATAAACTTTCCACATTTTTACCAGAGATTTTATTTGTTATAATACAAATAAAATAATACAGGATGAGGGTGGAAGAATGGCATCTTCTGCTGACAGCATAGATGATGTTTTATACATTATTGTTTCATGGCCAGTTTACTAGACTAGTTTCTCCCAGTTTGCAGTACTAACGTGAGAACAAATGAAATAGAAAAACCTTCAAATCCTAAATAAAATTTTGATTTTATTGTAAGGAAATACAGAACTTCATATCAAATTTTTTTCAGAATTTTTGCTTTTATGATAATGAATTAATTGTGCTTTGGGAAGTATTCATAATTAATTGTATCTGAATGTACTGCTTAGTATTAGGAATGTATCTACCTTAGTGTGATCTGATATTTTTTCTTTTTTTAATTATTCTTTTTCCTTTTTTTAAAGCAGATATGTTTATCGTATTATTTATAGTAACTATACAAGATTATTCTCCTCTTCATTAGAGGAGCTGTGTTCATACCTCCTGTAAAGCACTCTATTTCTGTCTTTCATTGCTCTCAGTTTCTCTTTGAGACTAAAATAAAGTGTGAGAGTTATGAGGCACATAACTGGTTTTGCAATATACTCTATTTATTGTCTTCTAGGGACAAGCACAAATCTATGGAACACTGCTGTAGATGTACAGTGTCAGTCTTCAATCACAGTACTCCATGTACTATCCAATTTACCCTTCCAGACAGAGAAGATTAGTATCTTGCCCAGAAAAGGTCTTTGGTTTGGGTTTGTCCTTAAGATTTTATTTGATTTATTTTCTTTTTACTTTGTTTCCCTTTTGAACATATTACAATAGTTATGGGGTCTGTATCTTCAGAGATTCTTTCTCGCTTCCCCCTTTTATTCTTTTCCAAATGAAAGATAATGAGAATCTTTTCACTTCCATCATGCACAAGGGTTTGTTTTTTTTTTTTTTAATTTTGTCTTTCTTTCTGCCTAGCATCTTAGAGCAAAGATCAACAAACTAAAAAATCACTGCAAATTGCTACATGCTATTGTTGCTTGGTTTAAAAGCTATCTAAAATGGAATCTTACATAATAGAGTTGACAGATACCATACAAGCCTTCTCTTTCTCTGTTTTAGCACATGTAGTAGAATAATGTTGTGCAAAAAATATGTAACAATAGTGTTCAGAGAATTTTAGATGGATTGAATATTAGCACTAAAACCATTTAAGGGTAGAGAAGCTACCAAGACAGAATTTAATCTTTTTTCTACAAAATTAAGCTACAGAGCAGGAGATATATGGATTAATGTTTCTGTGCATATGCTAATTAAATAGGAGTATCTTGCCTATTAAAAAGATTCATGAACAGTACTGAAGCCACCACTTTTTTTGATGATTCCCAAAACCAAAATAATTTATCCCTCTCAAGTCTCCAACTTGTTCAACTCTGCAGGACAAAGAAGTATCACATGGTTTTGTCAGAACAAGGAAATCCAAGATATCAAAGAAGGGAGAGTGGTGATTTTTTTGTAAAAATGCATAATTTAGTTACTTAATGAGCATAAAACATTGAAATGTTTAATCAAACTGCTTTCTACAATTCCAGATGAAATGAAACAAAGCAGACTGAAGTGTCTAATTAATGTTATGATAAATAGAATTGTATTGTTCTTGGTTTAGAAAAGAAGATTGGATTGCCACTATTTTCCTATTGAGAACCATTGTTCTTCCTGTTATGAAATCAAATGGAGAAATAGAGAGTTTATCCTTTAAAACACGATATAGGTCATCAATGAAATTAAATCTTGACATGTTTTGAACCCAATAAAGAGTTCAGCAGATAGCGAAAGATTATTGTAAAACAATTTTCACTGTATTTATGATAGTCCAGGAAACAGCAGAAAGCTGAAAATGAAATAGTAACATGCTATATGTTATCATTAATGTCCACAAAACTCTAAAAGCGCTAGTTGAATGTGTGAAAGCGGATAGTAGAAATTTAAAGCTAGCATAAATAAGGGAGTCCCTGGCATTGCTGAATGGAGAAATAATGCATAGCTATCAGGGTTGTGGTGAGAGTCTGTGATACTTCTCATGGTCTTACTCTACATGAATTGATCACAAAGAGTTCCACCTAGCAAAGACAAGATTCCTATAGCTATTTTAAAAACAACAAAAGATGAACAAAACGACTTTGCTAATGAGCAAAATTAATTTTTGGTAGGTGAGGGGTATTTCTCTCTGGTGACACTACTCAATAAAAACCATTCCTTGGCAAAAAAAAAAAGCTATACTTCTGGATCTCTGTATTTTGAAACAGGGCATTAACAATGGCAATTATTATGAAATTTTACATACACCTATAGAATTGATGTTTCTGAACATGCATGATAATATTGAAATACAGTATTTCACCTAGTGAAGACGGTCTGGCACAAAAATCAAAACGTATAGCTTTATTTCAAGCTTCTAAATACAAGAGCACAGTTGGATTCAGAGTAAAAGGTCAAATCAGTTTCAACAGATATTGTTTGACAGCAACAATGTTTGAAATATCTTACAAATTATTTTTGAAAATTTTGGGACAATAGAGCATCTGATTTCTTGATAATGTGTATTTTCCTGGATCAAATTTTCACATAAAGAGACATACACTCAGAAATTTGACCTGTATAAAAGGATTTGTCTCTTTATATCTGGTCCTATTTTTTACATAAGGGTGCAAAAGTAAAGTGCTTTAATTTTAGAAGTTAAATATTTTTTAGTAAATTATGATCTTTAAATATGCAATAAAAGGGGAAACATACCAAAACATATGACTGATTTTGAATTAATGTAATAAAAATTTGCACATAACAGAACAATGTGTTGACTAAGCAGTTCAGGAATTTCAGAAATACATGAAAGAACTTAATATAACTCCTATAATCTGCTGATCAGTGTGTTGCAGCAATTTACCAGAAGAATTTTATTTCCCTGAACTGTAGGTGTGAGACTTGTAGAGTTTGAATTTCACCTTGTATAAGGAAAGAAAGGCAAAGAAGAATCTCTTTTACCACCTGAAACTCTGCTGCGCAACCAGGTGTTCAAACAGTAGTACTGATATCGCATAGATTGTTTGCCAAACAGTCATGTATACCCTTAGAGAATATCTAAGGGAGATTGAATAAGGACATATTTTTTACTTCTGGAAAAAAACAATCACCACAAAACAGAAAACCAACATTAGAAAAAAAACCACCACCACCACCTCCCCCAAAAAAACCAAAACAAACCAAAACAAACCAAAATCTACATATGCTTTAAAAATAGTAATTTGCTTCCACACACTGTAGGGAAATAGTCACACTGTTTAGTGATTCGTCCAAATATAATAATATCTTTTACTCCTTCGGACAGTTCTTTACTTAATTACAATTAAGTCTGTAAATATAACATTTTTGCAATCTTCTGATGAACAAAAGAAGAAAGGACACTCTCTTTACTTTATGCCTTCACTTCCAAATCAATTTTTTACAGGTACTAACTGGTTTTGGCCGAGGAGAAACATCCATGTTTGAGAGACAATATCATGTTGTCAACAAATCTTTTTTGTCAAATGGAAAATCACTACTAAATTTGGGCTTCAGATTTATGAAACAGGTCTTGTGTCCCTGTGATGAGTTTCATGAGAACAAGACACAAAAGGTACTGATACCCAAAATCACAAAGTGGATTCTTAATTCTTAATGGAACTCTTGATTTCAGTAGACTTTTTAGCAGACATTATAGTTGTATACTGTGAGGCTGTAGTCATACACTGTTGCAAGGCAAGAGCATATGTATTTTTTTTACTAAAATTTAATCCAGTAGCAGGTGAACTGGACATAACTGCTTTAATCCTGTAACTGTCATTTAAATACTTCTTTTCCTACAGCTCTCTGTGTAACCATTTTTCAACATCTCTGCTCCAGAGGATTATTTTGTCAGTGCTTAATACTTAAATTCAGGGAGGTAACTCACTGTGTATAGTTTGCAACATTTTTTTCTTTGTTACCTTCATATTTAAATTTTCCTGCTTATGTTTTAGTGCATCAAAATTTTTTCATCTCTTTAAAAATATATAAATATTTGAAGTTGTGTTAAAAAATCATCCTCTAGGTGACTATATACCTATAACTGGGCTAGATACCTGGAGCTGGGTTTAAGGCTAACAAAGAGAAACAAAGTAATAGGATCTAACATACTTAGAGGTCACAACATATAGTAAATTTGGATGTAACCTGGAGCTGGAGGCCAATGAGAAAGAGAAAGTGTAGAAAATGTGTTAGTAAACATAAAAATAACCCCAAGTTGACCCTTGAGGGCTGAATGAGAAACCAGCAACATGAACATCCTATTCCTCCGGGTGAAGGACTCCAGATGCTGACAATTCACAATAACACTCTCTCCTGTGTGAAAGCACCGATCTTAGGCCCAGAGGAACAGGGGAAGAGTGAACAGAACACCAGGAAGAGGGGCAGAAACTGAGAATTGTGTGTAGAAAAATTTTAGTTGCATCATTATTCTTTCTTTTTTATGTAACAATTAGATCAGGACTAATAATGATTAGACTCTTGAGATTTCAGTTATAGTAACATTAAATTATTGATTTTTATTTATTTCCAAGGTGTACTTCCTTTTTGGCCATAAACCAGATTTAGAGCATAGCACTTCAGGACCTAATTCACTACATTCAATCTGTTCTAATTAATACTGCTGACCTAGTGGAAACAAGGTAAGTAGAGCACTGCTAATTGGCATAATGTTAACAGGAAAAATCTTACTTAGGTGGAAGAATTGTTTAAATCTTACAGCTATCTCAGATAACAGATATAGTCTTTCTATGGAAGAGTGACACAGTTACAAAATCTACATGAAGACTCCTTTCACAGCTTCTGCTGTAAGGAATAAATCCTACGGGCTAATTTTGTGTGCCAAAAAAAGAGCAAAACAATACATTTGTATGGTGCAACCACAGTTCTACATAGATAGCCATAACAAGCAGTTATGCTATGCACAATAAGGTATTTGACTCCAACACAGTGATATATTTCAGGGAAATTCAGACCCGATGTGACAGCAGAGGCCTTGAGAAGTGGAGATGGAAGCTGCAGCCTGTGGATAACATTCCACAAATTGTTAAAAGCTTCATGCTCTGTAGTCTGCTGGTGTGTTATAATCAACTACTTTTACGGAGAAATTAAAGGCAATGTTATTCTTGAATTAATGTGAAGAAGTGCAAGTATTGCTGTGTGATCACAGCACAGAACAAAGATCATCATAATAATAAACATTAAATTAATAAACAATTAATTGGCAAATTAACAAAACACAAGGTGAAAAAAGAGAAATCTCTAAGTCTGTGGAATACCCGTGTAGACTGTAAGGGAAGCTTATAATTGAATTTATCTTGAGATCTAGTTACAAAAATTTTTACAATGGAAAAGGTTTCCATCTTTGAATCAGAAGGGAAATACATGTTAATAATCCAGTGGCGAACTAAAACCCACTGATCTGCAGTTATATGATGCCTATACACCTATATTCTAAAGAATAAGGTATTAGAGAAGATTGGATATCAAGTGGCTCAACAAAATAATGAAAATAAAGTGTAAAAAGTAAAAATGAAATAAAAGGTCAATTAAATCAGAGAAAAAAAAGCAAACAAACAATACAAAAAACCCACAAAGAAAAAAAAATGAAACAAAAAACTAGAACACCCCTCTCCCAAAAAGTCCCCAAGAAAAACCAACCAACCAACCAAAATCCCAAAACCAAAAAAAAGGTGGGAATAAAAAAATTCTAATTGGCAGTAAATATTGAGTTTAATCTTTACTACAACAGACATTGTAATACTCCAAAACAGTGAATCCTTTTGAGCTTAACAAATTCTGAGCTTTAAAAAAGAAAAAAATATTCCAAGGTCAGGTATCTTAGTTAGACCTCAATATTTCTTTGGCAAAAGTATGTCTCAGACATTATTTCTATTCATCTTAGTGTGACAGCCATTCAAGCAACATATGACAAAATGACCAGAAGAAATTGGAAAAAAATCCAATCCTGAATTCAGAAAAATCCTCCATTTCTTGATCTACCTACATTTCAAACACTCTGGAGGTTATACTAGAAGAGTTGTTCAGGGCATATTTTTGCTTGCTTTGAAAGTTTCAGTCTTGTGTGCTTGCACTCTCCCAAAATGAGTATCTGATCTTATGGGCAGCTTTCAGGAGTGAAGCAGCAAGTGTATACTAGACAGAGAATATTAAGGCAATGATGCCTCAAGGTAAAGCATTTTGTGTTCACTTCCAAAGGAGTATTAACAGAGAGAGATACAAAGAGCTATTGTACAGCAGCTGCTATATCTTTTTTTTTTTTTTTCTGAGAAGTTTTAAGTTTTTCTGTCCTTCAGCTCTATATCCTTCAGAACATACAATAGTACTTTCCAGTCCTACGGGCTTATATTAAGGGCAAGCTTATAAAAAGACTTTTAGATGTTTTGAGCTTTTATTAGCACAGGCTGTTTATATGTATCCTAGGTCTGTATGCACAGGAAGTTTACAATGTGCAATCTAAATCATGGCTGGGCTTCGCGAATGAAGATTCAGGAAAGGTCTCTACCCATGTTTGTCACAAGTGCGCTGGTGGCTAAAAAGGCAAATATGAGACAGGCATGTCTGATTGCAAAAGGCACAGTAGAAAGACTCCTTAGGTGGTAAATTCTGCAAGACACGATTCTTTCTGCGTTGTCTTTTCTCCTCAAGGGTGATCCTGCGTGCGTTCTCAAAAGCATCAGCAGCGTTATAGATGGTGTGTCTCCAGACCTCCCGATTTGAGGCCAGAGTAGACCAGTTATGGTGATCAATATGGCCAAGGCTGAGATGTTGTTTCAGGGAGTCCTTGTATCTCCACTTCAGGGCTCCTCTCATGCGGCAGCCGGTGGCAAGTTCACCATAAAGCAGGATCTTAGGGAGGCGGTGGTCCTTCATCCTTGAGATGTGCCCTGCCCAGTGCAGCTGTGTTCTCAGTAACATGGCCTCAATGCTTATGACTGCTGCTTGTTCAAGAACAGATGTATTGGTCACATAATCTGACCAGTGGATGTTTAGGATTGAACGGAGACAGCGTTAATGGAAGCGTTCTAAGTGTCACAGGTGGTGACGGTAGATGACCCATGATTCAGATCCATATAAGAGAGTAGACAGCACTATGGCTCTGTAAACACTGATCTTTGTACTTTTCTTCAAGTGTTTATTTTGCCAAACTCTTTTATGAAGCTTTCCGAAGGCACTGTATGCCTTTGTTAACCTGTTGTCTATCTCTCCGTCAATCTTACCATCCGAGGAGATGAGGCTACCTAGGTAATTAAACTGTTGGACTGATTTGAGCTCTGATTGGCCAATGGTGATATGGGGATGATGGAAGACTTCCTGAGGTGCAGGTTGATAGAGAACTTCAGTCTTCTTTAAGCTGACTTCCAACCCAAAGAGTTCAGCAGTGTCTGCAAAGCAGGATGTTAAATGCTGCAGAGTTCCTTCTGTGTGGGCGACTAGGGCGGCGTCATCAGCGTAGAGCAGCTCCCGGACAAGATGTTTTAAGGTCTTAATGTGGGCCTTCAGTCTCCTTAAGTTGAATAGACTTGCATCAGTACGATATCGAATGTAGATACCGTCCTGATCATCGAGGTCTGCCATGGCCCTTTGGAGCATCATGCTGAAAAAGACTATGAATAGTGTTTCACATCATTAGTTATTAGAAAGGGCTCAGAAAGTGCATTGCCATATCTGACTTGGCTGTGCTGATCCTCATGGAGTGAGATGATCATTTTAAGGAACTTGGGGGGACAACCTAAA
>NW_016690180.1:14097993-14116761 GCF_001604755.1 Lepidothrix coronata
AAAAAAAAAAAGAAAAAACAAAACAAAACAAACAAAAAAAAAAAAAAAAAAGAAGGGGAAAAAAATGTGCTGTGCCCCTGGTCTGTACTAGTTTCAAATTTTAAGCTAACAAGTACAACATTCAGACATTACTTTTATTCATCTAAAGGGAAGTTCATACATTAATGTGACTTCTCAAGACGTGCATTACAGTCTATAAATCATGGGATCATAGAATGGTTTAGGTTGGAAGAGGACCTTACAGATAATCTAGTTCCAACACCCCTGCTGTGGAACGGGACACCTTCAACTAGACCAGGTTGTTCAGAGCCCCCAACCTGGCCTTGAACACACAGTCAGCAGTGCTCTGGCAGCCAGGAGGGCCAATCACATCCTGGGTGCCATCAGGCAAACCATTATGTCGAGGGAGATGATTGTCCTGCTCTGCTCTGCACCGGTGCGGCCTCACCTTGAGTATTGTGTGCAAGTTTGGGCTCCACAATATAGAAAAGACACTAAGCTATTGGAGAGTGTCCAAAAGAGGGCAATGAAGATGGTGAAGGGCCTTCAGGGGAAGCCATATGAGGAGCAACTGAAGTAATTTCATCTGTTCAGCCTGGAGAAGAGGATACTAAGGAAAGGCCTCATTGCCATCTACAAGTTTCTCATGAGGCGAAGATGAGGGGCAAGCACTGATCTCTCCTCTGTAATAAGCACTGATCTCTTCTCTGTGATAAGCAGTAACAGGACCTGAGGAAATGGCCTGAAGTTTTGTCTGGGTTAGTTTAAGTTGGATATTTGAAAAGATTCTTCACCCAGAGGGTAGCTGGGCACTGGAACAGGCTCTCCAGGGAAGTGATTCTGTGATTCTGTGATCTCTCATATGAGATCTCAAAAATGGCACTCAGCTGTGAAGTTTCCTATCAGAACAATGCAAACTGTATGCATCCCTCAGAAGTCCTTTCTGTGATTTTGCCTGATCTTGGAGGAGACAAATCACAGAAGCTTTTCTTCAGATTGAACTACAGTGTTAACCTATTTGTATGTAACATCTTTTAATATCTTAATGAAAGAAAATGTGCATCTTATTATGGGGTAACCACACAGTATTTCCAAACAGAGAACTGTATCATGTGAGAACATATTTGTGTGACTGTCATTTAGCATTCATAAAGATGAATAGCTATACCCACATTCATGCAAATTAATGATCCAATATTGATCATGTTGTATTATCCTACATTGCTTATTCTTTTATTCCCTAGTCTGACTTATGAATGAATTCTCCATTCCTTTGTCGAGCTATGATTTTCTCAACAATAATATTAAAGGATTCAGCACAATTCTTATTTCCATGGAAAAGTCTGTCTCTTCAGATTTTTCTGCGGAAGTAATTTTGTATCTGATTATCTGCTTGTGCTTCTTTAAAACTAGTGCATCCCTTCTCACAGCCATAAAGTGATTGTGCTATGGTTTGTGGTGAGCTCAAAATGGAACCTGTACTAGTACAGTATTTAACACAAGTCCCTGCCTGGCAATTTGCAATGTGGCACAATGCACACTAAACATCCACTTTCTTTTAAAATGATTTGAAAAAGCCTAGAACAAGAACAAGAGAGCCTGTATATAACAGTATATAACTGTTTTAGAAACACTCTTGATCAATTAATTGTTCTGTCTTAAAAAAAAAAATGAAAACTTGCTTTAGATGCTCATTTAATGCAATGAGTTGTGAATAGAAGCATTTATACTTAAAAACTTTCTGTTTATAGTTTATATGCAAAAATAACTGCTGAAGTGTTTAAATGATGCTGTCTGGGTGGATGGTGGGGGTGACCAGGGTTATTTATGTAAAAATAATTAACAGTACAAAATTAAACTTTTTCTAATCTTTACAAGATCACAATACAAAGGGTATCAACTTTTTGCGATATACCGATCTTCAAAAAGAAAGTGAAAAAGAACTAGCAAATTGTATTTCATTCTGTCAGTGAGTATTTTTTATACCATCAAGTTGCACATAATGCGCATTTTTAAATAATTAGCAGAAGCTGAAATTTTGTCGATGTCAAGCCATTTTCAGTTAATTGGTACTAACTTATTTTGCTGCTGCTGCATTTAAGATTAAAAGGTAGCTAGAGAAGACGGTTAAGATTTATAGAAATATCTGCCAGTGTCAATGAAAATAAAAGATTTTTCAAACTCATACAACAACATAGGAGAAACTAAAATGATTTTGTTAGTGACTGGTGACTTTGACCTTGGGCTGGTTGCCAGGTGCCCACCACGGCTACCCTGCCACTCCCCTCTTCAGTTGGACAGGGGAGAAAAAATATAATTAAAGGTATGTGGTCAAGATAAGATCACAATTACCATCATGAACAAAACAGAAACAACTTTGGGGAAATTAATTTTATTTATTACCAATCAGATCAGAGTAGGATAATGAGAGATAAAGCCAAACTTAAAGAACACCTCCCTCTATCACATCCTCCTCTTCCTGGGCTTAACCTCTGAATTACACTAGCATAGAATATCTTAAACACCTAGTGGAAAAAACCATGAAACTAATTTAAATATTGATTATTAGACTAAGTCAATAAAATGTTAAGAAATACGGACTAAATCACAAAATTCTGAAACATCTAGAAATCTTCTGCTAGATGATTGTCTGATTGAGGACTGTGTCTTGAAAGACATCTAAACACAGGACTATTTTATGGCTAGTAGCTAGATTTGCTTGTGATCATTCAAAGCCATGCATTTTTCCACTCATTCTTCAGAAACATCTGGAATATACTGAAACATTGCAATACATGTATTTCAAAGTGTTTCAAAGTCTTTGTTACCCACAGTTTAGCAATTCGTCATTTGCATAATAGTTTAACAGATAACATATTGAGTCATGTAACTAAACAGCATCTGTGATAAATAGCAATCTTAAGTAACCTTAGATTTCTTTTCAGGGACAGAACAGAAGAAGAATTCCCTGTGATTTGGGGGTGAAAATTATGAACTGCACTTTTATATGTCTATAGATGGTAAACCAGTATGCAAAAAACTACACAATCAGAACAATCAACTACTGCCTGGCTTCATCAATATATCATATATATCCCTCTCTTTGAGTCAGATTGAAACTGGGATCCCAATCTTCCATAGTTCAAGTAAGAGCTAGGACATGTTAAATGTCTTCTATTGTATGTGACTACAAATTAGTGTTTAACAGTTAAAAGCTCAAAACGAGGAAAGGAAATCTGATGAATCAGAGACTTTCTCCTTAATTTGTCATTTTCAAACTCTGTAGGATTAAGTAGCAGAGGATAGGTATACTTATCGATTCTAGAAAGGATTCACATTGCTTCTTAGTTTTGACTGAAAACTTCTCTATCTTAACATCATATATATCTATGCAAGTACTCCAGATGTCCCTGGAAAGTCCAGAAACACTTAATTTCAAGTGAAAGATGTTTTGGGCAAATGTAAAAATAAGAAAAAAAACACCCTTCTCCCAAGCACAGACTTCACAATTTTGTCTGGAGACTGCTAAACTGTCTTGTTAAGATGCCTGTGAAGTTCTTTTTCATCACCATTCTGTACACTTTTTACATTTTTAAATTCATTAATGATGACAGATTTTTATCTGTCAGATGTGTACTTTATTAAAACTTTATTAAAAAGTATAAATTTCTTAAAATAGTCAACAAAGCTAAACAGATCACCCATAACTGATTTTCAACCACACAATTAAGTTCAGATTTTAAACTTGGGAGGGTTTTTTTACTGAGAGTTGCCATTATTCAAGTAGACTATTACATTACCTTCTCAATTGTATTTTTCCATCAGAAATGATAAATAGTCTTCCTAAATTCAAACTAAACTGAGCATCCAGAAGCTTTCTCTATCAGTGAATGAGCCTATTGGCAGACTTTTATCCCTCATTATAATGAGTATTTTGGTACTTTCCTGCTAGTTTCTTATTAAAAGGTTTTAATGCCTTTCTCTGACTGAAAAAAAGCCTTACTATCTACCTACATATATACAGTTGATCATCTTCTACTCTTTGGCAGAGCTGTTATTTTGACATAACATCAAGGTGCCACAGGTTAGTGTAACTCAGCATTCAGCAGTTTACCAGTAGCTTTCTGGGAGATGTATGCAACAGTAGCATGTCAATCTATTTAACCCACTTAGAAATTGATTCTAAAATACTTGGAAAACATTATTTCACTCAATATGCTTTCAAGAAGTCTGACTTGACCAGTGATTAATATGTGTCTAGGCTTTCGATGCTGCAGTTGAGTCAGTACTAACCATTATACTTGTTTGGATTTTGCAGACAAAATTTAAGGCCATTTGAGATCTGGTTTTGAGAAAGCATTCTGAGATCTTGCAAATAATGTGACCTATTACATAGACATGTTATGAAAATTATCTGCTAATTTTGGCCAAAAACAAATAAAAAATGTCTCAGTTTATGCTTACCTGCCTCAGATTTTTTCCGAGGAAACACCTAAGATTTGCATACGGCAGAGAAGGACATGTTTTACAAATGGGTCTCCTAAACAAATAAAAATTATGTTCTTATGAGAAATTCTGCAAAGAGCAATTGTGTAAAATTTGGCCAGTCATCCAAATTACACCGCCATTTTTTTTCTTTTGTAGAATTCCGTTAGCGTTTACCTTTCTTTACCAGTTAAGAACTTGGAGATCACATGACTTCCTGGCATGTTCTCTGGTAGAAACGGGGCATTTGGCATTTACCCATGATTTGGGTATAATGTTCACACCTTATCATTCCTTTGAAATTAAATTACTTTCACTAAGTAGCAGTTATGTGTGTTTCCCTTGTTACTAAATCTGTAATACCCATTATTTTTTGCTATTGCACCTTTTCATAGCAGTGTTATCTTTATATCAGATTGGTCAGGGTTAAAATGTGTGAGGTTATATGCGAATGTCTAGTAAAAAGAAACCCCTGTAAGAAAAGACATAATAAAGAATAAGAAAAGTAAAAGCATGAAAACAGAGAAAGGCAACAATTTAGAAAAGCAAAAAAAGAGAGAGAACTAAGAGTTCAGGGACTCTGCAGCTCAGCAGTAAGAGAAAGGGTTAACTAACACATGGCATAGGGCTATGTCATATTCATATGTCAGGTTTTAACATATATGTTGTATTCCAGTCAGCTCTTACAGTGCATTATAGATATAAGGATGTGTGGTTTGCCTTTTGAATATTCCAGTTATCCTGGTTATATGAGTAGCAAAAAATTCAGTAGCACCATCATTTAGCTTTCAGATATAATGAAGTGGTCATAGACCTTCCTAGCTATGAGAACATTTGAGTTTCTATGTCTAATTACAATTTTTTGAACCGTAGTCATGAAAAACTAATCATTGTGACAATAGTCTTCTGGAAATTATACTGTAGAAGCACAAAATGCAGGTAATTTAATGTTTGCTATGGTTCATCAAATTCAGACTCCTCATGCATAACTTGGTCAAATTTATTTGTGCACCACAGGGGCACAACTCCAAAAGGGGAAACCAGACCCAAAATGTGCTTCACAAAAAGATGTCGTTGCCTTGGCAACTAATAAGGTACTAAATGTTCTGACAGGTAGCATATCTCAAACATTGAAACACGTGGTTCTTGTATAGAAAATGTATGCAACCCAAAATCCAATAATAAAAGTGAATGCAGTATATGTTTTATATTTCACCCCAAAATACTTGTCTTGCCCATAAAAAGTTGTCTCCCATTTCTCTGCCCGTCTACCATTTAATAATTGAGTTTTTCCCAGTACCTTCTTTTTTCTACTATATAAGTCTTTTCTCTCCCTCCAGTTATTTCTTCCTGTCCCTTAATTTTCTGTTTCCAAGGTTCTTATTCCCTCTGTTTCCCACATGCACCTCAGTTTTTTTCTCTTTTCATCTGAGCTGAGACACTTCTTGGGAAAAATCTTTCCCTTTGAATTTCAGTTCCCTTCCATTGCACTGCCAATAATCTTTAATTTAGCCTGAAGAGGAATTTTCAGTGTCGGCATATGATCTGGGTTCACAGGGGCCAGCTGGGACTATTTTATTGTGCCCAGAATCCTATCTTACAATGCTTGCTGAGCAATATGAGCTCAGAAGTTGATCTCTGTCAGACTCCTTGGATCAAATTGATTATTGGAAAACATATGGCAAAAGAAATATGATAAAGACAATTCTGTGAATGGGAAAATGGAACAGTCTTACCAGTGGTGAAACTCATCAGAAATATGGAGACAGAGACATTCTGTATTTACAGTCAAGGGGTACAAGAAAAGACTAAGAATAATCTTTGATATTGACTGTCTTTTAGGTCTCCATGGCCTGGTTTCATGTGGGATAGAGTTCATATTCTTCTTAGTAGCTGGTACAGTGTTGTGTTTTGGATTTAGTGTAAGAATAACCTTGATAGCACACTGACATTTTGGTTGTTGCTAAGTAGTGCTTACCCTAAAGTGAAGGTAAGCACTACTTAGGTAGTGAAGATAAGTGAAGGTACTTCCCGTGCTCTGACAGCGAGGAAGTACACAAAAAGCTGGGAGGGGGCATAGCCGGGACAGCTGACCTCAACTGGCCAAAAGGATATTCATATAATAATCAGAGAATCATACAATGGTTTAGGTTGGAAGGAACCGTAAAAATCATCTGGTTGTAATGTCCCTGCCATGGACAGGGACATCTGCCACCACACTAGGTCGTTTAAAGCCCCATCCAGCCTGGCCTTAAACACTTTCATGAATGAGTCATCCACAACTTCTCTGGACAATCTTTTCCAGTGCCTCACCACACTCAGAGCAAATAATTTATTCCTAATATCTAGTCTAAACCTCCCTCTTTCAGTTTAAAGACATCATCTTTTGTTCTATCACTGAAAGTCCCTCCCCAGCTTTCTTGTAGGACCTCTTTAGGTACTGGAAGGTATTCCATATTTCCTACCATAGAAAATCATGCCTGATACATACAGTGGGGGGAGTTACCCAGAAGAGGGTCGATTGTTGGATATCGGTCAGCAGGTAGTGAGCAATTGCATCACTTATTTTTCTTGAATTCTTTCCCCTTAATTCTCCTCCAGCGTCCCACTGGGATGGGGTGAGAGTGAGCGAGTTGCTGTGTGGTACTTAGTTCATGGCGAGGCTTCGCGAACGAAGATTTGGGAAGGCTCTATCCACATTTGCTACAGGCACGCTGGTGGCTTATGAGGCCAATACGAGACAGACATATCCGATTGCAAAAGGCACAGCAGAAAGACTCCTTAGGAGGTGTATTCTGCAATACACGGTTCTTTCTGCGCTGCCTTTTTTCCTCGAGAGTGATCTTACGTGTGTTCTCGAAGGAGACAGCTGTGTTATAGATGGTGTGTCTCCAGGCCTCCCGATTTGAGGCCAGAGCAGACCAGCTGTGTTGATCAATATGGCCAAGGCTGAGATGTTGTTTCAGGGAGTCCTTGTATCTTTTCTTCGGGGCTCCTCTCATGCGGAGATCCTACTTTATGGTGAACTTGCCACTGGTACTTAGTTACCATCTGGGGTTAAACCACAACACTCCAATATCACATTTTTAGTTTCCTCAGTTATGAAAACCTAAATGTCAGACACTTTATGCATTCCATGTGGCTTTGTATAAAGGATGTTGCATTTGAGACACCAGTTTTACATAACGGAAATATCTATTAGCTATTAAAATTCAGATTTTTCTGCTTTAAAGAATTTTTTTTATTAATTAATTTGTCACTATCAGCATGTTTATAATTTTTTTTCTCTTATTTGTAGGATAGGTGTTCTTTTTTGGCTATAGGGGGTTTTTTTCTCTCTTCAAACCATTTATTTTTTCACTCTTATTTTTTATAGTTTAAGTTTCAAAATGTTGCAGATTTCATTTTTTTTACACTCAGCATTTTGATTCATCAAACTTTGATTTAAACAAAAATTTTAACATAAAAATTCAGTTTACATTTTGTTCAGTGTTTGAGGGCTTTTTTTCAAAGTAGGCACATACAAAAGCATGCAGAAACTTCTTAAACTGATTAGTTTTAAACTTTTTCTGTGATTTAGGATTAACAG
This sequence comes from Lepidothrix coronata, assembly GCF_001604755.1. Taxonomy (NCBI): domain Eukaryota; kingdom Metazoa; phylum Chordata; class Aves; order Passeriformes; family Pipridae; genus Lepidothrix; species Lepidothrix coronata. The sequence goes on from NW_016690180.1 coordinate 14,106,068, forward strand.
TTTTTTGAACTGCTTAATGCTAAATAGCTTTCTGACTGTAAGACCAGGGCAAGAGTCTTTATCTTTTATAATTTCTGTCTGAAGCTCAAATGTATGTTTTTTTAAGTACAGATAAGATTGTATAGTCTTAAGTAAAGATAATGGAAACATTTAGGATAAGCAATGAGTATCACATTGTAGGTTTTCCTTAGAGCCCAATAAAATTGAGTTAATGTTTTCTATTTGCCTTGTCACATACTCAGTTTCTCTTTCATTAGCTAAAACTAGAAGCTAGGGAATTAATATGCTGTGAAAAACACAGAATTTTTATTTTTCTAACTTCACCAGTGTTCTAATATTTCAGTAATGTCACCAATGAATGAATGAATAAATGGAGTTTTAAGACAAAATGAAGCACTCTCCCTTGAAAAACACATCTTTTACAGCTTTCCACACAACCAAAAACCACCAGATAGCAGTTTGGAATGCAAAAAAAAAAAAAAAGGAGTTTCTCTCCTTTTTCTTTAATTGTTTCCTGGAAAGGGAATTTCCACTTAGAAAATGTACAACGTTGTTATTTCACAGATTATATTTAATTCAATTTCCCCAAATTTCATGTATACATAATGGGCAAAGCGCTACTGTTGTTCTCTGTCAAACTACTTTCACTTTCAAAAAAATACAAGCCTCCAAATACAGAAGAGTGAAAAGAAACTCAAAGCCTGAAGATTTGGTTTTATGAAGCAAAAGATTGCAGCAGACTTACATTTTTCAGGAATAACTTCCCCAAAATATGCAAGTAATTACCAACACATTTTTAGTAACTGAGGCTTGGGAGCCTGTCACATTAAAATTTTAGATATTATAAGTTTCAGAACTCTTCTGAAAATCTGTGTTTTGTTGCATAAGCTGTAAAAAAGAGTAAAGAAAATGAAGGTTGCAAGGAGCAATGTTTTAGAGCCCAGGAGATCCATAATACTATACAGATATTTTAATTGGATTTCTTAGTCTAGGAATTTTTGTCAATTGGTATCTATCTCTTTTTTATTTTTTTCATCTGTCTTTAGCTCCTGTCAGGAAACAGAAACATCCCAGGAGTTTAAAAGCTGGAATTGGGAATTTTGTTTTTTGCAAACCCATGTATATAAGGATATCAAAGTTGTTTAGATGCCTGAAGAATGTAGTGTGTCCAAGGGAATTTAAAAAACCAACTAGACAGCTAACATTCATCAAAATCTGCTCTTTGAAATATTTGCATAATGATGGCGAAGTACTGTAATGTCCTTTATAGAAGGCTATGAGTAAAATCATGCTCTAAATCTAAATTTAAACTTGATACCATATATACACAATGTTATGAAATCATGCATATTTCACCAAATGGGTCAGATTAGAAAGGATTACCTTGGGTCATCTGATCCAACCTCCCTGCTCCAGCAGAGCCATCCCAGAGACGTTGCACAGGATTGCATCCAGACAGTTCTTAACTGTCTCTAGTAAGGGAGACTCCACAACCTCTCTAGTCAATCTCTTTCAGTGCACGGTCACCCTTACAGTAAAGAAGTTCTTCCTCATATTCATGTGGAACTTCCTGAGCATCCTGAGTTTCTGCCCATTGCTCCTTATCCTATTGCTTGGTACCCCTGAGAAGAGCCTAACTTCATCCTCTTGACACCCTCACTACAGATACTTATAGACTTTGATGGGGTCCTCTCTCAGTTACCTCTTCTCGAGGCTGAACAGGCCCAGCTCCCTCAGCCTTTCCTCAAAAGAGAGATGCTCCAGCCTTTAATCTTCTTTGTTGCCCTCCACTGGACTTGCTCCAGGAGCTCCATGTCTCTCTTGTACTGAGGAGCCCAGAACTGGACACAGCACTCCAGATGCATCTCACTAGGGCTGAGCAGAGGGGCAGGATCATCTCCCTCAACCTGCTGGCAATGCTCTTCCTAATGCACCCCAGGATACTATCGTCCTTCTTGGGCACAAGGACACACTGCTGGCTCAGAGATAGCTTGTTGTTCACCAGGATCACCAGGCCCTTCTCCATAGTGTTGCTTTCCAACAGGTTGGCCCTCAGCCTGTATGGGTGCATGGGGTTACTCTTCCCCAGGTGCAGGTCCCTGCATTTGCTTTTGTTGAATTTCAGATGGTTCTTCTCTGCTCATCTCTCCAGCCTCTTGAGGTCCTTCTGAAGGGCTGCACAGCCCTCTGGGGTATCAGCCACTCCTCCCAGCTTTGTGTCATCAGTGAACTTGCTGAGGAGGCATCTAGTCTTTGATGAATATGCTAAAAAATACTGGGCCCAGTACTGAACCTTGGGGTGTCACTACTGAACCAGTAGTGACAGACTTCCAGCTACACCCTGTGCCACTGATTACAACCCTCTGGGGTCTGCCATTCAGTCAGTTCTCAATCCACCTCACTGTCCTCTCATCCAGTCTGCATGTAATGAGATTTAATATATGAACTGTTACTGGTCTCAGAAACTATTCTGGTCTATAGCTTTTATTCTAATAGGTACTTTGTAAAACAAACAGAGAGGAGAAGAAGAGGGTAAAGAACAAGGAACTCGACTTTTCAGTGGCATTTAATAACATGATGAGAGGCAATGGCCACAAACCATAATGCAGTGAATTCCATTTAAACAGAAGAAAACTCTTACTGAGAGATTTGTTGAACACTGGAAAATGTTCCCCAGAGACTCTGTGGAGTCTACATCTCAGAGATATTCCACCTGGAGACAATCCTGGCCAATCTATTCTAGATGACCTTACTTCAGCAGGGGAGCTGAACTAGATGATCTCTTGAAGTCCCTTCCAACCTGAATAACTCTGCAGCTCTATGAATCAGGGAAGAGATGTTACATTCTACCAAGGTTTAAAAATTTTTAGAGTTAACAGTAAAAATCATGGGTAATTAAAACAGTACATTAGAAACTGTATTTGCCATTTGTTTCCTTTCAGATTTTATTCTTTTTTTAAAGAAAGAAATTAAAAAGACAGTTACTAGCAGCACAAGTGAGTGTAGTTCACTTGTAAGCCTCGGAATGAAGGTAAGTCAAATGGAAGATTTTAAGTGAACTGTCTGAGCTTGTAGATTTATGACACATTTTTGCTATCATATTGCTGTATTATGTATTAAACATGTAGCTACATTTCTTTTAGAAATATACCCATTGCTCATGAAAGCTATAAAGATGGTTGAATCATGTTCGCTGATTCTAACTGACAACTGACAGGGTGAATGAAGCAACTTCTATTCTGATTAAACTGAGAAACATCTTTAAAGAATTCTGAAAGGTCTGAAGCCAACAGCATAATAAGTTAAGGGACTTAATGTTTATAGACACCATTCAGTGACATCATTATCCTTTTTAAATTGACTTGCTGAAATAACTACAATTAGTCCTTTTTTTTTTTTTCTGCTCACTTCTGACTGATGATAAACCATAGATGATGTTTTATTTTTTAAATAAAGGATTCATTGAGAACTTATCTTTCTTTCATATACAGCAACTGCCATGTGTAGCTCTTACCTTTAGAGAAGCATGTTTTTCGTTTCTCAGAGACATGTTTACGACAAAATGTAATGCACTGCTGAAGCAGGATGTATGTAAACTGTCATGTACACCTACTTTAGTGCATATTGACACTTCCAAAATAAAGTTGGAGGGTTTTAATACAGTTAATAATCAAACACAGTAGGTCCAATATTATAGAAGTTTACTGTTAAATCTCTAAATCTTTAAGTATTCAAATAAAAGCTGGCTGATTTTCAGTACTGCTTAGCAACACTTCTTCCAATTATCTTGTGAAATATCTGGGATTGTGTGACACCTAAAATACATTAAAGAATGTCTAAGCACTTCATTGAAGATTCTCCATTTACCTTTAACTCCAATTTTTCTGTGAAATTAGTCTTATAATAACTTTTTTGTTTTGCTGAATTGTGTGTAATTAAAAATAAGTAACTAGATGGATACTCATGGTAATTTACATAAAGAAAGCTGTCTATTTTGGAGAATATGTAATACTAGATCCCATAAAGCAAATAAAATTAAAAAAAAAACCAGCAACAAAACAGGGTAGTGATATGAACAATTTATTGATACATTTATTTTTCATGATTACTAAGTAATACTAAATTTTTTAGTTTGGAGGAAAATAGGAATACTTTCTATGTGTGTGTCCATGTACATTTAAGGAAGAAAAAAATAATAGTAAAAATCACAGAGAGTGAAATTTATTATTCCACTATCATGTATTCAAAGTTCATACAACTTCTTAGGGAAGTCTTGGCATTCAGCATGTTTGAAAATTCGGCTTCATAAAACATGAAAAATATGTCAATCTCCATCTGTTTTCTTTGATCCTTTTTTACACATATATTTTATACATTTTGTCTGATTTAACTGTGGACCATAAACCCTCAGAAGCAAAGACTGTCTCCCCAGTGTCTAAAATATTTTGGATGTTGCAGATTTATTGATTAAAAACATTGTAATATATGCAGTTAAATATTCCTCCTTATCAATATTCTGTCACACACATAGTTTGTCAGAACCTCTGGAATAATCTCAAAAGTAATACATGATTATTAAAGTAAGACGAAATTTTACAAATGAAACATATTTTTTGTCTTCAGAATGTGTGTTTGAAACTGAAAACATTGTTAATAAGGCATTTTGCACTCTTTTTTTTCAGTAGGGAAAGAGATTTTATTTTTCCAAAAAGAAAAAAGGCCACATGGCCATGTAACACAATATTGTTACATTGAATCGAATTTTTATTAATGTGTACGTTCACTTCTATTAAACTTTAGCTAGTTTATTTAAAATTCCAATTTAAAAGAATTTAATTAGAACATAGTGCTCTAGAAGACTCTTTCATATACTTATTTCTGATTGAGGAAATATTTATAATTTTGATTTTCATTCTGGTACATGGTAGAATTTTTTATTATATAGGAGAGCTCATGAGCTGAAGATGGGGAGAAAAATCTATTTTTCTTGATTCCGAACTTATAATTTAACCTATGTTCAGTCTCTAAAACTTTTGAAATTATTCATATCTACAATGAAAAGTCTCTAGCTTGCTTAAAATTTGAGGGCACTCACTCACAAACTTTGAATCACAACTTGAGTTGTGACTCTCCTTGTGCGTGGTCATAAAAGTACCCACCACTCAAGTCCTACAAGAGGCTGAAAACAATGAAAGCCCAACATTTATTCTAGAAAAAGTTCACTAACATGAATGAACTAGTCTACACAATCCTCTCAAAAGACTCAAACTGCAGTCTTTGCTTTCAGCTTTTCTAGAGCTCTGTTAAATATTTTCACTTTGCTTCTAGCTCAAAAAGGGAGGGCAAGAAATGGAGGAGGTGGTAGCAGCACAGGAATAAGATCCAGAGAAAGGAAAGCATCTTGTGTGAACCTCTTAGCTGAAGGAGAATTATCCCGCCCCCACAAAAAAAAAGAAGCAGGAGGGATACAAGGAAATGCTATTTGCAAGTGTTTTAACCTCTTGACTGTGAGAAATGGTCAGACAAACAGCTGTTGCTTTTCTGTAACTCTGATAGTCAGTTGAAGGGTTCAAAAATAGTATTATCCTCCTTCTTATAACACTTTTTTTAAACCAAAGTTCATTCATTCAATAATGAATTAAACAGTTTGCAAATAATGCCTTTTCAAAGTTTTCAAGTATTACTCGCTCCAATTTCTGGTAATGCTTATATTTATAAAATATTTTCTATATATTTATCTTTGTAATTTATAAAAGTTAATCATAAAAGAGAATTAGAAATTTTCTATGCAGAAAAAAGGCAAAAGATATACAGGGTGAAATACAAATTTTTATGTTGGATGTTATAACAGGGAAAAGCTCAAACCTTATGACTATGTAAGTATATTTTCAAGCCTACCAGTTGCTATGTAGTGACACTGCATATATGATGGGACTACTTTAAACTTACATATACCAGAAAACATGCATACCGGAGTCAGCTACTACTTGATCTTAGTCAAAAAGCTGAGCTCTTTCCAGTGGTGCGCAGTGATAGGACCTGAGGCAATGGGCACAAACACAGGAAGTTTCACCTGAATATAAGGAAGTGCCTTTTTACTGCAAGTGTGACTGAGCACTGGCACAGGTTGTGGAGTCTCCATCTGAGACATCCAAAAGCCATCTGTACAAGGTTCCAGGCAACGAGCTCTGGGTGGCCCTGCTTGAACACGTGGGTTGGACCAGATGATCTCCGAAGGCCTTTGCCAAACTCAACCATTCTGTCGTTCTGTGACTTTGAATGCATTGAACCTAAATCCCTACTTAATTATCTTATATGGGTCTTAGAAATCTGTCCAAACTGAGGACCTGAAGCCTAAATTCCTTCTGCCTGTGTCTTAAAATGTCACTGTTTCATCTAGAGCTTTATTTACTAGTCACTGTGGGATAACAACCAGGGCATATGACTATGCAGAGAACAGGGAGGATCACAAATATCCCTATGGGACATTTCCCTAAAGGAAATCAGCCAATATACTTACATTTGCTATTATCTTTTCCTATGAACTACAGACTAACTGCAACACAGATAATGTTCCTTTGTTTCACTGGATATATACCTATTTAGACTACCCAGACTGGAACACATTGACTGAGAATACATTAATTTTGAATCTCTCTTACGTCTGTGTCAGACTAAAGGATTAATGTAATAAAAGTCATATTGATAATACCTATATGTGGGAAAGAATGTTTTATGAAGTCAGCGGAGAGACAAAAATGTGAATTCTGAGCTGTAAATTTTGTTAATGCAATACACTTTGTCTAAAATGTGCAATCTTTCACTTAAACCCCTTTTTTCATCAATTTTTTATTCACTATTTTATTTTAATTTCTTCATTTTTACATTCTGTTTGACTATCAACTTACTAAAATGTAAGTCGTGTAAATAAGTCTTGGAAAGTATACTTTTGCATATTAGCAGATCAGTGAACAGAAGACTTTCTCATAGATAGTCAGTTTTTATGTCTTATGAAAAGGAATATGAAGAAAAGAGAGAGGTATTAAGAAATATACTGCTGCTATAAGTACAGATAGTTATTCCTAAGTTTGACCACTTATTTCATGAGACTTTGATGCCAGGAAAGGTCTTTTTAGTAAAGTCTTCGCTGCTTTTGACTGACTAACTGACTGCTTCTTTTCTATGTAGGCTGTTATAATTGCTCCTGTGTACTCCCCTTTTTTCTATGGAATCATTCTTTTTGGAAATAATCTGTCAATCACTTTAAGAAGGAAACCTTCCTGTCTATCTTTCTTTCTGTTTTACTAGGATGCAACTTGAAGTCTCATTTAATTTCTTCAACTATAACTAGAAATTTGCCAAGAATACAGAAGTTAAGAACATTCCAGCCTAGTCAAAACATGACTTATGTAGCACAGAAGCTAGGAGAGTTGGAAATCAAATTAGTAGCATTTAATACATTAGCAATTTAGTAGCAATTTAGCAAATTAGTAGCAATTTTTACATTAAGAGCATCGTTGGCAATGATGAAAAAATACTGCTTTTCCCCTAATATTTAGAATGCTATTCCCCCCCCAATCTCTTCCTATTATTGGGAGAACTTAAAGATAGCTGATAGTTTCTACTTTATTGGTCTTTTGTATAAAATTGCTATCTGAATCCTTAGTTTTTTACAGGTTGTAGGCTGAGACAAATAAGGCAGCAAGTGATAAGGGATATATAAGTGACTGTATGTATCCACAGGTTCTAATACTTTGGATAAGATCATATTAACACTGAAATCAAGAGTTAGAAAAAGGTCATCTTAGACCTCTGTTTAAATTCAGTAGTGTTATTTTGAACAGACAATAAGGATTCCCAGGTAAAACTACATTGATGTGCATGCATGTCCACTGAACATAGTGCTAAATGTACATGAACCAGAGGACAATTGAATAGTATGTCTGAAAGTAGGTAAAGCATAATGGCATGCACGTAGCTGCAGAATGAGCATCCGTGAAGTATTTTGGCTAATTAATATTATTTCTTGGGTACGTTAATCAGCTTCAGTGTAGAAGTACATTTGACAGAGTATGTGGCTGTGATTCAAAAATTAGTTCTTTTGCTGCCCGCTACTTCATCTTTTATGCTCCACTGAATGATGTAAGCATACCCTGTGCTTCCTTTTGTGTGATACAAGCTATATGTATGGCAGCTACACTGCAATAATCTTCTTTGGAAAAGGATCCCTCCCTGATAAACTTCATTTACTTTTATGGTAGGTGTCTGTCTCAGTTTGAAGAGACTAGAATGTTTGCTAAAGAGGATGAGTTATGAGCTAGACCAAACTCCTCTCTCTCAGCAATTGTAAATTCAAAATTAAGGGGCTTTAATCGAGGAAGCGTGGAAAAACAGAAGAAATAACAACCCTTTATTAAAAGATATATGTATGTTGGCAAGAACAGTAACAGAACACAAAAAAACCTAAACAACAGGCCTGTACCCAAAAGTCCCCTTCAAACAAAAGAGAAAGTCTGAATACTTCTCTGTCTTTTAGCGCAGTTCTAATCACTGTTGGCAGAGGGCGCTGTTGGATCACTGGAGATGCAGAGTCTGCAGTTCTCGTGATGGCCGGCAGAGGGTGCTGTTGGGAGGGGGGGTCTGGGGGTGGTCTCGGGTTGTGGGAGAAGCCGAAAAGAAAATGGGGACCCTTCCCCCAACAGAAGAAGAGGGGAAAGAAAAACAGTCCACCCCCACGGAACTCACTGTTGTCCTCAGATGAAGATGTCTCAAGGCTCGTCTTTTTTTTTTCCTCCCAGCGAGTACAAAAACTCTCCAATGAAAATGCAGCAGGTCCGGGCTGCAGACAAAAGACAGCTCGCAGGCAAGTTGAGGCCAGTAGTCAGGGCTGACCAGGACGAGAAGCCAGAAAGACAGGCCTCTAGGCCTTTTCTCCAAATGAACCCACACAGACCCCCGTCTCTGTCCCAGAGAGAGAACCCAGCAAAACTGCCTTCTCCCCCTGTGAGCTGGGCCAGTAGTCCAAAAAATCTCAAACTCCTCCCCCCTTCACTTCAGCCTTCACTGGGTCATTAGCTAGGAATCCGGCTTTGCCAGCTAGATGTTTTGTAAAGCTAATTTACTCCCTCTTCCCTTTCCATTCAAACTCCGCCTTTCCTACAGTGGGGGCAGGGGGAAGAAAAATTCCCCCCCCTCAGATTTCTAACCTATGACAGTATCCTTTCTATGAAGAAAGGATCTTGGTTTTCTGGAGGAATTTCTCTTCATGTTTGTAGGTATTTTAGGTGATCTTCGAAGACCTTTATTAATGAAGATTTTTAGTCTCTGTTTGTTTTGGTTTTGGGTGTTTTTTTTTTCCCTCTCTATAATTTTGGAGAATTTATAAATATTTTTCTATAACTGAGTGTGAACACGGTTTTGACATTTGCCTTGACATTTTCTTACAAATCTTGCATACTAAAGTATGTTGGCAAAGCAGGACTAGGCTTTCCTATCTAAAAAAAAAAAATAATTCCTTTATATTTTGTGATAGATACATAGGTTCTGCTAAACCAGTGTATATACGATTCATCACTAAGGTAAATAGCCTAGAATCTACCATTTTAAAAAGAAACCAGCATTTAACTAAACTGACATGAGCCTAGACTAAAAAGAAGAGACCTGGATAAACAGCTTGATACAGGTATGAAGTGATGCAGTTTGAAATAAAAAGAGAGGGTAGCTACATTTGGACAAGTGATGTGTCCAGTGTGCTTGGTAAGACAGACCCTTAAGCAACTATAACCTTAGCTGAATACATTGGACACATCAAAGTGTGGCACTGTACATCTACCAAATTGATCCTGAAAGTATCTCAGCAGGGTATTTTTATCTTCAGAGAATCATAAAATAAGTTAGGTTTGATGCGGTATAGAATAATTTAGTTTGGTGTGGGGAACCCTCACTCAGGGCAGTACGAGCTTCAAAGCTGAATGTATCTTTGAAGTTACATCAAGTCGTTAAGAGCTTTGGGTGAATTTTACTTAGGTGTCAACCTAGGGACTTAATCCCTGCAATGTGGATGTAACCTCAGTATCATTGCCTCCTACTAGAAAATTGCTTTCTTTACTTTCAATGTTTTCTTCATCCACAAAGTTCTCATTGAGAAATTCTGAGAACAAGAGGATGTAGATCTCTCTTTAGGCCAGAAAGGGCTTCTAGGTTAGGATGCAGATAGACACATGTACTTTGCAGTAAAGTGACTATATTTTTTGATGTATGTTAACAAAGGGAGCTATGTGAATTAAAAAAAATGTACCCTACCTCTCTAAATTTTCTATCCGTGCTGTAGATAGCCAAAAGACAAACCCAAAAATCTTGTCCCATACTGGTGAGAGGGTGGAGAGCTGGGCACGGAAACACATGGTGAAGTCTGACTCCACAATTTACTAGTACCCACTTTTTGAGACATGAGAGGAACTTAACTATGCCAGAAAAAAGGAATGACATAATTTCTTCCCTTGAAAATTCAACTAAACTGTAATGAATCATTTTTCTGCCTCAAAAAGTAGAAAAGGGAAAGGAAAAATAAAAAGAAAAGAAGAAACAGAAGAAAAAGAAGAAGAAACAGAAGAAGAAGAAACAGAAAAAGAAAAGAAGGAAAGGAAAGGAAAGGAAAGGAAAGGAAAGGAAAGGAAAGGAAAGGAAAGGAAAGG
>NW_016690180.1:14116771-14124304 GCF_001604755.1 Lepidothrix coronata
AAGAAGAAAAAGAAGAAGAAAAAGAAGAAGAAAAAGAAGAAGAAAAAGAAGAAGAAGAAGAAAAATAAGCCATCCAAAATCATAGACCTCTTGAAGAAATTGGAATACTGACAATTCCTTATATTGCTCCCATCAGACAAAACCCATTAATACTAGTGCCTTGAAGATCAGTGGAAGGGTAAGCCTTATAACAGAACAAAACCCCAGAAACTAGGAAAAGTATCTGTAATAATTTTAATAATATTATTTTGATTAAAATTTTTCTATATAGTAGGACTCTTTTATTTTCCTTTTTTCCCCCTTTTGTCTAATAAAGCTGGTTTAAAAGCACTTCTGTAATTAGCTTAGTAGTATTTGACTTAGAATAAGAATAAATTTTTGACTTGAGGTGTATTTCCTTTGTGCCTGTAAGATTTGGAGTGTAACATATTCAGTAATGCTTGCTATTCTGGAAAGTATACTAAGCTGAAGATGAGACACATGGTAGGGTAGACTAGGTGGAGAGACTTTTACACTGCAGAAACCAGTAGAGATCTTTAAGAAACAGGGCCCCTATGAGGAAGAACTGGAATAAAATAATACTTTCATAAGATTGCACAGTTTTAAATAGATACCTCTCATTTGAGTGCTAGTGAAAGATACCTTTTGGCTCCTGTTTGAATTGTTGGCAGAAAGGGTGGTGTCATGTTTTTCCTCCCTACATGTCAGTCTGGTCCTAGCTAAAAAGAACAGAAGGGCCTTTTGGAAAGGATTCTTAAATAAGCATATTGAAACATATATGTTTGCCAAGAATTAGAAGTGGTTAAAGGGAATAAATGGAACAAAGGAAGAACTCACAAATTCATTTATAATAGTTGCACTTTACACTTATGTGTTTATTACATAGCAATGGAACACATTTAAGAGACAAATATGAATGTGCGGTTGTGTCCGTGATAAAGAAAGATGTGGGGGCTCTACTTATAAATGACAACTGAAACTAGTAGATCAGAGAAGGTCAACCACGTGCATTTCTAAAGGATTCTTCAGACTTTCTGTAGCACACTTTGACTACGGGAAAGAAGGATAGATTTTTTTTTTCCCTCTGTCTTCAGCCATTTCTTCTTTTTATTTTTTTTCCAGGTGGGGATGGTGTGGGCACCGGTACAAGGTGAGTTGGTTAGGATTGAAACTCTTTCTCTGGTTAATTTGTTGAGGAATACATTTAGTGCAGGCAACTCTGTGTGCATCTGCGGTGCAAGCTGCAGGTTGAGCTCTGGGTGGTAGGAGCCCAAGATAAGAAGCTGTGAACTGGAACCAATCTTTGCATAACAAATGGCATGGAACTTGTGGCACTGTCCAGGCACTCAGAGACACGGCAGGAGCTGAGGACTTATCTGGAAGACCCCAGACCATCACACTCCTAGACTGTGAGGGTATAAAAACCCAGGGTTTCCCTTGTTTGGGGACATTCCTTGGAAGCACCCAGCTTGAGCTGTTATTTTGCTATTGCACCATTATTAAAGCTGCTTTAATGATCTGGCAGTCTGCTGTGTGAAACCTAGGGTCGAGCTGGTAAGGAAACCTTGTTTGTGTGAAAGTGGTGTCTCTGAGGTGTCAAATGCAGCACCTGTGGACTCAAAGGAAAGTTTCTTAACAAATTGATTGTAGTATCCTGACCATAGTCAGAAAAACTTGATTAATGGCTACTATGTACATTTCAGTGCATTGGAGAGTTGACTCTTTTTATGTAATTTTTCTTTATTTTCCCATCAGTAATGGGTGAGGTAGGGGCAAATACCTGACAAGTGTATCTCTTCCTGGTTGAGGTCAATGATGTATTTCTTTCAGGGAAAAATTCCTTCTCCAATTTATCATCTTTAAAGCTGTCCCTAATGCTATTGACATTTTGTATTGTTGGCACTTTTACTCCTGTCAATGGAGTTTTTAAATTTGACTGCTTTGTGCTCATTGTGGCCAAGATGGCCACCAATTCACCCATGAGACCCTCTTTGTTAACATGAAATACATCAAGGAGGGCATCTTTCCTACTCAGCTTCCTTAGTACCTGTACCATGAAGTTATCATCCAGGTGGTTTAGGAATCTTCTGGACCTGTTTGTTCCAGCTGTGTAGTGTTCCCAGTTAACACCCACCAAGTTGAAGTCCCCCATAAGGACAAGGGCAGTTGATTTGGAGGTTTCCCTCAGTTCCTCGAAGAATAATTCACCAGAATCTTCATCCTGGCTATGTGGTCTTTAGTAGACTCCCATGATGACATCTGCAATTTGTTTGTCCCTTCATTCTTACCCAGAGGCTCTCAACCATGCCATCACCAACTGTAAGCAACATTCCAATCTCTCCATTGCATACAACACCATACCCCTGCCCTGCCTGTGCTGACTATGTATCCTGAAAAGCCTGTAACTATCCAACATGTCACTCCAGTCACACGACTCATCCCACTAGGTTTCACTTTTACCAGTGATGTCAAATCTCTGAGACTGGGACAAAGCTTTGAGGTCCCCTTGCTTGTTCCTCATGTTCTATGCATTGCTCCAGAAATATTTCAGGTGTGGTTTATACTAGTCAACACCTTATGGAGCAGATTGAGGGATCCCACTAGCATTCAGTTTCTCAGGTTTTGGCATCCCATACCGTTGCTTACCAGCGGGAAGTCTGGTTTTGTCTCTTTCTCTCTTCCAAGTTCTGTATATCTGGTAGCTTAGCCAGGGGTGCAAGGGTAAAAGGAATTGAGAAAGCTAGGAGGTATGATCTTGTATATCAAAGAATAGCTGAAAGACATTCTACTGAAAAATGAAACCAAATAATTTGCTAGTGGTCTGTGATATAGGACTGAGTGTCAGATAGAAGCCGGAGTACGTTTGGTAAGCTCCAAGAGCCTATATTTAGTTTTATCTGAAAGGGTTGAACTTCTATCTAAAAGGAATTCCGTTTCTACCCTCTGCAACTGTTCCACAGTGTGAAACAAAGTACAGTAGGTAAATATGTCTAGCTTTTTTTCAAAAATACAAGAGTCGAAATGAATTTTGATGTAAATGCAACTTTACTCTCCAGGCATTACTATCTGTATCTTATTGCCTCTTTACTGAGGATGGTATTCGCAGTATGAAGTGACTCTCAGATATGTAGTAATCATTTCTAATGATCAATCTTTTATTCTTAGCACAAGTTCTAGAATTTAGATCCTAAATGCACCTGAAGTCCTGCATTCAGAACATACATTCCAGTGAAGGATCAGAGGGAGATTGGAATTTATAGATGTGATCAGTATTTTGTGAGTGAGCTATGAGAAACTTCCCATTCAGTCCACCAAACTCTTTAATTGTTTTTTGTAGTACTTTACCTTCCACAACAAAGGAACTTAAAGGAACTTAGAAAACCAACACTGGTTTTACTTACTGGTAAAATTGTGAAAAATCGGAAATCTCCCTCAGTTCTGACATTAAGTGTTTTTAGTTTATGTATGTAACTTCCAGATGTGTTTTCAGTATTTTATTGTATGGAACAGCACAATCATTCCATTGAGCATGGTCACATACATTGAAATAAACACAAAAGCTCTCTCCCATTTCAGTGGGCTTCCATTCAGAACTGAGGTTACTGAATGGTATTATTTTTATATCGGAAAAAAATGCCTAGAGATTAAGAGTTTGTTCTCTTAATGGCTTTGTACATAAGAATCTACAGTCTAAATAGGTAAGACAAAAATAATAGAAGGTACAGAGAGTTAAGAAAGCTTTGTAAAAAAATGTAGCAAGTTAATGGCAAAGGAAGAAATAGAAAACATAGATTCTGAGTCTTAAAGCTTTTATCCTATTCACTAGAGAAATGACATCAGTGAATAGCTTGTTGTACAGATGGAGGAGGGTGAACAAAGCAGTGTAGATTAAGAGATGAATTCCTATAGCTGAAGGATATTCTCTTGAATAGGCTGATTTAATGAAGCAGCACTAGTACCAATGAATTTATGAAATCTGTGACAAGATTATGATGCTCTGGATTAAGAGTATAAACTATACAGAATACAGTGATAATTTAAATGCCATGACAATTCTAAGTCATGCTGCAGTATGTCAGCGATATTATTCAGGAAGAAGTTAAAGGAGAAAAAAAGGTGTTTAAACGAAAAGATGGAATCTCATACAAATTCTGAGTTTAAAGATCCACACACCCATACCCCCTCCCAACAACAAAAGTATAGAAAATTGGGGCTTGGTACTGAATTACTGTATTTGAAAATCTGTGCTTCATTTCAGATAGTTTTTATAGATAGTTAGTCATATGAATCATTCTCTGCCTTTCAAAGTGATGCAGGTGCCAACCTGTAAAATAACTCTGACCCCAGACATTCAGACACTCCTATACAAAAATTCCTAACCCTGGAGATAGGCAATAAAAATGCAATGTCTTCTCTAATTACAACAGAAAGGTCAAATTCACATCTGTTTACTTTCACACTTTGCCAGACTCGATAAGCAGAATTAGATCTAGCAGTTTCTCTACTGAAGTGTTTTCCTTGACAATCCTAGCAGTTGAAGGCACTGTCTTTGTCTGGCTATAACTATATTTAGCTAGCATCACTTTCTTTATGCATTTATCTCGTTTTCTTAGCACCAGACTTAAACTTTTCACTTAAACTTCTGTGCTCAGCTCTTGCAGACATGTAAGATTCTGACCGAGTAGTTAGCATAGTTAGCCATGGTAGTTGCAGCATAGTTTTGTGAGACATGAGAACACAACTGCCAGAAAAGAATAACAGGATCTAATAACAAGACAAGGGATGGATGTCACAACTAGAATTCTCTGATTGTCATGGATATTTTTAACTTGAACACTACCTAAGAAGTCAAGACAGACAAAGAGACAGATAGGAAATGATCTTTTGTTCTGGGAAAGAAAATAATTCTTCACCACCCTCCAGATCATACCATATTTTTCTCACAAAATCTAAACACTTTGCTATATAACATTTGGAAAAACAACTCTCAATGGTTTAGTTTCCCTCTAAGATGAGATTAATGATACACAGTCTGAAAAGATTCTGAATATGGTTTGTTTATTTATATTATGTTTTTTCCTGGGGTACTCATAAATGATCCTTTCTTTCAGGAATTCTAATGAAACTGTTGGTATACTGGAAGCATATCTGATGAGAAAATTGAGGCACCTGCAGGTTTGTGACAGTTCCCCAAATAAGGAAAATTGAAAATCAGCTACAAACGGACAATTTTTTTATTTTCATAAAGAACATACTGTATTTGTACAGTAAAGTATAGAAACTATAGTATATGTTAGCATGCTTAATTAGATGGTGTTGCCAAGAAATTAAGATATTACTTGGCCTGGGCTTGCACCTTTACAGAAAATTCTTTAGTTTCATCACAGGATACTATCTTCCTTGGCAATGCCTCATTTTGTGGTGATGATGTAGGAAAGTACAGTAGAAGTATGGAATCCCCTAATGCAGCTATAGAAAAATTGTTTTCTCGGTGAGAATAATCTGTTTGCATAGAACCAAGAGCTAAGTGTTAGTTATGCTACTAACAAGCCCATACATTTTAAAATATTTGCAGACCAATATTATTTGATTTATGAATTATTTTACTTATATCAAAAAGAACTTAGATCACTGTGGATCACTGTGGATCACGACAGAATGTTTAAGAGTCACAATGCTTGTTTATAGTCACAAGTCTGTAGAGGATGTCTAGGTGTCATGTTATATATGTAAACATTTTTTGGTGAGTGGACTGTTAGATGGATAAGACAGTGGTTGGACTGTCCCCCCCAGAGGATAGTGGTCAATGGCTCGGAGTCTCAATGGGGATCAATGACAAGTAGTGTCCCTCAGAGGCATGTATTGGAACAAGTGTTATTAATATCTTCAGGAGTGGCATAGGCAAAGCAGTCAAGTGCACCCTCATCAAATTTCCAGATGACGCCAAGCTGAGTGGTGTGGTTGCCATACCTGAAGGGACTGGTTGACATCTGGAGGGGCCTGGATAAGCTCGAGAAGTAGGCCCATGAGAATCTCATGAGGTTTAACAAGACCAAGTGCAAGGTGCTGCACTCGGGTCAGGGCGAGTCCCAGTATCAATACAAGCTGGGTATGAACAGAACTACAGTACTCCAAGTGGGGTCCTATTAGAGCAGAGTAAAGAACCAGAATTGACATCCTTGACTTGCTGGTTATGCTGCTTTTGATGTAGCCCAGGATACAGTTGGCCTTCTGGGCTGTGAGTGCACATTGCCAGCTCACGTCCATCATGAACTTCATGATACCAGAGGGAGACACTGCTTAGAAAGTAACACCTATGGAATCTTGGAGTTCTACATGCAACTAAGAAAGAAGAATAAGAATAAAGTCTCCACAATAACACAATAACTCTCCATAGGAGCACCAACAGCAAAATAATTATTTTTCATCAGATTGTACACTCACAGAGAATTCTAAGTATCTTTAAGTGGTCTGAACAGCAGAGTAAATAAGGATTATAAGGTCTGGAAGTAAACATCTCCACAAGCAGACAGTCTGTTTCCCTGACATGTATACTAACAAGCTAAATTTTTGTTCAATCTCCTAAAATGGTTTATCAGAAGATCTGGTTGAGTATGCCAGGTTTTGCATGACAATTTTTTCTATGATTCCCACATTTCATTAAATTTCGAGGGATGTACTATAACTGCATGATTTATAGGTATCTGTTGTAACTCACTAGAGAATGTTGACAAACTTACACAGCTGAGTTTCAGCAGCAAAGAATGAAGAAATTGTGCTAAAATTAGACCTTCCAGCATAATTGACAAATTCCTAACATTTCAGGTTTGAAGGCAAATGAAAAAAAAATAAATATTGAACAAAATCAGTTATTCTATTTCCAGTACATTTAAATAGATAAAAACAATCATTAACAGAAAAAAAAAAAATCAGTACAAGCTTGTTCCCGTGACCTCTGTTTGCTACAATAGGAAAAAGCTGGAACATAATTCGTACACAGAGTAGCTTTTTTCAATGTGATCATTAAAACCAACCTCTTTGGGTAATATCTTGCTCTCCCTTGCTGCAACACTGCTTTCTGCTCTCCTTTTGCCCTAATTTTCTTTTGCCTTACCTCATGCGGTATACGAACATCGTGGAGCGGGGCTTACGTGCACTTTTCATTTTGTGGTTATTTCGTGCCTTTTCTTTTTCCTAAAAATCATTATGTTTATTAAATAGTGAAATGAACCAAAAAGAGAAGGACTGCACAACAGGATGAATGCTAGAAAGAATCATACTCACCACTTACAAATTTTCCTAGTATTTCATAGGTGCACTTCTATTATTAATTTAAACAGGTCAAGACTGGAGCTACGGCATATATTAAACCATACTATTCAACTGTTAGCATACTCTCAGGCTTGTTTCTGTCTCTGCCTACTAATACTCTCTCCTTAAAAAAACTCAAGTTCAGGGGATGGAACAGGGCAGAGTTGATCCGCAGATGGAAAACAAATGCGATCTGTCCTTTTTGTTTGTTTACTTGGACTC
>NW_016690180.1:14126589-14269666 GCF_001604755.1 Lepidothrix coronata
CATTTTGTGCTTGTACTTGTTGAGTTGTTAACTTGCTAGTGACTCTCTGTTTTTCTTCAACAGCCTTTGAAATGTGCTTTTCCTTGAAACATAACAAACTTTTTATTAGCACAGTACAGTGACATCCACATTCTTGTCTTAGGGTCATTGACTTGTTCACTTTACAAAATAATAACGCATTAGAAGATACGTATAGATTTAATGCCTTGATAACTATTTATTATTAACATCTATTAATAATATCCATAACAGTAGTGTGTTATTCTGTGTGTTTTACAATAGGAGAATAATGATGATTACCTTTTTTAAAAAATCTAAATTAAACTTTCATTTCAGAATGGGAAAAAAAACCCCTAAGTTCACTATAAATACAATAATGAATTTGCTTAGATCTATGGATGATTTTAAACAGTACAAACAATATTCTATAGAACACTTTAGAGATCATCTACTGTAGAAGAAGAAAGGGGTTTACTTTTATTATACCCCTCCTTACCAGGATTTCTCCTATATAGGTACATAATACTTCCCAGATTGACAAGTGTCTTGGGAAAAATTAAAGTCATATTCAACAAGGACGTCCTGCAATATCCATTGATGTCACTAGAAAGACTGTCCCTGGGCATTGGATCAGTCACAGACCTCAATGGGTATAGCCTGTAAAGGCTGAAAGAAAGAAAATAAACCAGGATGAACAGATAAGGAAAATGCCAAGAATAAGTACAGGTGGTATGTAGACAACTAGGGTTCAAGCTTACTCTGTTTGGCTCAGTAAACCTTTAATTCAGACTGAAACAACTCCAGTAGAATACAGTGATCCAGAAGAAAAATTACCTTAGAGCACAGAAGTGAGTGGAAGATGTGAAAATTTGTCAGCCTGAATATATTTCCTTGCAGCAAGATGATGAAAACTACCCTTGTAGTTGCAGAATGAATAGGATCTTACAGCATGTAAAGCAGAATATTATGTGAAGTAACATTATTTTTTAAAAAGTCTCTCTGCTAAAATTATGAACAAAAATGAATGTTAAATTGTGCTGGAATCCCCATGCAATTCCATGCATATCACATAAAAATCAAATAATTCATCATGAATAATGCTAGCACTGAACAAGGAGCAACAAAATAATTTTAAATAATGATTGGCCTGATGCTGTAGCAAGCTTCTTTAGTGTTTTGTAAGTTTATACTCCATTTGGCAAATGTGCATTACAAACAAAGAATATTACTGTGTTCCAGAATCCAGATATTAATGTAGCTTGACTTGGCCTGCACGCAGCACACTACATACAGTACTAGACTATGCCTCTACTCTTAGTACTTTTTTTTTTTTGCTACTTTTATATAAAGGGAATGTAAGTTACTTTGTCTACTGCCATCATCTGTGTACGTAATGAGGAACTCTTACATTAAACTAATATAATGTGGTGTGAAGATTGTAAGTGGACATTTAAATGACAGCAGGGCACCTAACTTCAAAGCTCTCAGTTTGAATAATTTCTTTCTTTCATTGGCATACAGATTAATCCAGTGTGCCTGCTTGCACTGGGTAAAACCTATTTTGTTATAGAAGGCATCCACTTTCTGCTGAGCCCAGCAAAGTAGGCAAACACGTCCTTTAAACTAGCCTGTCCTTTTTTCTTTCTCTTTTACCCCTGGAAATTCTTTGTGGTTTTTTTTTTCCCTAGTGTTACTGTTCCTGTTTCTAAGCATTTATTTTTTAAATACAGAGCTACTGTAAGTGGATAGCCTTTTATTCTTTATAAAATGTCTATTTTTGGGGCTGCACATTGCTGAGAGACACTGTGGTTGTCGTAAAAATTACACGTAATAGCTTTGAGGTTTAGAGGCAATAAGAGAGCTAGGGAGCTTCAGGTCAGAGCTCAGAGTAAATTCATTAATTCCTTTTTTAACTGAAAGCCCATAAAAAATTAATGAATTGGGCTTCCTGAGCTTAGTTTGCCATATATTGCAGTAAACATTTTTTTTTTGTCAAGGATTACTTGCAGCTTTACATATTTAATCTGCAGAGAAAGAAGAAGAGAGAAAGAAGAATAACATTAAGGGAATAATTTATCTCACATATATTGTGCTATGTGTCACAGTTGCTGCTGTCCTAGAAAGAGGACACTGCAGTCAGTACAAATGTAGATAATAAGAGATATACTCACAGATACACATATAGCTAAGGGGATACACTGAAGTCTAAAGAAGTGTAATGTTTTGACATAAATTAATGCTGGAATATAGCTGCAGAGAAGGCATCTCACATTGGCATTTTGGGGGGAGGTTGGTACAATGTATTCAGTGAATTACCCATCCTTTCATCTCTCTGAGGTGTTTACATACACATATATCAGTACCAGCTGCTGAGGCAAGCACAGTGGTGTCTTACAAGGAGCTTAGCCAATACACCTGTATTGGGTCTACTGCTGTTTACAAATTTGTGCAAAAATACACAAATTATTAGTGCAATATAGCCACTTTTGCAAGGTGCTGCAGTCAAGCCTTACTAACTTCACGGTGTCATTATGCTGTGTTGATTAACTGGCTTAAGTTAGTGGCAGTTTAGTGACTTTTATGCTTTGGTGCACTGAAGAATGTAGGCATAACCTAAGGAAAGATGGAAAAATATGATAAAAATTGTACTGAACACAAAATGATTATTTAAACAATTAACTGGAGATTCTCAAATGCTAAATTAGTGCATTTTAGGCCTACAGTTATAGAGTGAATACAGCCAGTATTATTTTATGTGTTTGATGGTACTATGCAGTGGAAAATCTACTAAATCTACTAAAATTAAAAGTTGGTTTCAGGCCACTTGACTTACAATGAAAGATAAAAAAATCTCAAATTTTAACAGAGGTATTATTCTGCTTTTTAACAGAGGTACCATCCTAGTTTCTAGTCTTTTAACATTCCATAATAAGGATGACTACATATGGCAGGAAGTCCTTCTTGAAAGACATAGCTGATCTTATACACGAAAACTCGTGGCCACTCCTGATATTTCTGATGAATTAGTGCGAGCCCAAGTCTGTAGTTTTTCCAAAATCATGTAATAGCCATATTATCTGGGAAAAAAAATCAAATTGAGATTCCAGAGTGGGCCAACACAATCTGAATCTGGTCTTCCTTAAGAATAAATATTACATATTAAGGACAATCAAGAAATAAGCACTATGGAAATTTAAGGCCATTCATTTACAGTAATAATAATATTTTCTTCTGTCAATGTCTAAAATTGGAGAATGAAGAGACAAAAAAATTATTTCTGAAAGAAATGTATACATGGGAAGGAATATGAGAATTTAATCTTGTCCCTGCAAATGTCAACAGATTAGATTTATGCACAGTATTTTGTTTGTTTGGGATGATATGGTTTTGTCATTTGTTCCCCGCTTGAAGAATGTATGTACAAGACAAATTTAGTGCCAGATGTAGTATCTTTTGGCTTTTAAATAGCATCTTAATGTGTAGTGGTTTTGTCTGGAGTAGTAAGAAATACGGGGCTATGCTTTGGATTTATGATTGATAACACAGGGATATTTTTGTTATTGTTGAGCAGTGCTGAAACAGAGTCAGGAGCTTTTCTGCCACTCATGCTGCCCCATTAGCAATGAGGATGAGGTGCACAAGATATTGGGAGGGGACACCTGACCCCAAATGATCAAAGGGATATTCCATACCATGAAGCATCATGCTTAGCATATTCAGTATTCATTGCACTTCATATATTTTGTTGCACCTCGAGGACTGTGTCCAGTTCTGTGCCCCTCACAACATTAAAGACATTGAGGTGCTGGAGTGAGTTCAAAGAAGGACAACAAAGCTGAGGAAGGGTCTGGAACATTATGAGGAGCAGCTGAGGGAACTGACATTGTTTAGTCTGGAGAAAAGGATCCTAAAGAGAGACCTTACTGATCTCTACAACTATCTGAAAGGAGGTTGTAATGAGGTCTCAGTCTCTTCTCCCAGGTAACGAGTGACAGAACCAGAGGAGGTAACTTCAAGTTGCACAAGGGGAGGTTTAGACTGGATATTAGGAAATCTTTCTTCACTGAAAGGATTATCAAGCAGTGGAACAGATTGCCAAGGGAAGTGGTGGAGACACCATTCTTGGAAGTGTTCAAAAAATGTGTGGATATAGCACTTGAGGACATGGATTAGCAGTGAACATCATGGTAGTGCTAGATTGATGGCTGGACTTGGTGATCTTAGAGATCTTTTCCAACCTTAACAATTCTATAATTCTATGACTCTATATGAAACTGGAGAAAGAAGGAAGGGGGGACATTCAGAATGATGGCATTTGTCTTCACAAATACCATTATGTGTGATGGGACACTGCTTTCCTGGGAATGTCTGGAACACCTGACTGCCAATGGGAAGTGGTAAGTGTTTTGCTTTGCCTGTGCACATGCCTTTTGCTTTACCTATTAAACTGTCTTTATGTCCAGCCACGAGTTTTCTGACTTTTACTCTTCTGCTTCTTTGTCCCATCTGACCTGGGTGTGCACAGGCAGCTGTGTGGTCCTTGGTTGCTAGCTGAGGTTAAACTATGACATAATGTTTGGTTTCTGGCCACTGCAGACCAGCCTCGTGCCTGTGGACTTGGGGTGTCTGTCCAGGCTGAGGTACGTGACTGCTGCTTTCCTCATTGCAGGTTCAACCAGTAGTGAAGCTGCACACACACACACACACACACACACACACACATAGGACACTGACACGGTCGGTCACACAGGCTGCCACAGACAAGGTACTGCCTTCAACAGCACTTACATACAGAGCTCAAAAAACACAAGCCAGACAGTCAAGTCCTTTCAACTTCTACAGCTGGTGGAAGCAGAAGTGAAGGTGCACACACGTGCATTTTCTATATTCACAACCACTAGCAGTGCCCTGAGTACTGGCATGAGCCCTTTGCCAGCCCAACAACCTTGACCAGATCCTGAACCTTCTCATTTGCTCCACAGATCTCCCACTCACTAGTCCGGTTTGGTGCTCACTAGCAAACAAACATGCTTTCAGAGCCTGGATTCCTATCTCCCTGGACAATTTGATTGATGGGTTGAATAAACCATGCTGTCTATGTGTGTGCGGGTGGGAAGGGCTAGGCCTGCAGCCAACATGGTTGCACCCATGAAGAGCACATGGCAGGGAAAGCCATTTGGCTGGGCTGTCAATAAGATCCACCTGGTGGCTCACCCACACCACACCCCCTGGAGCCTCTAAGTGGCTGTGGCACCCCTTGCTTTGGCTAGGGGAACGTTTAGCCAAAAGTCCCTCCTAGAGGAAGTGTCCACAATAGCCAGAACCTGTAAGTAGACATGCACGGGGGCTCTATCTCCCCCTTGCCCTCTGCCCTCCTGACCTGTCAACATGTGACCTCCAGAGTGGTAAATATGTCTCTCTCCTCTCTTTATTCTTTCCTCTCTTAATCTCTCTTTCCTTCCTCTTGTGGGCAACTTGTCTGTATTTTACTTAAGTTATGAGTATCTCACTTAAGTTTGTGTTTACTGAGTGTAACAAAGGTTCCCTTACTATAGCAGTACTTGCTAGTTTCAGTAACCTGTTGTAATGCTTTTGTGAAGTTGCATGTTATTTCCATAAAACCCTTTTTGCCAAACCCCCTATTTTCTCAAAAAATTAAAAGAAATCTTTTAGAGAAAAATGTGCAGTTTTCCTCTGGATGCGAATTCAAGGTACCAAAGAATCAAAGGCTTTGCAAGATTTTGCGTAGGCAAAGTCTCTTGAAGCCTGAAATAAAAGTGTCACACTCGGTAAAGCATGGAGCTTCTAAGCCAGGTTATAACACATGCACTCACACACTGCTTTCAGAGGCACTCTGTGATCTCAGGTCCCTCTGAATACCAGACAAGACTCTCTCCCTGCCTGATATTCCAGCCCAGACCCCAGGTTTGGGCTGGAATATCCCCAGGACTTGCTGTCAGGTCCTGCTTGAGAGTTGCTAGCAAACACACATGAACACCCTATGCATACCTGCTTTGGAGGAGGTACAGACCAGGAGTGGTCTCCCTTCAGCAAGCACTGCTGAGTCCCTTACTCGCCTCATTCATACTACTCCCTCCCACTGTCTGGTTTTTCAGGACACACACCACTCCTAGCCCCAGTGGCTGGCAGACATAGGTTCCAACACCTAGAACTGAAACTCCCACGCACTCTAGCACACCTGGTGTGACTCCAGCTGCTGGCCTCAAACCCACTCAAGCCAGTCCCCCCAGTAGCTGACACCTAGTCCTTACGCCACTGACACACACAGAGTACAGAGAGTGAAATAACACAGAGAAACAGTTTTAAAAAATAGTTTAATAAGAAGATATACTACAGTGATCAGGCATAGGCTCAGTCATGCAAGTGTGCTAACTGTGCCCATTTTACAACTGATTGACCCCTCTATACCTCTTTCTCTCTGTTCTCCCTTTCTTCTGCCTTTATCATTCCCCTTTGAGTTTGCACGGACCACCTGCAACAGCCTAGACCTTCATCTGTATCCATTAGCAAAGTTCTGGTTTGTGTGTGGTTTTTTGATAGCCTATCAATTAGTGTGACTGACAAGATTTGTTTCCTGCCTTTGTCTCCTTTGAGTTTCCCTGTCAGGTTTGTGTCTCTGTGTATTTTATTTCTGGATTCCCTCTTTTCCTTAGTAACCAGCTTAACAAAGTCCACAATCAGATAAACTTACAGAAATAAACATTACCACTTTGTGCATACACTTCCCATTTAATACGATGGACTTGTTTTGGTTCTCCTTACTGCCTCCTTTATAATTTGTTGATCAGGTTTGTCTTGGTATATTCCTAGTCACGGCTTCCTCCTTTTCTCATTACTCTCTTTTACATTTAAAAAATCATTTTCCAGATACTCTGAAGAAGCAGACACTATGTCCTTTCACATATTCTTACATCTGTAATTTAGAAATAAGCAAGAAGTCTGTTTTGGGAGTTTGGTCAATAATGGCATTGTTATAATACAATATTCCTTAGGAAAAGATAATTAAAATAGGAAATTATAGGAAAAAGGCTGTACTGGACTGATTTTAATTATAGGTGGGGTAAAAAAACTATAACACCCCCCCTGTGGTTGTAGTGCTGTTGATTTCTTCCACTTCCTCCATTTGAGAGCTTTAATGAGTGTTGTTAACTTGCAAACCCTGTTTTGTGGCTGCATTAAGAAAGGGATCCTACCAAAATCTGGGGTTATTATTCCTGAAAAAAAGGACAGGAATATAAAGAATCCCACATACATAGCGAAGTGGGAATTGGAGGAGAAAACTATCGTGGTTAAACTAGAAATAGAATAGAAATGGGACCCTGTTGTGGTTTAACCCCAGTAGCACCTCAGCATCATACAACCACTTGCTCACTCCCCCACAGCAAGAATGGGAAGAGAATCAAAGGATGAAAGTCAGAAAATTTGCAGGTGGAGATAAAGAAAGTTTAACAAGTAAGGCAAAATTTGCATGCACAATGAAAGCAAAATACATAATTCATCACCAACCATTGTCAGACAGGCATTCAGCAATCTCCAGGAAAGCTGGGCTTCATCACATGTAACAGTGACTTGGTAAGACAAACACCATTACTTTGAACATCCCCCTCTTCATTGTCCTTTCATTTTTATTACTGAGCATGATGCCAGGTGACATGGAGTACCCCTTGGACCAGTTAGGTCAACTGTCCTGGCTGTATTCCCTCCCAGCATCTCGTGCACCCCCAGCCTCCTTCCAGGTAGTGTGGAGGAAGAAGCAGAAAAGGCCTTGACTCTGTGTCAGCACTGCTCAGCAATAATAAAAACATTCCTGTGTTATCAACACTGCTTTTATCATAAATCCAAAACATAGCCCCATAAGAGCTACTATGAAGAAATTTATCTCTACACCATCTAAAACCACTACAGACTTAAATAATAATGTGTGGGTTCTGTTCTGTGGAGACCTGGATGGAGGAGGAAGATGGAATTACACATAAGAAGCAGTTTGCCTGAAAGGTTACTAAAGACCTTTTAGGTCTTTTGGGTCATTTGGTAGGAGCAGGACTTTGAGATCTAGAAGAACCCTTAGATTTCTATATTTCTGTATTCTTAAGTTTTAACTACCAGATTTAATAGCTTCAATGAGTTTCCCATTTGGAGAGGGAATAATTTAAAGTTCTGATACACAGAAATTTCTATCTTCAATAAGTGATGATGGTGTGTTGTATAACTGGTATATAGTATTGTACTGTCATATTATTTTTTGAATTCATTTAATGGTGATTATTTTGAATTTTAATTCCAGTAACAAGTAAACTCCCACTCATAGCTGATAATTAATGATGACAGAAACTGTCTAAATACAAATTGATAGTCCAAACCTGAAGCAATTAGTCTCCTTACTAGGTAAGTCAGAAGAAAAATAGTAATGATTTATAACACTTTGATAATTTTCAACTTCCTTCTTTGTCAATTTGCTTTAAAATGTGGTTTCGTTTGTTCTTACTTTGCAGTTGAACTTTGTCATAATGAAAAAAGTTTTTCTTAGCAAATGAAGCATAAAAAAAGAAAATCAATATCTTGCCATTGCTAAGATAGAATCTTGAAAATGTCATACTTATTTCAAAATTCATCCATTCTATTCTTGATTGTTCTTGGTTCTCACTTTAGCTAACTAATGACTTTCTCCTATTTCCACTGCCAGAAAAAGAAAACTCACTGACTTCAAACCAAGCAAAATCAGACCCAATATCCAACAAAAAGGTGCCCTCGAAGGTAGAAAAAAAAGGTCTCTTCAATTTGCGTTAATTGTTTATCTGTATTTGAAGTGTACTAAATAATTCTGTGCATTTTCTTTATATCGGTCTTTTGCATCTTGAAATTTAAGATGAAAGCAGAAATTTTTGCCAAAAAAAAAAAAGGGAGATCCCTACAGAACGGAATTTTAAATGGTTTCTGTAGTGCTAACTCTGGTCTTATGAAGTCCAAGGAACTTCAATATTGATCTTAGTAGGAAAATACTAAAGACTTTGCAATGTCTTATAATGCAATGTGCAATGATAATATAGACACAATAGTACCACATAGGAAAAGTTATTTACTCAGCTTAACTTATCTTAAGCCTTTAGTCTATTATTATGTAAAAGTGTACTGAGGTTTTCCAAACAGAATTATTTTATTTTTCTCTACACATTTTAGAGACTGAGTAATTCTTCATTAGTTGTTGTTTGCTATTGAAAAAATCAACCCAAGCTTGTAATAACTAGAAATCTCACTCTGTAAGATTTCTCATAATTTGAGCATCTAAAAATACCTGTGACAACTGAGATTTTTAAGTGTCTTGCAAAACTAACCCAATACATAAGTAAATCTAATAATGAAAAAATTTCTCAAATAAATTAGGAGTCTCCAAAAAACCCTGAACGAATTAAGAAATCCTCTCTAGCCACATTTCTTTGCATTATTTTGTATGCATACCTCTAACTCACCTAATTTTCAGTTGACAGAATTGAACCATAGCAATTTCTTAATGGTTTATACAGCCTTTAAATATTCTTATTGTAGATTAAATAACACTGTGAATAATTTTTGTGGTTTTATTTGCTTACCCTACCTAAAGCACATCACTTAATATTCAAATACATATAGTAGCAACAGTATTTGGTAGAAAATTAATTCATTTGGAAGCCATTACATCATTAAATGTTCCTGAAAAGCAAAAGTTTGCCAGTTGTTCTTGATGTTGTCATGGAGGAATAGGTGGCTGTTAAGGGCAGACCTCTATTAATAAGGAAGAAATAATTTTTCGTTAAATAGATGGAAAATATCCCCTACAAAATTGCTCATAACAACTGTCTTTTAGTCTTAAATATTTCCCTGACTTTTGCTGGTTCATCAATGCCTTCTGTTATTTTTCTTTTTTTTTTAAATTTCTATAATTCAAAGAATATATGTTATTGTCACTATTTTATCATACTAAAGGTTATATGTTCTATCTGAGACCAAGGCCCTGTTGTACTACAGAACCTATTATGGAAATGCCTAAAAGACCTGCTTCACAGCTTGTGCAATGTAAACGGAGAACAAAAGAAAAATAGAAGCTGATTCCACTTTATTGTAAATTATAAAGAAAAATCAATGACTTGCCAAAAATCATATATGAGAGTTTTAGCAGAAATTTGAGTGGATTATAATCTTCTGAGGAGAACTCATCAAAATACAAGGTTTACAAATTTCAGCTGTGAAGCACACATGTATGTAAACGAGGTATGTATTTTCATTTCATTATGTGACATTACTTCTATACATACAGTTTTCTTTAGCTGCTATATATTTTAAATAAAAGATTATATATATAAAAATATTTTCTGTTGCAGCTGTCTACCCATCATAAAACTTATAAAAATATCAATTTCACTTTACATCTATTCAGGATCTGTAGTTACAAAATCTTTTCAGAGTCATTAATCTTTAAAGCTGCCTCCAGACTTCCAATTTTTGTTGGTGTACAACTTCACAACAGGAAGGAGATACCCAACCAGCTCTGGTTGGCTCGGAATGCTGAATTTTGGTTTCTAAAGATTATTTAGATTACTTAGTTTTTCCCAAGAAGATCTGGCTGTCCCAGAATTACAAACCCTGGAGTTCTGGTAAGTCCCAAGGGACATAAAAGTGGGATAACTCAAAAGTGGCTGGGTTTTTTGTGTTTGTTTTTTTGCTTTTACTTCAAGAAAACATTTCATTTTTTATAGAATCTCTTTTACTGCATTTGACAATGCATTAGATTATTTGGGAATGAAAATAAAAGACTCACATTTTTTAACCTTTCACTAGAATATACTACTAGCATGCAATGTGGATTATCATACAATCACATCTGATGTTAAATTGCTAAAAAAGATACAGTCTTGGCTTGTTCAAATTATTATTCAGTTTGTCAAGAGTGGAATATATCAATACAAGTAAGGCTAGTAAAATAAATTATGTGCTTTAATTTTCCTCACTTATCATGTGTCTACAGAGAGATGAGATCCTTTGAGCATTCCAAGTTGGCTGGATCTACATTTGTTGAGGCATGAAAGACATATATCTGGGTTAGCGAGTTCTGTGAACGGTTTATCTACATTTAGAAGCAGGACATGAACAATTCACTCACTATTAAGAGAAATGGTATACTGGCTTGACCATACTAGAGCAGTTACAGGGCTTCCTACCAAAAATTTGCAGATTCAGAATATGGGCAGAAAAGTATGAACATGTTTAAACCCTAACCTGTAATTATGCATTTTTATGTTTTGTTATGTTGCGGTATGCTTTATAGCTCATAATTTTTATTTTCTTCTTCTTTATAAAATATCTATTTTGTTCCTTTACATTTATTAAAGATTTGTCCAGTTTCAAGATGAAGAACAGGAAAAAGTAATCCTATGTATTTCTTTCTACTTGTCTTTCCTGAATGGTCCAGACGTTAAGGGAGGAAAAGGATTCAGATATCCTATTCTTCATGCTTGGAACAGTAAAGCTGCAGAAATGATCTAAGAAGAGGGTTATGCAGCTTAATCCTCTAGCTGTGGCCGTTTCACTGACGTGAGAGCATAAACTGTAGGAGTTATTGCAATTGCAATAATATTCCTTGCCTAGGAAACACACCTCTTCTACTTTTGATGTTCCTCATCAGATAGAACTTCTCATAAATAAAGCAGTAATGCCCTGGGATGTCTTTAAAAAATAGACTGAGTTAAAACTCTTGTTGCCTCCTATTCCCTCCCTATTCAAAGGTCTGTTTGATCTTTTATTTATGTGAAATGACCCATGTGAAATTGTTGCCACAATAAGTAAAGGACTTTAATTCCAGAGCGGATGGGATTACAGTGTGTGTCTCAATAAACTGAGAATTTAGCCCCCTCTCGTTGTAACTGCTTGTGTTTGGGGGCGTTTGTTTGTTTGGTAGAAATGTTTAAAAAAGTTAAATAGAAAAAGTTATGAAATGAAGATAAAATATTTTCTGCTCATGAGAAATATGCCTTAATAATAAAGAGATTATTAGATAATGTTGCAATGAGTTCATAAAACATTTCAGAAAATCCCATATGGCATTATAAAAAAGTTTGGAACTCAATAATACGATGCATATGAGTGTCTATGCTTATACTTGTTTTAAGCCCCTGAGGATATTAAACAGAAATTTGAGGTTTCTCAGGATAATGTGAAAGAAAATGAGATCAAACACTGCTTAGGCAGTTCACAGAAGCGCTGACCATTCTTTCTTGGCTCCTGAGTGCTCTCTAAATGCTATGACTGAAGAGATACATTCTTACTTAATACACGTCTTTTAGATTTTATTTATGTATTGCATTTTATGCTGTTCATAATGAAAATTGCAGAAGCAGTTTTCTGTCATTAAGCAACTTCTGTCCCTCCACTGGAGTTTAGCTAAAAGCAGGTATCTGTATCTATACAGGAAAGTAGATGTCAAATTTACAAGTTGAATAGGACATGCTCAGTAAAAAAAAATGATTCCTTCTTTTCACTTTTATAGCTCCTCCCCTACTGTTAGCAGAGGCCTCTGAAATAATACCACTAAAGAATAATGGGAACTGCTATAAAAAACATAAAGCTATTAAAAAAGCAACAATCCTAAAATAAAGTTATTCCTGAGTGCACAAAAGCAGCTGCTGTATTGATGCTTGCAATCAATTACTACACTAGAAGGCATTTTCTCCTCTTGAAGAACCTATTATTTTGAAACATAATGCAAAGTCACAGCAGGTGTCATAGTGGTGGGCCATGCATACTGAATTTCAACCAGATACAAAGAGCCTTAAACAGGCTAGAGTCTGTGTGTATTCTATATTAAAAATCACCAAAACAACAATCCTTCTATCACTATTCTAAACTGTTTTACCACATTTGGTGTGGGAATCATGGCATTCATTGCTAAGACTAGATCCTTAAGCATGCAGTTTGTTAAAGTGTTCGCATAAGTAGAAAAAGTGGAATTAATTTTCAATGATTAGCTTCTGAGTTTCAAACAATTAATATATTCACTTTTAAATGCATTTGCTATACATGAAAATGTCGCTAATCAGGATTTTGCAATATATTGTTTTTGATACACAATGTAAAAAGTAGGTATCCCAGTTTCACAAAGAATTACTATCAGAAATTAATAAAAGGTTTAATTTTACTCATATTTTTAATCTTAAAATTAATATGCAAAATAATTTGGTCATATATTAGTCATTTTGTTGTGGAATAGTAGCTTAAGTAGATAATATTAAACTGATTGGCAAAAAACCAGAGTAACTAATTTTTTGAAACATTTAAATTATATTATTTACATATTTATATCCTTACTAAATAAGATTGGATGAGAATATTAAATATTTGAATAGGTTTCAATATTTGAAATTTTAATAATTTCTATTGGGTCTCATAGTTGTAATGAATTATTTATGTGCATGTATGTATATATATACATATATATATATATACACATATATATATACACACACATACACCCCATATGTATATTTCCACAGAAATATTATTACATCCCGGGCAGATGGAGCTCATTTAGCTCTGTAAGGCCATCCATCTAAGAGAAAGAATACTCTAATTAAACCTACGTCCTCAGGACCTCGCTGCCACCGTCCAAGCTCACTTGGCCCTGGCAGATGAACCTTAGGATTAAAGGGTGGATCCAGTTCTGCGCACACTGCATCTCACCTAAAAAATCCACGGTGCAAGCTCAAAGGTTTTTACCCACATTTGCAAGGCCCTGTAGCAACGGGCAAGGGTCAAAACGGCAAGTGAAAGGTGCACTGGAAGCTGCAGACCCAACCCTGCATGCAGACGGTTCAGGACATCATCACTGATCAGAGATGACAGTCTCTTTGGGCAGTATCCTGAATGACCAAGCAGCCTTTTTCAAGGAGAGCACTGCTTGCTCCACTTGGAGAGGGACCTAGAAAAGGTGACCTAACCAAAGCTCATCTCCCCCTTCACCCAGTTGGTTAACCATGGCCAACAAGCATCTTCTTCTAATGCGGTCACATAAAGATCAAAAGACAAAGGCATACCCCTGCCTCCAAAGGTGTACCCAAATTGACTCTCACATGCTACTGGAACATCAGAACCATGCTTGATACTGCGAGTAGTGGACGTCCTGAGCATCGCTCTGCCCTAATCACCCACAAACTATCACGTCTCAACATTGACATTGATGCCTTAAGTGAAGTTAATCTCCATAAGGAAGGCAGCCTTAGAGAACAGGGTGCAGATTACACGCTCTCTTGGTCAGGTAAACCCAGAACCAAAAGGCTTCTCTCGGGAGTAGGCTTCATGATTAAAAACTCCATTGTTCCTAAACTTGAAAATATGCTGACAGGTCATTCTGATCGCATTATCTCCCTATGCCTTCCACTACAAACAAGCAACACGTTGTCCTCTTTAGTATATATGCCCCAACTCTCCAAGCTGACCCTGCCGAAAAAGATAAATTTTACTCTGGCCTGCGTCGCCTCACCCAAAAGGTTCCAGCAGATGATAAGATCATTATCCTTGGTGATTTCAACGCTGGAGTAGGAAAGAACTTTGAAGCCTAGAAAGGAGTATTAGGCAAGCATGGTGTTGGAAACTGCAATGATAATGGTCACCTTCTGCTAGAATTCTATGCAGAGCAACAGCTCACCATCACTAATACTATCTTTCAGCAGAAAAATAGTCTGAAGACAACATGGATGCATCCTAGATCTAAGCATTGGCACCTCATCGGTTATGTCTTGGTGCGACAGAGAGATATCCTCGATGTCCACCATACCCGCGTGATGCCTAGTGCAGAATACCAAACAGACCATCGGCTTGTACGCTGTAAACTTAACTTCAATCTTAAGTTCAAACCTAAAAGGGGCAGTATCCCAAGGAGAAGACTCCAAGTTAGCAATCTTCAATCAGCCACAGTGAGAGACAGATTCCAGGCAAATCTTAAAACTAGGCTCAAAAACCATTCCATAGATTCTATAGATGCCTCTCCTAAAACACTTTGGCACCATATTAAAACCAGCATCCTGCAGTCCTCTGAAGAATCCTTAGGGTTCTCTCTCAAGAAGAACAAGGACTGGTTTGATGAAAACAATCAAGAGATCCAGGAATTGCTGAGGAAGAGAACCGCCCACCAAGCACACCTTGCACTGCCATCCTGCCATGTAAGAAAAGCTGCCTTTCGTCTTGCATGCAGCAAGCTCCAACAGAAACTCAGTGACATCCAGAACAAGTGGTGAATTAATCTTGCTGAAAAAACTCAATTATGTGCAGATACGGGTGATCACAGAGGATTCTATGAGGCCTCGAGAACAGCATATGGGCCTACATACCAGGTCCAAAGCCCTCTACTCAGCGCTGATGGTCAAACGCTTCTGAAAAAATCTCCATTCCGAATTGATGTTCTGAACACTTTCAGATTCTTTTCAGTACTAGCCGTCTAGTTCAAGACTCAGCAATTCAGTCCATCACACAACAACCAGTGAAGAATGAACTGGATATTGCTCCCACTTTGGAAGAAACTCTTAAGGCCATATGGCAGGTGAAAATCGGCAAGGCAGCTGGGGTTGATGGAATTCCACCTGAAGTCTGGAAACATGGGGGCCTTGCACTCCATGCTAAATTTCACGAGTCTGTGGGGTGCTTTTGGGAAGTAGGCAAACTACCATCAGACCTTCATGATGCAGTCATCATCACTTTGTATAAGAAGAGAGGACTTAAATCACATTGCTCAAATTACCATGGTATTACTCTGCTCTCCATTGCTGGCAAAATCCTGGCAAGAATACTCTTGAACAGACTAATAACCACTATAGCAGAAGGAATTCTACCTGAAAACCAGTGTGGTTTCAGAGCCAACAGGAGCACCACAGACATGGTATTTGTCCTCAGACAACTGCAAGAGAAGTGTAGGGAACAGAACAAAGGTCTCTATGTAACCTTTGTTGACCTCACCAAGGCTTTTGATACTGCGAACAGAAAAGGTCTATGGCAGATTTTGGAACGTTTAGGTTGTCCCCCCAAGTTCCTTAAAATGATCATCTCACTCCATGAGGATCAGCACGGCCAAGTCAGATATGGCAATGCACTTTCTGAGCCCTTTCTAATAAAGAATGGCATGAAAAAAGGCTGTGTTCTCGCACCAACCCTATTCACAATCTTTTTCAAAGGGCCATGGCAGACCTTGAGGATCAGGATGGTATCTACATTCGATATCGTACTGATGGAAGCCTATTCAACCTAAGGCGACTGAAGGCCCACACTAAGACCTTAAAACATCTTGTCCAGGAGCTGCTCTACGCTGATGACGGTGCCCTCGTTGCCCACACAGAAGCAACTCTGCAACATTTAACATCCTACTTTGCAGACACTGCTGAGCTCTTTGGGCTGGAAGTCAGCTTAAAGAAGACAGAAGTTCTCTATCAACCTGCACCTCAGGAAGTCTTCCATCATCCCCATATCACCATTGACCAATCAGAGCTCAAATCAGTCCAGCAGTTTAATTACCTAGGTAGCCTCATCTCCTTAGATGGTAAGATTGATGGAGAGATAGACAACAGATTAGGAAAGGCATATAGTGCCTTCGGAAAGCTTCATAAAAGAGTTTGGCAAAATAAACACTTGAAGAAAAGTACCAAGATCAGTGTTTATAGAGCCATTTGTGCTGTCTACTCTCTTATATGGAGCTGAATCATGGGTCATCTACTGCCACCACCTGAGACACTTAGAACACTTCCATCAACGCTGTCTCCGTTCAATCCTAAACATCCACTGGTCAGATTATGTGACCAATACATCTGTCCTTGAACAAGCAGCAGTCACAAGTATTGAGGCCATGTTATTGAGAACACAGCTGCGTTGGGCAGGACACATCTCAAGGATGAAGGACCACCGCCTCCCTAAGATCTTGCTTTATGGTGAACTTGCCACTGGCTGCCGCATGAGAGGAGCCCTGAAGAGAAGATACAAGGACTCCCTGAAACAACATCTCAACCTTGGCCATATTGATCACCATAACTGGTCTACTCTGACCTCAAATCAGGAGGTCTGGAGACACACTATCTATAAAGCTGCTGACACTTTTGAGAAAGCACGGAGGATCACTCTCGAGGAGAAAAGACAATACAGAAAGAATCGTGCCTTGCAGAGTGTACCACCTGGGGAGTCTTTCTGCTGTGTCTTTTGCAACCGGATATGTCTGTCTTGTATTGGCCTTTTTAACCACCAACGTGCTTGCAACAAGCATGGGTAGTGCATTCCCAAATTTTTGTTCGCGAAGCCTAGCCATGATATCCCAGAATGTTTGAAATTTGACTTCTCTCTTTCTCAGCTCCATTCAGGTCCCAGCTGTATGCTCCCGCATTCCTTGGTCTGGCTCCGTGCCATGCTCTGCTGCTACGGGCAGCTTTTTTCTCTTGCTCTCTGGAATTCTTCTGATCTCTACTTCACAGTCTTTGACCAGGAGCCCAGGGGGCCCTCCCTGAATTTGGGGTTCCCCCTCGACCACCCCTGGAGTCTCTAATTCTTTCTGTGCAACAAAGTCTCGGCAAGGGGTCAGGGCCGGGGGGGAGGGGAAGCCCCCGGCCCCTGCAGGCCGTATGCCCCCCCCCTCCCCTCTCTTGTCATGGTCTCTAATTCCTACTACGCCAACAAGCTTCTTTTTCGGTGTGTATGAATATGTCATTTTGTAGAGGCGTAACCAAGCTTCCCATTGGCTCACCACCAGAAATCCATCTCTGGGGCTACCCATCTTTCAGCTCCGGGGGGGAGAGCTGGTCAAACCACAACAGACAAGAGTAAAATTCAGCTTGTTCAGAGCCCAGCTAGGAGGGATAAAGCCTCTCCAAGGTGTAATTGCATTTAATTTGACACCTTTCTGATGTCAATGTGTTAGTTTTAGTTTCAATATGCTCTGGAAAGCCGTGTATTAGTTATTCCAGTGATTAACGTATTTCCTTCTTAATAAAAAGTTAAGGCAGAGTTTCAGTGAACCTAGTTAATTTGTTTTTCAGGAATATATAACTATGATATACAATTTTCCACCTTTTTAGTCTTAACCAGGATCTCATAGATTGGCTGCAAGTTATAGTAATATGAAAGTTAGTGTGACTAAGCCCCACAAAACTGTCTTTTTGTCTTCTCAGGAAATTATGCAGCACAAAGTCCAGTCTCATTGCTAGTCTCCGCCACCTCTCTGTAAAGTAATAAGGATTTGAGGATTCTGACTTCTTATCGCTGAATTTCCATATTATTGCTGCAATACCAACTCATCATTTTTATTTTTCTTTCTAGCTTTGCAGATTTTATTTAAAGAAGGAATATTCACACACTCATGTTAGACTTCACGGTAAAAACTTTGCTTACACCATTGCAAGAAATCAGTGCAGGTGTAGAAACTTGTTGGGTAAAACTTTTGTTTCTCTAGATATCCACAACTGCAAACAAGAAAAAACACCTCTTTTCGTTCAGATTGGAAGAGATTTCTCTCAGAAAAGGAGCATTCATTCACTAAGGCTTTTCATAACATTGATCCTTCTTTGTATGCTTCATGCATACCTACTGTAGCTATTTCTGTATTTTTCATTGATGTCACACTTCTAACTGCACTTTGTGTAAGATTAGAGTAATGTTTTCTTTCATGCACTATGCCTCCCAGAAATAGGTATGTATTCATTTTAAGTAACTTAAGATATTAAACCATTGTAGTCAAAACGGAAGCCTGTGAGGGCTCTACATTAGTGGGTTAATCACTAACTAATTAATCTTAGCTTTCCTTAAACTCAAATATAAATATACTTAAATAATGTAAGTATGATCATATGTAAGCCTTTTGTAATGCTGTGATAGTATGCCAGACACAGCACATAGGCTTTTTCTGTAAGTATGTGATCAATGTGACCAACAAGAGATAAATAAGTTGTGTGTAGTACATAGGAGGCATACAAGTATTAAAAAAATTGTTCCTAGGCAAGGACAAGATAAACACAAGGAAGTGCAAAAAAATTGTGTCTTGAGGGCATCACCACTCCTGACTGTTCTTGCTTAGCCTCTCCATCCTGCCCATGGACCCAGAGCCCCATTATGGGGGTTATTAACTGATCCAGTGACACCACAGGAGAGCCTTTGTTCAGTCCTACCTCTAGTCCTGCTCCCTGGATGGACCTCATATCTCCATAGTAGCTTTGTTTCAATTCCTGCTTCCTGCTGCTCCTGACTGTCCAAATCTCCTGGATGGATCCCAGGCCTTGATTCTCGGATCTGTGGAGGGACTCCATTACTGGCATCTGGCTCTGTTCACCCTGGTCAGACCCTGTGGGTCTGTCTCTCATCCGTAGGGGCACAGCCTGCACTGGGGTCACCTTTGCTTCCAGCCAACCTTCCTGTTGGAACCACACTTGTCTCTTTTGTTTCCTGAAAATGACTACATGACTGTTTGAAGACATACTATCAGAGTACTTTTGCAGTGTCAAGTCCACAAAGAAAACTAGAGATAAAAATAATAATTTGGAAAATAAAATGCAGAGTGAAATGACAAATCGTGTATTTCTCACTATGATTTAAATAAGAAAAAAAAACATGAATCTGTTAAGATCTAGAACATGGTTAATATCACTGATTTTGGTAGTGCTTAGCTTTGACTCATTATTGTGGAATGCTGTTTTTTTCTAAGGTCAGAATCAAAAGGATTTGGATAGTATGTTCTAATAAAATATCCTCTTTGCAATTGACTTATTACCCTTTTGATGGTGTGGAAAAAAAAAATCATGCTTTATGACAATAATTCTTTATTTTCTCCAAATCAGTTAGAAAATATATCCATTCAGTTTTGGAATAGCTACCTCTTATCTCTGAGACCTTGGTAATTTAAAACCAAAACTATTATTTTTATTTATTAATTTTATTTATCTTTTTTTAGAGTTACCCACTCAGATTTGTAACCAGGGGTTATAGTGTTTCAAGTATACACATACTCTGATGTCCCCTTCCTGGAAACTTTTACTTTTTAACTTCAGACACTTTCTTGCTGGAATGTTTTCTTTTACCTGTTCCCTCTGAAAACCTGTGACATCTCTGTCCTTGCTCCTAGGAAAGACAAAATTTGCATTTGCTTCCTAAAGAGATTGAATATTATGCCTTAAATTCTCCTAGGCAAGAAACTTAAAAGAAATAAAAATGCATCATTTTGCTATGTTGAATGGAATCTATTGAAATTTAATTTTGATACAAGTAACAAATCCCATTAAAATACAATAGATATGGTTGGGTGCCTTTCTTTTTGCTGAATGAAGAAGAACCTAAAAACACCCAGACATTTAATGTACACACACAAGAGGCTGAGTTGCCAGTGCAGTGTAACCAAATTCAGAGTCTAACTGACAACATCATCATGACACTACTTACCTTACAAATAAAAGTACACTTCACTCAGCTCCAGTTGCTACAAGCACTATCCTCTCTTGGGGCACAGACCGAAGAGAAAAATTAGATATATTCTGAAGCTTTTCAGTCTGGTAAAGTTTATTTTTTGTTTTTGTTTTCTTTTTTAGTTTGAAACTTACTTCTTTAAAGAAATTTAAACCTATAATCAGCATCATACAAACTCTAGAGAAATATAATTTGCTGAGGAAAAAGTCTTGTAGAACTCCTCTAATGTCAAATTTTTGTTTGAAAGCTCTATCTGACCACATATAACTGGACATAAATTTTTTTTTTCCTATTTCAAAATTTCAAATTTTAAAATAACACACATAACACCATAAAAACATACATGTCACCTAGAAAAATATTCCAGAAAAAAAGCACAATGAAATGGTGCTATTTTTACTAACAAAGAAACAGCTATGCCTTTTGTGCATTTCTTTTAATGCAGCCCTAAAAATGAATAATTTGGAACATTAAAAATGTGTAGGATATATCAGTCTGAAAGTAATTGTGTTGTTTTTAATCTTGTAGGCTTCTGCTGCTCTTCATTCAGTCATGGAGCACTACTGTATTGCTGAGGAATATGTTCAGTTCCAGTAGCTTGGTTAGCAGCTGCAGTGTGAGCTGCAAGTTGAGCTCTGGGTAGTGGGACCTTAAGACAAGAAGTCGTGGACTGCTGACTCCTCATATAACAAGGGCTGTGGGGACCTGTGGTCCAGCCAGCTGAATGGACAACCAGAGACATGACAAGAGCAGAGGACTCCAGATTATCACATAAGACTGTAAAAGCCCAGAGTTCTCTTTGTTCGGAGTCCCTTCTTGGAGGCACCAGCTTGAGGTGTTATTTTGTTTTTGCAACCTGATTAAATTATTTTGAGGATCAAGGGACATCTGAGACTCTGCTATGAGAAATATGGAGTCAAGCCAGTGAGGAAATCTGGTCTGACTGTGTGAGTGGGGGATGTGTAGCTGCGAAGGGGCCTTGGTTCCGTCTCAGGTGGTACAAGGGTAACTGCCAGCGTGGCTCCTGCATGGTCAGACGGGGAAGTTTCCTCAACATGTAAAATCTACACACAGCAGAATTCAAGAAAGCACCTGGTTGAATCATGGCCAGAGACCTCACAAACTCTGTTTGCTATTATTAGGTGATTGTATGTATAGGTTACACAGAGGTATTAAGCCTTGTATGTTTACGTTAATGCACATTAGCTGCTGATTCTATATACAACATTTCACGAAACAAAAATGCTGATTATATAATATTAACTGAGTGTTCTCTGAAGCTAAATTAGGACTGCTTCACTCTGTGAAACAATCCAGCAATCTTTAAGGTTGGGACCTTAAAGATCATCTTGTTCCAACCCCCCTGACATGGGCAGGTACACCTTTCACTGGACCAGGTTGCTCAAAGCCCCATCCAGCATGGCTTTGAACACCTCCAGGGGTGGG
The DNA here is from genome assembly GCF_001604755.1 of Lepidothrix coronata. Lineage (NCBI taxonomy): Eukaryota > Metazoa > Chordata > Aves > Passeriformes > Pipridae > Lepidothrix > Lepidothrix coronata. The sequence continues at coordinate 14,148,502 of NW_016690180.1, forward strand.
GCATCCAGAACTTCTCTAGTCAACCTGTTCCAGCACCTCATCACCCTCACAGTAAAGAATTTTTTCCTTAATGTCTTATCTAAACCTACTTCTTTCAGTATGAAGCCATTCCCCCTTGTTCTGTCACTACATGACCTTATAAATCCTTCTCCAGCTTTTTTCTAGGCCCCTGCTTTAGGTACTGGAAGATTGCTGCAGGATTTCCCCAGAACCTTCTTTTCTCCAGGGTGAATAACTCCAACTCTCTCAATCTGTCTTAATAGGAGAGGTGCTCCAAACCTCCAATACCTGAAATTGTAGTAAATGGATATAGCCAATATTAGTATAACTTAAACATTAAATTATTTCAATTTAAATGTAAGTGAAAGGTATGACCTCCTTTATATTTTCATATGTGACACAGGGACAGACGGTACAGACAGACAAGTATTTTGCCTTTTATTAAGTTACAAATTTCCACTAACTTGGCACAAGTCGAGAGTATTCAGTTATTAAATATAAAAACATCCTCTATGCTATGGAAATTTATTTTTCTTCTATGAAAGCTATTTTTTCCTTTAATAATTGCTAGTTAAGGAACAAACATACAGCACATTACTTAAAGCAAACTGATTAATGCTGAACCAAGTTGAGAGGGAAATAAAGTAAATGAACTTGAAACCATCAAAAGCATATGAGGTGTATATAATAGAAAGGGTCACAAAGATCCCAAGGTCAATGAGTTCCACATTATCAACATATTAGTGAAATTATAACTGTGAATTGCTTAATGAAATTAGGCAGACTGCTCTTGAGTACTCTCTCAATGCAAAGATTTTTGCACAAATAATACAAACTTACTTAAAATTTCCCAAGAAAAGTTATTGAAAAAATACATTTGTTTACCCAGACAAACACGAATTTCATGGGGTGTTAAAAATGCTTTCAATTTTTAGAAGTTGTAAAATGAAACTAAATAAATATTTTTTAAGAAATCATTTAATAAATTACCTCCCAACAAATATTATCTACTTCATAAGGATGAGATATGCAGAGATAAATTGTCCTTTTTTACTGATTCTTGTAGCTAAAGCTGCAACACAAAGATTCAAAACTTGTAAAAAAACAAGAACTCTATAGAAACTGATATAATGATACAAAAATTAATCTATGTAAACCCTCCTGAAACAAATCCTGCAATGCATTTTTGTTACAAAAAGAAAATTACTCATTGCCTGTTTCAAATCCAGGATATGTTTTGGCGTTTATTTTCAGATGCTGAGGAGGATTTCTGATTTCCATCTTATTCTCCTTTCCAATAGCCTTTTTTTCCCAGTTGACATCTGAGAATTTTTCTTACTTTTTTTCTTTTGTGTTCTTTTGTGTGGCTTCCAGATGTAGTGAAACAGAACAAACAAAAAATTCAAAATACCAGCCCTTCTTTCTGTTCTAACCTGATAGCTATCACCCACATAAAGTTCAGAAAAGCTCCAGAAAGATAATTTTATAAGTTCTATCAGTTAAACTTTTGAGAAACACTTCCAAATTATTTTTATTTGAGTAAATATTTTCTTTTCCAACCTTGAAAATCAATTATATGCCCATAGTTTAAATGTTGCAACCCCTCAAAGACAACTAAGAGCTACTGAGAGCTTTCAAACTGTATTTATTATTGAATTAAACAAACCAAGATTTTGCTTTGTCATGCTGAAAAATGAGTTTCAGTGATGATGAGACATTAGTAGGAACATCAGTACTTCATTACTGCCTGAACCCTAAAGAGACTACAAATTATTTCATGTTCCTTAGAATGTGGCTTTCCAAACACTTATCTTCCTGTAGGACCATCATCCATCCATTTAAATCAATATGTTATTATTGTGATTAGAACTTCTTGATAAAGACATTCATCTGTTTGGAAAAAAAAATCAAGACAAGAAAAACAGAAAGTATGTATCTTGAGATTTTGTAAGTATAAGGCAAAACTACACACAAATTTAGATCCGGTCTAAATTATTTTTATAGTTTTCACTTCAAAGTAAGCCTTTTTGACTGTAAGAGGTAAATGCTATGAAATATTTCAACCTTAAAATATATTTATTGAGTTACATAGTTTCAATGTGAATGTCTTCGAAAAGTTTAGAACTTATTTTCTGATCACTTTGAAAGAAGAAATAGAAAACAAATATCTCCTGGAAACTATTTTGTTTTTATTGAACTAATATTTTCTTACAGGAAAAGTTACATCAAAAAGTTCCTAACACAACTCAACTCTGAACTCCCTTTAATTATACTTTAATTAGGCTTATAATTTTGCAAAAAGTTACATATTCACTCTGATATGAATTAAGAACCCAACCTGTAGTGTGGGGCTCTAGTGGATAAAAATGTACGACAAAAGGAGGGTTCCTCATGTGCATTTCTGCTATGTGAACTTCATTCTCACAATTTTTGCCATCTCATGAGCAAGTTAAATAATTCCTGTCCATTTCCTTATTCATCTGAAGATACAATAGACAGCACATTTCTGGATGATTATAGAATGCCTCAGGTGAATTTTTCTATTGCAGAAGACTGAAGAAGAAGTGACTGGAACTTCTCAAAAACTTGATTAATGACATTAAAAGGTGCTGCCTGGAAAGTCTTATTAAAATCATTAGAAAAAGAATGAAAAGAGGTTTTCACATTTACTTAGGACTATTGGGTTTTGCTGTGATGTGCCTGACAATCAATTAAGAAGTTTCTGTTTTGTCGCCTTTGGAAGTTAAGAACAATTTCATATTTAGTAGCATTTTTACTTGTTTATGCTTTAATACAAGTGTGACAGGCTGCTTGCCTGAAGCAGTCTCTATTATTAGGGACATTCTCCAGTTCTTCCTAATAAATTCACATGTGGTTAACAATTCATGTCCTTGCTTGTGTTTTATTAACCATACCAAAAAACTGGGAAAGGTTAATATGAAGTAGTGCTTGATATTACTGGATTTCCAATCAATTTTGTGAGCTTTCTGTTGCTCTGCAGCTTTGGGGTACAATTTTTGAAGAAGACTTCTCCAAGCCTTTATCTAGGAAGAAGGAAATAAATCTTTATTAAAACAGCCCCCTCCTTTGACAGAGATCTACTTGTCTCTTCACAATTCATTATTAAAAAAAAAAAAAGCACCCTCACAAAATGGCATGCATCTTTTTTTCCACTTAAAAGAGATTGAAATATTCTTATGAAAATAACATTCAAAATAGTGATAGCGGCAGATATTCACAGATCATATATGGCTACTCAAGCACTGGCAAAACAATACCTGGTAATGTCATTTAAAGGTAGCATATGCGAGAGTTTTTGAAGTTTTAAAGTTTGTTTCCTAAGGAGACAAAGGTTAGTTGATTAGGCTGTCTGCTTCCCTCCTTACCTCTAATAATTTTGAGGCCTTCAGGCTAAATTCAAAAAAATAAAACAATGATGAAGATATCACTAACACACCAAACGCCTATGCTGTCTTTAAAAGTAAAGCTGCATAGATAAGAACACCATTCCACGAGGGAAAGGATATTTTATAAAATTGAAATTTGAAAAAATCCAAAACATTGGAAGTTCTATACTCAAAGAATGAGAAAGGATTCTCATATTTCTATATATCTGTGAGATTTTGCATATTTCTGGTAGTTAAAGTGTCTTCAACGTTAACTAAATCTAGCTGCTGGTTCTGTCCCATGATTTTGGCTGCTGCATAACAATATTACGTCAGATATCCCTAGCATGACAGGAAAAAAAGAGGTTAAGCAGATGATCTCTGTGGAAATATGAAATTACTACTTCCTACCACAAGTTATCTGTTTGCTTGCATCCTTGGAATATCTGGGAATTGAATGAAAGATCAAAACCTTTCTTTCAGGTACTGCTATCTTATTCTTTTCCTTTTAACCTTCCCCCTTTTTTCAAATTGTCCGGGAGATACATGTAACTTCTTCTTCTCCTTAGCATACATGAACTCTTGCTGGTCTTCATTAACAAAATTATCCACATGAAGATTCAGGTCCCAGCCATTTATTGTCTTAAGGGTTCAGGAAAGGTTTCAAAGATTTCTTTCTTCTTCATGCTCTTTTGTAAGTGTGGAGCAATAGCCACAACAGTGCTGTACAAGATGAATTGCTTTCTCTATCTACTTCCATCTGCTTTTTAGATAACTAATGTAATCAATGCAATCAGTTCTTCTATATTACAGAGTACCTATGGAATTTCCAAGATAATACCCTCTTACATTACCATCTAGATTACTATTCACTGAAATTTCTCTCAGAACTTTACAGACATAACCTTCTTTCTCAATTCTCATATGCTTTTAATTTTTTTTATTCAATCCATTTAGCCAAGATATTAAGCCAGCAATATATTGCCCTCTTATTTATTTGCTTTCTTAGGCTCTCTCATCAGCAAATTTTATTATCAAAGATATTTAGATTATCAATCTAGGTCATTGATAAAAGAGCATTAGTGTCATGTCTAATATCAGTTCTTGAGCTACCCCATTAGTTTATGCTATGCACATTGATATCTCATCATCAGGAATGACAATTTAAAATGTCATAGATGTGATATTGGACAAAAAATCAGAATTCTACTCAGTGGGAGACAAAGCAGCTGTCAAATACATTTGGTTAGAGGAGAGGCTACTAATAGAGGCTACTAATAGCTCCAATAGACAGAGCTATAGTAGGTTACTCTCTGTTAATAACAGATAGTTATTTATCTGGACACAGATAAAAGGCAAGTTACTTGACTGCTGATTTGCGTTTGTAGATTTTATTTACCACTGAGTCTGAAACCAAAATAACTCACTTCTCTCTCCACATTTGAAACTATAAAACTATACTGTACTCTGACTTATGAACAGGTAGTTTTAGGATCTGATTTTACAAACAAAATAGAATTATGTAATCTTAAAATACACAGAAGCAGAACATGCACAGCTAAATAAAATCCAACCCTTGATGAGAAATTGAGTCAGAAAATTAGGATAATTGCCTGTCTGTCTTGGAAAAAATTCAGAAGGGAAGAAGAAGGAAGACAGCTGCAGCTAATGTATCTGGAATTTCCTCTCCAATTCTTTTATTACCTTAATTTAAAATGAGTTTAGTGCTAATAAAGTTTCTAAGCAAAACAAAGTTTCAGATTACAGGCAAGAGTTTGATTGTCTAGGGAAAAAGGCTGATGAGTGCATAGGATCCAGCCCTCTGTTAAAACACAGAATTAGATTAGTTATAGAACGTTAGCTTTTTCTGCTGCAGAGTTTAGTAAACAAACATCTTTCCTGGCTTCACCTACTCACCTTTGCTAGATGCACAGGGAGCTTAGTAATTATATCTGCTGGGTAAGGGAAAGAACGATATCCTCCATTCTGTGGCTTTATGCTTTCAATATGTGACTGGCTAGGAAATAAAAAAGTATGCTTAATGGAACTGACAGAAAAGCCTGATGTTGTGTGTTCAAAAGATTGCAGTTTTGACTAAATTTAAATGAGTAACCGTGTTAACTTGTAAAAAGACAAGAAGATTCTCAAACTTTATTTTTTTCTAATCAAATCATTATTGTTAATAATTGTAATAATTCTGTCTTGCTACTAATATGTTTTTTTGCATAACACCATCCCATTTGACCTTTTCCAAATGTCAGCAATAATATTTAATATGAATATGCTTCACAGACACTTTAAACACTCATATAATGTTTAATATTAAAAGATAATAATCTTGGTATTTGTACTCAAAATGTCACTGAATATTGCATGAACAGTGATCATGTGGGATTAATAGCAAGGTATCTGTCTAAACCCTGATATTATCAGATATCTTAGGAAATTAATATGGAAGAGAATCATTGTTTTGATGTTTCTTTGTTTTTTAATTGCTGAGTGTTTACAGAAAACTCTTCCTTTGTGAAGAATTTGGTCATCGGTAATCAATGCTCAGTGATTATTTGGTAATATGCAAAAAGGAAAAGAGATATTAGTTCATTCTATTAATGAAGATGTATCTTGATGCTCTTAGGCTCTAAAAAATTCTAGGAATGAGTACATTGGAGACCATATCCAGTGAAAGACCTAGTTTGAGGAACCTAGTTCCTAAATTAACTATGCATTAAGGCACTCCAAATAATTATAAACCTAAGATGGATGATTTGAAAAAAAACCAAAAAACCAAAAACAAACAAAACCAGTCACACTTTAATTGACAAGACACGATGAACCTGTAGGAAATATCACTTACATGTTGTGTGCTTGAAAAAAAGTAAGATCCTCTGCAAAGCTTCCCCACATACATTGAAATAAATTCTAGAATTTTCTTCCAGTAGAAGGTTCCTATAATCACTCTTTTTCTTGATAATTCAATAAGACCTATTGAATTTGTCTAAAACTTGAATTCTGGATTAAAAGCCTTCTCTTTAAATTTTCAGAGCTGTCACCAGGAAAGGGGAAATCTAGTTTTTAAGTTTTCCTTAGATTTAGGATATTTAAGACCACATATCCAGATTAATTCTGATATGAAAACTGTCTTAAGGGGAAAGAAAAATCTACTCGACCGTGAGAAAAAAGAGTTTTGATCCTAGCAGTAGGTCACTTTCTAAAGAGGGTGGATGTGAAACCTGAATTTGCAAGGCTTTATGCTTTAATATTGAGATTATAGAAGGAAAAAATAATATTTTTATTAAACCAAATAACTAAGAACAAATGAAAAATGCTGTTTGAAACAGGAATGAGGATTCACATCTCTCTTCATGAGTGCTCTACACTACGTAATAGTATTATACTCTTGTCTGTGATGGATTCAATTATTCTGCAAAGTTGGAAGTGTCTTTGTATTATGCATGTGCCATGGAGTGACCTAGGCAGGTACAACATGTTTGAAGGATTTATGATACATGCATGGTAGATGTTCAGGCAAAACATATGCAGAAAATTTTTGATTATGCGTATGCAAGCACAGGATTTGGAATTCCTGAATATCCATTGACCCATTACCCAAGTAGGGAGTTAAATAAAACTTATAGTAACCGTATTGTACCAAACTTGGTACAAAATTAGTTGAAGGTAATAAACAGAAGCATTCTGTTAGACATTATTTCTAGAAGCATATATTGTCTATTCTATTCCTGCATTCAAGAAGACTGATGGCTACGAGGCCCATGTCTTCAAAGCCTAACCTCTTTTCAACTCTATTTCCATAGTTTCCAGTATACGCCTGGAAGTTTTCTGAGATTTTCTTCTGCTATGTTAGAGACTTCTTAAATAAAGTCTACAACCTACATATTTGCTATCAAGAAAGTAATTGTTTACCAGAAAACAAAGCACATACCTTGCTATCATTTAATTAAGACATCACATATAAAAAACAAGTCAACAAAAAAGCCTCTTGCCCAGGCAATAATTATACTATCTCTCAAGCATGAGCATATCTTCCCTTAGAGTTTCTGCACATCTTCATGTTTTTTATCATGATTTATTCTATTCTAAATTAATAGAGACTGGATTATAGTATGACTGGATAGATATTTGCCAATAAAATAGAAATTATTTGTGACATGCTATGACCTCTGCATAAAATAAGTGTGCTTTTAAATCATGATATATAAGTTTGTATATGGCCAAAGGAAATAAAACTGAAAATTTGTTGTAGTGACCTCCTTATATATTATACACTTTTTGTAACTAGAAGAAACAGCATGGATAATAACAAATAATATCAATAAACAAAACAGATGCTCTTATGCTAAGATCACTGGTTGATTTCTTACACTTCCTTGAGCTGCTTCCTTGATAACTTCTGCTTTTTGCAAGAGGTGCACTTTTTTCCACCTTTTTTTTTACTTTTTCTGATGGATAAGAACTTTTTTCAAGATAACTTCACAGGCATGAAATGGGAGATGCTTCTTATTTCTCCTTCTGACTGGGTATTCGCTCTTTAGATAGATTAACAACCACGGTTTACTCTCACACAAAGCCCAGGGTGACTTTTTCTAGTAATTCACTAAAGCCATGAAGACAGGAAAAATGTTGGAGTTGGACATACAGAAAAACATCTGGAACGGTTTTGGGCAGGACCAACCACATAAGGAAAGGAAGGGAAGAATAAAAAGGAATAAATATTTATATGGGAATCTTCTTTTTTTATATTAAAAAATTCTCCTTCAGACTTTTCAAAATGCAGAATTAAAAATATATTTTCACAGGTTTTTTTTTAAACATAGATGGAAAGCACAAAAGATATATATATTTATATACGGTATGTGTTTGTGTTGAAGTGTGGATGGGTGAGTGTGAATGAGTACATACATGAGGTATTCAAACTTCTATCACACAAGTGTCATTTGGACGAATTTTTTAGCAAAATTGGTTTATTTTTCTTCTTCCATATACAATGAAACTATCTAATTGTTATATTAGAAATTTAAATCTAATAACAAGATAATTGTGTCAGTTATTTGTAGTATTTTATAAAGGCTTATTTCAGTAAGTGTAAGACAGGTAATTAACAAAGAAACAGGGAAGACTTGATATTCAACTGCCTTTGTAGAACTATTTTTTAATTTAGAAGCAGATAGGTTAGAACAATTTTATAAACTATGTTAAAATTAAAATGTAAGAAAAGAGAAAGAAAACACATCAGAATATATTTTGACAAGCACTCTCAACTTCAAAACAAAAAAGTCTGGCATATTGCGTGCAAAAATAAAGAGAATAACACGCAAAAAGACAAAAAAAATTCTTACAGTTGTCTGCAAAATAGTTAGACTTGAAATTTGCCTTTACTAATAGAGAAATCAAATTCACGGGAGATAAATTATAATACATTAAGAAAAAGACAAGTAAAACTTTGAATTTCCTAGGTATGAGAAGCTCTGAACCTTGATCAAGACTCTAGAAACAGTCATCCCCCAAGAGTTGCTACTGGAATGGGAAAAGAAATCAGAAAAGCCAATAGAACATTCTTACTAATAAAAAGTCTTGGGACACAGCAGGAAATTAAACACCGAATAGTTTAACTTCAATTTGCAGGGAAGTATTAGGAACTACTTTAAACCATCAGATTGGAAAATGCTTACAAAAGCACAACTTGATTAAATGAAGGTTGGAATAGCAAGGTTATGCCTTACTAATTTGTTAGTTCTGTGAGACCATCATTGCCAAAGTAGAGAAAGGAATTGCAGTGTAGACATCATATTTAATAGTTTCTTTGGAAGCTTTTTAATATCAGAGGTTGTATAAGGTGCAGAATCATTTAACAGAAGAGAATCTGGCATATTAACTTAAAAATGGCTAAAAGACTAAAGGACAGAGAGCAAGCCACTGTAAACCTGTTTTTTTTTCTCGTGTGGAGAAAAAAAAAAGAAGAGGAAAAAGGAACATGATCCTACAGAAATAACTTCTGGACTAGTGCTTAGAAATGTATTATGCTGGGTTCAGGATAAAATAATACAAAGGCTTTGCACTAAGTATAAAAATCTGTAAATAAAAGAAAGATCAAAATTTAACAAACTATCTCAAAATATTTTATAAAACTTTTTTTTTTTTTTTATGGCAGGCTTTTCCCTACAACTTCTAACAGTAAAGCAAAACAAGTACAATCCATCTTTCTTTGTGATACTCTTAAAAAACCTTATCTATACTATGATAGAGAAGTGCCACAGATGTGCTTTAGGTTTTAGTAAGGGTTATAAATGTCAGTGTAGATCAGGAAAAAATAAAATTCAGTGTTCAAAAAGCAAGTATTCTTCTGTCTGATTCTATCCAGAATGCATTTAAGGCTTTGAAGAAGGGGTAAAAAAGTCTCATCTTACGAGAAAAGAAAAACCAAAACAAAATAAGAAAAAAAATTACCCACAAACCATTCATGCTAAATGGAAGTGAAAAGACCTCTTTCATCTTGCTCTTCATGTGTTCGGAAGACTGATGTGGTTTTTTCTTGTCAAGTTTCTAGTGAAAATGACAATAATATCTAATATAGCCTGAAAATTTCTAGGATCCCTTTTTTATCTTTTACACTTTGTCTTTAGCTTGATGACAGTTACTTACCATTACAAAAGAGAAATTGAAAGAAAAAAATTCTTCTGAGTCTGTGGCCACTGGAGTGTTATTAAGATTGCGAAACTGAATTAGATCATGGCAATTTTAGTCCTAGAATAATGCTTTCTATGAAAAGAAAATCTAAGGAAAATTCCTGAATACTTTACAATTTGAAATTTGTTTCTTTTAATACAGATATAATATATTAAAACAGGCAAATTAAGATTATTGAATTATGCTTTTAAAAGAAATAAGGCAGATTCTTATCTGTCTTTAATAAATACTGCATAACATTTTACCTTATAGAAAATTATCTTGTAGATAATATAATTTTAGAATATCTTACAGATAATATAAAAGCTGCAGAATCTAGAATGTAATGGGAGGAAGGGCTTCCTGTTATTTTTTTCTCTTCAGTGTTGGCTTACTAAATAATGATTAATATTTGTGGAGGTTTGCCATTGTCCATGTGCTGGATAACCACAACAGAACAGAAGGAGAAAATTAGATTAAAAAGCTCATTGGTTAAGATAAAGACAGGGAGATCACTCACCAATTGCTATCACAGTACTTAGTATTACTATTACTTTCTCAACTTGAGAAAGATTAATTTAATTCATTGCTAATTAAAATGGACTGGAATCGTGAGAAAGAAAGACCAAAACTAAGTACCTTCCCCCCAGTCCACCCTGATTCCCAACTCTAACTTCAGTCCTGATGTTTCTTTCCCCTGCTACCAATAGCTCATGGAAGATGGGAAATGGGGGTAGTAGTCAGTTCATCTCTGCCACTTCTTCATCTTTACACTTTCCCTTTGTTCTTGTGTGTCTTCTTCCCATGCAGTCCTTAAGGATAAACATGTTTCAGGGTTGGTCCTCCACAGTCCATAGTCCCTGCCAGAAAACCTTCTCCTGTGTGGGCTCCTCTCCATGGGCTAAAACTTTCCTCAAAGCACACCACCCCTCTAGCATCAGGTTCTTCCTCCATGTGCTACAGTGTGGATATCTACTCTGACTTGGTGTTCTCCATGGAATGGAGAAGTCTACTATAGTCTTTAAACAGAATGTCCATTGCATCTCAGTACATTTTTTCCACTGCTAGTAAAAACCCACTGATTTTATATTTACTTGACAGTGCAGGCATCTCAGTAATAGTCTGGGATTGCCTTGTACTAAGCTTACTTTCACTTATTTCAGCTGCAGTTAAAACTGTTCAGTGGCTAAATAACCACTGCCTTGTGTTAATTAAGTTATTGTTTCTAGGAATCACACAATAGCAGAATTAGACTGAATTGTCTGCAGCTCTAGAATAAAAAATAACATGAAAGAGTGCAGCATGATACAGGAAAGGCAGCCTCGTGATGAGGTAAAGGGGTCTAGAGATAACAAAGAAAAGCAGAAAACTGAATGTCTGTGAACTGATGAAAAGAAAGAGCACATAAGCAGGTTGTATTACTATAGATTATCTATACTATATATAGATAACCCTGGGTGGACTCCAAGAGCTAAGTGGAAGGCATGCTCTTTGCTGATATCTACAGAGGTTATTGGAATTGGAGTTTCAAAAAATTTTTTTGTCTTGATCTGGGGACTTGGTTTCTCCTTGAAACACTTTGGAGCTTGGTTTCTCTCTTGGTTAGGATGGAAATCATGCTGTACAGTTCTTTCTTCTGGGATAATGGAGAAGTGTATAAAGTAGTAGCTTCTCCAACCAATTATCCAGACCCTTCAAGTTTTTTCTTCTTGCACTGCTTCTGCTTCCTGTAACCCAGATGCATGTAATCCCTATCATCCCTCTTTGTATCAAGAAATTTTCATGGTCAAGAGCTTATGATAAACTCAGAAAGCTTCAATATGAAGGTGTTTAACTAGAATAGTCAGTGTGAAGGTTTCATTGAATTAAGTTGTGATGCTCAGGAAAAGACGAACAATCCGGAGGCTCATCTAGACACTTGTAAACTCAGAAAAACTTTGGTGAATCCTATAAAGACATTAGTATATCTATAGTTACTTGAAATATTTATCAGGTGTAATAATTCAAAGACACACCTTTCCTCTGCCCAGCAAAATATTACTAGTGACTTTCTACGAATATAGACCTACAGTCACATTTAACTATGTGAGAAATGTTGACCGCTTTTTATTACAGATGTTTAAGCAAAATGGAATGAAATCTCAGCTATATTGCCTCTGCTTGCTATAGATTTAGTATATATTAAAGGCTAAACAAGTCATTCTGTCTGTCCTTCCCAGTTAAAACAGTATCATTTTATGATTTCTGTACTCCAAATAAAACACTCCCATGTTTTAAACATGCCTCAAACCTGGGTTTTGACTGCATTTCACCTGTCTGGGTTAGGTGAGCATTCTTGGAACAAAATATAGTTAACATCTAATTAGTCAGTGTTCCTAGGATAGCATAAAAACTTTTTCTTTCCAGGGAAACTTTATTTTTAGGAACAAAACATCAAGGGTTTTCTGAAATAATACATTATCATTACAAACACTGGAATTTCAGTTCCTGTATAATTCTAAAATATGTTCAAAAGATATCTTTCAGTTGACCAGTAAAATGACTTTTCAACTAGCATTCTTTTGTAAGAAGGACACGCATGTTAAAAGAAATGGAAGTTATCTTCTGGCTAGCATAATTCCTCTGCCACTAAAAACAGAGGCTTGTGACACCTGTAAACCCTGAATATTCTAATCAGGGTATCATTAATATTAGCTTGCCTTGATCCTGATTTTAAGTGTATTGAAATAGTATAGTTAACAACATGCAAAGACTTTTTAACACTGTGATTGTATAGCCAAACATACTGTGTGAATAGTGACCAATATGACCACCAACATGTCAGTGAGGTGTAATTTTATACAAGAGGCTCCAAAGTAAACAAAAGGTGCAGTTGCCAGCCAGACAAAGAACAAGATAAGCACAAGAAACTGAAAATAGGCAGGGACATCCTAATGAATATGCAAGAAGGATACTATCAAGAGACAAGAAAAACAAGGTAAGCAGTTACCTTGGGAGCAGGGAGAGACAGGTGAGACACCACCTCCCACTCCCTCTTTGGGATCACGGACAAGCACACAAGCATTCAATATAAACAAAGGGAATTGGAGAAGAAAGTAGGCAAACCCACTTTGATTTTGACATCTCTCATCAAACAGCTTTTAAGTCTGATCATCAAGCCCTTAATTACTAAAAACCACTAAGGACTGCAGTAATCAGTGCTAACTATATGATATCAACTTTGTGGTATTGCATACTGAGAAGTAAGCTGGAAAAGTATTCCTAAAAGCTAAAACCCATAAGCTTTCATGGTGCCACACGGGAAAAATTGCAGTATCAGGTCCTTGACCTCTTTCTGTCCTGTAGCAGGCAAGATTTTGAATCTTCCTCTTGTTGCGCTAAGGGTATAGAATTTTGGCAGAAAATAAACCCTCTTGCACTCCAGCTGGTTCTTAGAGGTCAGAGAGGTTAACTGTGGCTGGGCTTAATTTCAGATTATAACCAATTCAGCACTATAAATCAAGTTGAGTTCAATAAGAACTTTCACGAGCACAGATTCACAAATAATTTGATTTACCAACTCAGTTCTATAGGTCTGGTTGAGTTAATATGAACCTGCATGATCCAGATTCATGAATAGTACAGTTTGTTGAAGAAATAGGAAAGCAAGTTCAGGATTGATCATGATAAATGAGCTAACAGAGTACTAATATGTGTTGCAACAGAAAGTATAGTAACAGAGATCTATCAGCAATATATATCTATATATATTGAGAGAGAGATATATAAATATTCCCGTTTCAAATGCAGTTGGAAGCACAAAGCTCACTTGAAAGCAGGTTTCACATCCTCTTCTTTCATTTCCATCTACCCAGATTTTATGCATACCTGATTTATGCACACCTGGATTATCCTTGATCACATGAAAGGTAATAATACACAAAGCGCAATAATTAACAACATACCTCTCTCAGCAGTCAAGAAGATGCAAGACAATGAATAGAAAAATTTGAAAGCAGGGAGAAAGGTAGGAGAGGACTTCTTATTGAACAGAGGTGAAAACATTCAGGGAGGAAAGAAGGCATTCACTGAATGCATGACCCATACGCTGAGTCTCTCATAGACTCTGAGAAATGTTGCTTATATCATCCCTTCTTCCTATTCTCTCACCATAATTCTGGCATCATCGATACCCAAGATAATAAGTTGTTCCATGGGCAATAAAATGGGAGGTCACCTGACTAGTGATCAAGATATGGTCCCAGGAGCAGCAGAGGCACTTCCTCAACAAAGCACTGAAAGATAATTCATGCTGAACTAGAGTACTACAATGCTGGGACTCAAGTTGGAGTGTATCCTAGGAGCAGTTCAATAAATTCTTTGTATAGGAGACATGCAGAAAGGTCTGTCCTATTACAGGGGATATGTCATAACCTGGTGCATATATAAATTTATAAAGGATATATATATGACTTTCATAAGACTGAGAAACTCATATAAGTCACAATAAGCATTTCCCATAAGTGTAATGTATGCTTCATTAAGAGGGGAAGAATGTATTTTCAGCAGTTTAAAATCTGTTCTGTCTGAACTTATGATTTCAATCTTTAATCTTATAATATGTTACTGAATCAAATCAATAAGTGCCCATCTTACATTTAAGCCTTCAACAGTACAACTGATAGAGCACAGTAAAAAGATTAGATATCTAAGTGATCATCAAGATAGAAAGATTTTTTTTTCCCAATCACACCTGCAGGAAAGTTGTCTTCTACAAAAATTAATGAAAATTTAAAAGTAAAAATAAATAAATGAATAAATATATATTTAGGAAAATGGTAGGCTGGGAGGTAGAAGGCATTAGAGAGCCAATCAATAAAATAATTATAAGTAACCTAAGAAAAAGAGAGTTTAAAGTATCAGGAGACAATATATTTGCAGTTGATTTTCAGTCTATCTTTTTTTTCCCCAATAAGTATGTATTTACTCATTTAAAAAGAATTAAAATTTTTGAAAAATATTAATATAAAGAAAGAAACATAGGTCAGGTTGAAGAAAGAACACCAAAGTCATTACCTATATATATTTTTTCATTATTTTTTATTCACCTCTACTAAAGTGGAAAGCAAATACAGGAGTCTTAAAGCCTAGTTTACTCTTCATAAATTGTGATATGCCAGCATATTTATCACCAATATTCAGAGATGACATGAGATGGTATCTTGCTCAAAGATTTAGTGACTCAAGAAAATTTCAACATGATTACAATGTACAGAGATATATCCCCTATTAATTCTGATATATTATAGCACATGAATTTATTTAAAAAGTCAGATTGACTAATTAAAACTTTATTCTATGTAAAACTTGAAAAATGAAATTGCTGCTTAGCCTTTTATGTTATTTTCTGACAGTCAGCAGGCAACTTCAGAGACTAGCTTGAACTGTCAAAATAATTTATATATATTAAATGTCAATGCAACTCAGGAAGAAGATAAAATTTGCTTTCAATATGACATTTATATGCCAGTGCTTGATTTAGATATGCAGAGGTAGCAAGACATGTTAGCTAAAAGTAGTTATGCAGCACATTTCTAAACATGATGTCCCATTTATGTTCAAAATGATGTGGACTGAATCAATTAGGAGAAACAAGTGAGTTCCAAGAAGTACTTTTAAAAAGCTGTGGAGTTGCTTAGTAACCTGATGTTATACTTCATTTCCCAACAGAACTATAAAGCTGTCAGACCGGTAATGGGGAGCTCCCCAAGATAAATGGTGCCTCATATGTTTTGCCAAAAACCATGATTCTATTAAATATGTTACACTTAACTGTCAAGAGACATGTATATGCATATAGTAATACATGCAACAGGACAGTTATCAAAGAAATGAGTTCTAGTTGCACTTTGTCATAAAAATCCAACACTTTCCCTCCTTAAATGCACTATCATGTCAAACAGAAGGTGGTACGGGATCCAGAATGCCTAAGGGCATTTTAATCTGTCTCTTTCTTAGTGCTATATTTACCTGACATCAGCTTTTTTCTTCACTGACAGTAATCCAGCATAATCTAGTATATGAATCCTAGACATGGAAAATTAGCTTTTTCTGCCTGAAACTTCTTTGAGAACCCTGAAAAAGTCACCATGAAGCAAAATAGATATGTTTTAAATTTCAGTGACAATTTAAACTATTTCAAGTCCATTTAGTTAAAAATACAAATATACTGAAGGGAAGGATATCAGTCTTGTTTTCTCAATAGCTGCAATATCAGTTCCTAAGCCTACTTTCTTCTTAGGAATGGAATCAATATCTAAAACTGAGAGAATTAAATCTGATAATTAAAGAAATATCTAACCTAAAAATCAACCACAGGAGGTCTGCCAGAGTCTGAGGTAAATGTCATTTAGTCATTCTAAAATACTTTATAAATAGGTAAAACCAAAAAATATCTAATATAATAACATCCAATCATCAGTTGAGATGAAACGATCTGATGAACTCAGTCCAGCTATGTTGATTTTATTTACTCCAGAGTTCAGACCAAAAATATAATAATGATACATTTATAAAGAAAAATTACTAAATGGACCAGAAGGTTCTTCTCTTTTTTAAAAAGTACTTTCTTGAATTCAATCCAAATAACTTTCTCACTGTTTTCTCTTCTTCAGCAACTTAAGTGCTTCTGAATAACTCCTTTAAGACCACAGTTTGTTCACTTCTCTAAATGGCAGAACTAAGACAAGATAGTTCACAGTGCTGAAAATGAAAAAATATATATAGTGAAAAAAATATATACTGAAAGACTCAAAAAAATTTTTCAAAAAAAAATGTTTTTAGGTGGAAATATCAGAAGAAATGTCTGCATCCAGATCAAAGTGTGAGGAATTTGTGGGTTGTTTAAAATTACATTTGAATTATAATTAAATTAAACGAATGTGAGAGGCTAGAGCAAAAGAATTTCACGTGGGCTACAGTAAAAATTTACCATTTCATATCTTCCTCTCTTTGCTCACATTGTCTAGGATTTTTAGCATAACTTTTAAAACAATAATCTTTGTATTGCTTAGTTTTTAACCAGAAGAAATCAAACAATAATTATTTTACTACTTCCTTTGAACATGACATTCATTAAAATACTTTTTTTATTTTCTAATGCTAGGAAATTGACAGTTGCAAGGGCATTATTTCTCAGCATAATACTGTGATAATTCATAGGTGGATGAGAAAATTATTCTTTAGCTTTGCCTTTCCTTGTCGTGCTGTTTCTCAGTTAACTAGTGGCTTCTCTGTTTTCAGTAAAGATTCTAGAAATTATTAAAGGACTCAGTGAAATTCAAACAAAAAATATTATGATTATTCACTTTTTGTTTGTTTGTTTGTTTGTTTTTCCTGAACTTATTCCTTAATTTTGTCCGCACCTTTACCTCAATGATTTAAAACCAGATAAAAATTTACAGAGTACTTGAATAGGTAATGTCACAGAATATTTTTCTTATCAGTTTATTCATAGTTTGGTATACAAGCAAGAAATCATAAGTTGCAAAATATATTATGTTGGCTTCTAGTGAGTTGAGTAGTTGATGGCTGCATTTTAGCAACACAGACAGTTTTAAAACAATTGGCAAATTCCTTTTCATAGGAATTTTCATAACAAATTTTCCTTACTTCTTTTTTAAATACTTTGACAAGTCTTTCCATGTCTTATTTTGGTAAGTTTTCTGAGATAAAATGTTTATGCATTATTCAACAGGTACAGTAGTTCTTTGACAAACAAAACAGCATTTTAAAAACATCCATGTAGATGTTTTACTATGATTTAGTTCTGATGGATAACAAATTCATTCTTTAATATATGTTTTAAGAAAAGAATGATGGCAGTTTCAGAATTTAAAACTAAAATGCCTAGTAACTAACTGACTTTAACTTGTTACATCTTTTTTCATATGTGGACATCAGGATTCAGTGGGAGCTGTAAAGATTGCTTTATGATCTTTGTTCCATGCATGAATAGTGTGAGTTCTTATGAATTTGACCTATTGTAAAGGAAGCTCAGATTACAGAATCACAGAATATGCTGAGTTGGAAGAGACCCAGAAGGATCATAGAGTCCAGCTCCTGGCTTTGCCCAGGACCATCACCAAGAGTCACACCATGTACCCATGAGCATTGTCCTAACACTTCTTGAACTCTGTCAGGCTTGGTGCTGTGACCACTTCCCTGGGGAGCCTGTCCCAGTGCCCAAGCACTCCCTGGGTGAAGAATCTTTTTCTAACATCCATTCTAACCCCCTCTGGCCATTCCCTTGGGTCCTTTCACTGATCTCCACAGAGAAGACTCTACCCCTCTTCTTCCTGTCATGTGGAAGTTGTTGCAAGACCCCAAGCTCTGAGCTATGAGCTCATCAAATGAGTTTTACTTTAAAAATATACAAGGCTCCAAAAATTTGCCCACCAAATTTTTTTAGAGGGCCTTCAGTTCTTTTATACCTTGAGACAGAACACAAGGGAGAAGATGCTACACACATTTTCTCAGAGCAAATAACTCACTTGACTGGCAAACTTTAGAAAATAAGGGAACTTGGCAAAAGAGTACAGGACAACATTCAATCAAAATAAAGCATTCTATAAAGCATTGACTCAGTACATGCTAACCCATACAACTTAGCAAAATCAAACCCATCCAGCTTTAAGTTACCCAAAATATCAAGAAAGGAGACTAGAAGAAGAGAGAGAAAAAGAGAGAATTGTAACTCCCACTCCAAGATCCAATGTAGATCCAGCTACCAGGAATCCAGATGATGGCAGGGACATGACCACGGGATGGCCATGTGCTGTTGGTTTTATCTGCTCCAGCCCCCTGTGGACACTGCCCCCACCCTCTCAAATGGGACTTCTGGTGTGCCAGCCATTCTGAGGCTGGATTAGGAATTCCAGGGGATGTGGTGTGGGGTAGTGCTCTCGTGTGCCAGTGACTGACAGCTGCTCCAGGGCTGCCCCAGAAGGCTCCAAGTGGCTGGACTGGGGCATGGCACTTCACCTCCATGAAATGTGACCTGGCCCTTCCCCCCCCCACACACACTTGAGTTGGTCCGAGCCAATAATTAATATAGTAATCCAGTGTTTTGCAGTTGTAGACTGGGGTGAGATCCCCCCTCAGTCTCCTCTTCTCCAGAAGAACAGACGAAGTTTTCTCCACTGCACAGACCAAGTGGCCTCAGCGGCTCCTCATAGAGCTTCCCCTCAAGGCCTTTCACCATCTTTGTTACTCTCCTTTGGACATTATCTAGGAGCTTTATATCTTTCTTATATTGTGGCACCCAAAACTGCACACAATATTCAAGGTGAGGCTGCACCAGTGCAGAGCAGAGTAGGACAATCACCTTCCTCAACTGGTTGGTGATGCTTTGCCTGATGCCCCCCCGGACACGTCTGGCCCTCCTGGCTGCCAGGGCACTGCTGACTGATATCCAGCTTGCCAGTGACCAGAACCTCCAGGTCCCTTTCCACAGCACTGCTTTCCAGCATCTCATTCCCCAATCTACACATACATCTGGGGTTGCCCCATCCCAGATGCAGAATCTGGAATTTTCCCTTGTTGATGTGATGCAAGGCTAATTCTTATGTAATGCATTAATACATCATATAACCCGTGTGAAGAGACTAAAGGAGCTCCCATTCTTATACAAGATTTTTCATGGGAAAAGGGGCAATTCACACTGCAGATCACTTTTGAAAGGTGTCTCCAAAAGGCAGTGAACTCACTGACATTAGATGACATGGCAAAAGCACTGTGAAACGTGAATCCTAAGGTGAACAGTGACTAAGAAAATATTTCCTTTTGAAAAAGATCAGCTATCTGTATGTCGATGTTTCTGAGTATTTTTAATTTACTTTGAATTGAAAAACTTCTTCAACTTCTATCACAGAAAATATTGTAAAGGCATTACAACAATAGAGGGATAATCGACTTCTTTCTGCTTTGTGCATTTAGAGTTAGAGGGTAAAACGTTATGAGCTTTTATTCTGTCATTGTCTACATGGATATGTTTTGTATCAACACAGTTGCTCCTGGTTGGAAACCTAGGCTTCTGTCATTTACCTTAACAGACAAAACTTAAAATATATTTCTTCTTCCTCCTTGCAGTTTTGCAGTAAAGGTAAGAAAAAGAAGATGGAATAAAAGGAACAAGAGATGTTCACATTCAGAAAAATGCATCAGTGACCCTAGATCTCACATAATTAACATATAAGATCCCACTCATATAGTGACAAAAAATAACTAAGGTCTTTGTAATATGAAAAATGGGATTCTTTGTTCTTTGGTGGGTTTTTATGTAAAAGTATCTTAGGTTATTGCTCTTATGATGACTTATTTATCAGCTTTTTTTTTCACAAAGAAGAAATGTATATGCTTTAGAATGGACATATAACCAAGTCATAATAAATTATTTTTCCACATTTTCTCCGTTTACTATAAACTGATTTTGCATGTCATTCCAGTATTTTAACATCCAAATACACCCACACATGTCTATGCATATATGTATCAGTAGTAAAATCTCTGTATGGGAATCAATATTTATCTGTGGTCAGAATCACTGCAACTTCTTTACTGATCTACTGATGTGCACCACAAATCATAGGATTACAGAATCACAGAATGTTTGGGGTTGGAAGTGACCTCTGGAGATCACCTAGTCCAAATCCCCTGTTAAATAAACAGGTACACATAGAGCAGGCTGCATGTGATCACATCCAGGCAAGTTTTGATTTCCAGGGAAAGGGACTCCAGATGCTCTCTGAGCAGCCTGTTCTAGTGTTCTATCACCCTCAAAATAATGTTTTTCCTCATAAATAAACAAACAACAGATAAATATAACAGATATTAATAAATAATGTAAATATAACATAATACATAAATAAAAGATGAATTGCAGATTATATTCATTATAAGCCCTAAGTACAAGCCCCAGCAGAGCAGTCATGGCCTGTTCAGTGACTTTGCAAATACAAGATTTTCAACAGGGTTCCCAGACTCAAAGTGGTGTCATCAGCAGTAAAAATGCCAACCGACAAAAGGTTACTGCAAATGTCCCTTGTGAAACTGTAGTGGGACCAATACTGTTCAACATCTTTATTAATGTCTTGAGCAGTGGGATGGAGTGCTCTGTCAGCATATTCATATCTAATACCAAATCGCAGGGAGTGCCCAATGGTTAGGAGTTTGGAACACAGAACATCGGAGAAGTTGAAAGAGCTGGATTTTTTCGGCCTTAAAATGAGAAAGCTAAGCAGAGATTCTTTTGCAGTCTGCAACTACTTAATGGGAGGCTATTCAGACTCTTCTTGGAAGAGCAAAGTCACAGAATAAGGGGCAATAAGCATAAAAACTGGGAATTTTTATTAGCAAAAAGGAAAAATTATTTTCTTCTGAGAGTTTTGTGCCAAAACATGGGCTTGTTACCTGGTGTACAGCGACAATTCACACACCAAGGTGAGGTGTTTGTGTATTTTGTTCTAGTTTGTGGAAGGAAGGGAACTGAGTGGTGACCCACAAAAGGCTGTGTCACTGATCATTGAAACTTTACACTATTTATACATTTTAACAAACAAAGACATCGGCATTTATTGGTTACAGATTAAATAACTTGTTCATTAATTAATACTCAAATTCCTTCTTGCCAGTTATATCTCTCAATTCTCATGCTAATTAGTCCTGAGGCATAGCCCTTCTCTCCATTTAAGTCTGAGGTCCACTTTGAGTAGGTGGCCAATGAATCAGTAGTCTTGATTGCCCATTGGCAGAATTACCTTTCCCCCAGTTACTGCTCAGTTCTGCAGATTTCACTCCTACTGGCTATCATCCAGACATCCCATTCATCTTGGGATTGTCTTCCCTTTTCTTTAAAACAAAAGATTAGCCAACCATACAGCATTTACAATTCAGTTTCTTAATCATAACTGTCCAACTACAGATACTGATTAACAACTAAAAAAAAATTGCTAAGTTTGATTCAAATCTTGAGGGGCTTAAATCTTAAGGGGTTCAATATCAAGAACGGTCAAATAAAGAAAGAAAGTTTCAGAAAGGTAGGAAGGTATGAAAGGTAGGAAGGTATGAAAATCTCCACCCTTGTAGACATTCAGACCTTGACTGGAGAAGGCATTGACCACCCGTGTTTAATTCTCTCTGAGCAGGGGTTTGCATTAATGACCTTCAGAAGTCCTTTAGAACTCAGACTGTTCTGTGATTCTGTGTCCTGGTATCACTGGTGAGTTTTTAGCTGAATGCCATTAAAAAGCTTAAGCACAAGAAGTATTCCTAAAACATTCCCTTAATTTTCAGAGATTACCATGTATTTTTAATTAACTGCTATATGCCTTCTGTAAACACAAAGAGTTAGGTTTTGATAAGACAAAGCATAATGTTCCTACTTATGCGTATTTTTCAGTGGGATCCAAGCTAAATTATGCACTATGGCAAATTCTTTGCACAGCTAACTCAATGTAAGAAGTCATTTTGTCTTCTAAAGCTGATGGCAGATTTGTATTTGTGAAATATTTGAATTAAGTGAAGGAAATGGTGCTTAAAGTGTGGCAAGTGTTTAATCAGTGAGTAATTTACTCTTAATGTGTGAAGCATTTTTTCTGGGCTCATTTATGATAACAGACATTCATGGCTCAATCAATGTAAGCAACAGATTTATGGTATATTTAGTCACAACATAATCCAATGTAAGTACTCTTATTTATTACTATTCACAGTTTAATTCTTTTTTTTTCTCCATTCCACTTACAGCATGCAACAAAATTCATATAAAGTACTCATCAGAATTTTTCAAACAACATTTATTCACATCTTTCTTAACATATTTTTACATTCAGATTTTGGACTTCAAAATACAATACTATTATCTCAGTTGCATAATTGTATGATTAAAAGGATGCCCTTTTTTCCCATTTCAAATTACAATAAGAGAAATCATTAATGTGGCAATTGATCTATTTCTCTCAAACTTTCTTTTTATCAAAATATTGGGGTCTATTTTTTAGTTTATATATTTATGATTTTCCCTTGTAAGCTATTAATTTGCCTTCTGTTTCTTCAAATATTATGCGAAAGAATTAACATTGGAAATTATGGTCCTCCAACTACTAACAGAGTCAAATGAACTGTAAATGCTTGGATAAATCACAAGTAATATTCCAATTTTACATAGTCCAGAAGTCCTTCACAATTATGATGTGATGTCTACAAGGGTGTTTTATATACTCAGAAGATAAGAGAGAAGCAATTGTCACCTAAAGGGGTACATCTCCTACAAATAATTGTCCTTATTTGTTATTATGCTACTTTTAACTGGGATTCTTCCCAGTTCGATGAAAAGCCGATATTATTTTCATACATTGTTTAATTGAATATTCTGGATTAGCAAGTCAAAGATTTGCACAAGAAGTGCAATTCATTGCTGTGGTGGGATGACCTTGGCTGGATGCCAGGTGCCCACTCAGCTGCTCTACCACTCCTCTTCCCAGCCGGACAGAAGAGAGAGTAAGGTGGAAAACAACTGGTGGGTACATATAAGGCAGTTTATTAAAGCAGAAGCTAGGCAAAAGCTAATGTCTGCAAAAGTGAAACAAAAAATAACACAGTTTATTCTCTACTTCCCATCAGCAGCAATGATCGGCTACTCCTGAGCAGCAGGGCTTCAGCGCACGTGAAGGTTCCTCAGCAGGCAGCCACTGGAGACAAGGAATGACCCCCTTCCTGCTCCTTGCCTCAGCTTTTATATCTGAGCTGATGTCATATGCTATAGAATATCCCTTTGGTCACTTTGGGCCAGTTGGCCTACTTGTGTCCCCTTCCTGTGTCCCCTGCCCTTGATTGAGGAAGGAATGTTACAGTGCTGATGCTGTGCTCAGCAGTAGCCAAAACACCAGCGTGTTATCAACACCCTTCTAGCTACCAATGCAAAGCACAGCACTGTGAGGGCTACTATGGGGAAATGAACACCATCTCAGGTGTTCATACAATTCCATAAGATATCTTATATGATATTCAAGAGATTTGTATCATAATATATAAAGGCGAAAGACTTCTGCTTCTTTAGCAGAGGATCAGTTAACTAAATATTGCCTAGATATAAAAGTATTACTTGTGATTCTAGACCGCCAAGTTACTCATATCATTTGAAGGATCCTTAAAAGGATGGACATTCTGACATTCCTCTCAAGCCCTGAAAAGTTCACCTGACACACAGGACCCGTAATGACTGCACTACAAATATTAAGAAAATATCGTGGTGGAAGATCAATTGTAATGTGGCAATATACATGTGCAGAATTGAAAAGCTTAACATTATGATGAAATTCTGCATTTAGATAATTAACAAAAGATAATGATACAAAACTTCCTAAACAATTTGATTTGAAAGCTAGGAAAAAAGTACAGAATCTCCTTTGTGATATTTTCTGCATTGAACTTGAATGAGCATTTACTAGGGAATTGTGAGGTGTTTTCTATTTGAGACTGCATAGGAACTTTCAGATCTACATGAATGGCCAACAATATGAATGGTGATAGAAACAATATTCCCTTCCCACCAAAACTGCAAACAAACTTTCTAAGAGTTTTCATTCTTAACTGTGTTGGGCTTTTTGTTTTTAAACTGGAGAAATTGAAATATAGCCAGCAGCCTAGTACAAGATAAGGTCCAATATTTAGCTTTATTTAAGCTAGACACACATATTTCATAAAAAATTACGTGTACTTTACTGGAACATCCTCCTTTTCTTTTTGCCCTACTTTATGTCACTGTGACTAACTTCAACAAGGCTTCCCCTAGCTAGATCTGCAACATTTCTTTGTCCTTTCTGAACGTTTAGCTTCTACCTATAGGTCTCTGTTATGTAGAATTTCTTTTTGCTTTCTTAAGTTAAAAAAAAAGCTCCTGTTTACCTTCCTCAAAATCCATAATTTTGGATGGCATTAGATTAAGCATAACTTGAGCCGTACTCATCTTCTAAACCATGTGGCAATCAATCATGTCAGTTTAGTTGTAAATGTGCCAGTTTGCTCCTATTTTAAACTACACAAATAAGATTAGTTTGCTACTGACTGTTCCATAATACACTGTGAACGTGCCACCCTGGCTATGTAACTAAGCTCAGATTCTTGAAGGTCAGTATGACTATAACTTTCCTTTTGATTTAAAATATTTTATTCTTTAACTCTTTACTCAAATCTGCTGTTATTAAAACACATATGGATTTCATTGGAATTGAGTAAAAATGAGAGACACATAAGTTTCATTAATTTTTATTCTGGCAATGTCTTGAAAAGAATTATGAAACCATGTATATGATCTTGAATAAGAGCATTAGTTTTGTATGCAGTAACAGTTGAGAGGCTGGTTGCTGCAAGCCAGAAAGACATATGTGACTGCCTGTCTAAAACTGGAATATTTTATTCCACAGATTAGCAGCAAGAAATTCCAGAATGAAAGAAAATTAAATTTATTTTTGTTTCTGAATACTTAAAAGATAATCACATGAAACTGTATCCTACTAGTTTATTGCCAGCAGATATTGTTTAACCAGTGCTTCCTTCTTCCTCTGGAGTTATTCTTAATAATTTGATAAACAGATTTAAACTATTTTTTACCATTCAAACCTGTTTTTTGGTGGTGGGGAGGATGTCTAAATGAGTTAGCTGGTGATTCTAATGAGATATCTTAATATTTCAGAACACATGAATTCAAATACTCTTAGCCTGTGTATTAAATAGATGTCATAATGAGTAAAATATAGATTTAATAGGTATCACCTAAATATTCTTTACATCCAAAGGATCATTTTTGTTAGTGAATATATTTAGAAAATCTGAGAAAAAAATTAAATAAATGATTACTTTATATTTGGATTCCAGAGTAAGGTACTCAAAAACAATTCTTTACTTGCCTACATCAACGATGAATTATAATGTCATGTGAGTTATTTTCGAAGTAATTCAAATAAAACCTGTGTTTTATTTGAATTACTTACCTGAAAACAGGTCATCCAAGATCGTGGTTTCAAACAACCTTCATCTAGGTAGCAAATATACCCAACCCACAACAGTAACTACTGTAGAATAAGAAAAAAGATTGGGACTATCAGATAAAAAAACAAAAAAAAAGCCTTTTGAATACTGATAAGTGAGATACAATTTGTATTCACTTTTGAAGGCAAGAATTCCTTTTCTCCATGTTTTAATATGCTTAAGTACAGTGTTTTTCCCACTTCCCATTGCTGATGTTTTATGCTAGATTATTTAGAGTATATTCAGAATACTGGTTTTAATTTACAACGGCTTTTATCTGACACAAATAAATGTTACAAAAATATAAAGGATAAATTTAGGTTTTGAGAGATAATGAACTTGAAGAAAAAAATGAAGTTAGATATATATTTCAGATTTTCTTGTTAGGTATTATTCTTGCTGACGAAGAAGCTGTATTATATTTTGGTGCAAATACATGTGATAACAAGTTAATTGGTTGTTGTTGTCCACAAAGTGGCAAGAAATAAAAATAAAAGTAAAAAATTTAACCCCTTTTCTTTTAAGAAGTGTAGAAAAACTGTGTGATCTTTGTCAGCCTCATGTCCATATTCTATCTTTGTTTTCTGGAAACATTGTGTCCAGATAAATTGTAATAGGGAAAATCTTTCCATAGATTTCAATTGATTTAGTCAGACATGCAGATCTCCAGTGAGGAGAGATCAAAAGTATAAAATAAAACTCTATTTGCCAGCATTATTTGAATCACCTGAATAAGGTAAGCTGTTTATTCTGCAATTATAACATCAAAAGAGGACATTTTTTGAAAATTAATAATAAGATAAGATTTGTATTGAGAAACCTAAAGTCTGGAAGTACAGTCCAAAATTTACCCTACAAGTTTAATAAAATTCCTAATAAAAGTTTACAGTTTCTGGGTAAGAACAGGAGGGGAAAATGGGTTTACATATTTTTGAGACTAATAGTTGACAAAACCAGGATTTTTTCTGAAAAAATTAAACTATCCACTATAGCCTTCCTCTCAAAAATAAAAAAACAATGTTTTTCATAGAATTAACAATGTCATAGCAGTAATGAAAATAGTTATTTTCCAGATACTTCACATTAAGAAAAATACGCATTCTAAGAATGAAATTTAAGTTTATTATAACACTTAAGTATGATTTTTGTTGATAAGAGAGTAATCACTTAAAAATACCATTAAGATTACATTCAGAAGTCAGGTAATTTAGTATTTATATATATTGTATTTATTTATATATGTAAATATTTGTCTGACGCTATGATTGTATGGGGACAATATGACAAATTCAATGTATGTTATTAAAATACAGAGGACAGCGACTTTCTAAATGATTTCTTAACAATAATAGTTTATCAGCATATATTTTTAATTTTTTTCCTACATTCTGGCAAAATTGCAATATGATACTAAGGTAAAAATAAGCCTATCTATATAAATTTGTGATGAGAAACTTTAAAAGATAAAAAGGCACAACAGGAAGAAAGCTGAAAAGGCTACATTTGGCTGAGATACTAAAAGAAATTTTTGACAGTGGGATTAGTCAAAAACTCAATTACCTAAAAGGCTTGGCAAGGAGTTGTAGTGATTAATGACAAAGCTTTTCTGGCTTATAACATTAAATAAGTAGAAGGTACTGTATAGTGACTTAGATTAGAAAATATATGAGACTTCTTTCATAAAGCTTTATTTTCTCCAATTCTACGTATTTGGGGAGGATTTAAAATAAACTTTCTGAATCTAAATTTTCTGCCTAGCAAGTAGCCTAGAAAATACAGGTCCAGTGCCTTTCAGAAGCTCTAGATTACAAAATGTAAAGCACGCTACTATACGACATCTATGAGAATTTGACATAAAGAATAAAAATAGACAGACTTGGTGTATGGTAGATTTACTTTTAGTTTCAGAATAGTGGTTAATTAGTCTGGGGTTTCCTCCTTTTTCTTCCTTCTTTTCTTGTTATATGTTCCATCTGCTTTTCCTATTCTCTTCTACTCCTTGTTCGTAGGTTGCGTTGATTGATTGTCTTTTTTTAAGTAAAAAATTTGTTTTATTTCATTGTTTAATGTTAATGAATATTTAAATGTTATTTTTGTAACTATTACTATCATGTTGGGCTTCGATTTTTTATTTTAGGATGGGAAAAAAATAATAAAATTATTTTCATTAGAAAGGTTTTCCTTAAAATAGGTGAGGAATCAATCTCCATTCATGAAAAAATAAATATTTTGCCTTTCCTTTGAAAATGCAGAAATAAAATATATATATATGTACATGCTTATATGTATTTGTATATGTTTGTGAATGTGCAATTAAAAAAATCAAAATCGTCTGGCCTAGATTTAGCTTTTACTGCTGATGATGCTTTCCTACAGGATTTGTTATTTTTCTGCAAATTGTAGTTAGCTTTCTACACTATATCATCACATAATGGAGCAAAGAAAAACTATTTCCTAAAGGAATTTTATATAGAAGGTTTTAATAGAAAATAAAAAATTTAAGTACAATAAGAGATAGTTATTGGAATTTGAAAATATTAATCTCCTGATTATATTGAATACAGAAGTGTCTCTGATTTTACTATATTTAATCTGTTCTTCATGTCTAGGCAAGAAATGGTGATTACTGTGTTGGGTCACAATCATTCCATTGTGATCTTCATTATAAAGTTAGGGGTTTACAACAATTACCCCCTCTCAGTACCCAGAATCTGTTCTTTGCCAAGGAAAACATCATCTGTAGCTGACATTCAAATATCTATTAGTGAAGAAGCTACTTGGAAGGCATTTCACACTACTGCTGCTTTTGTTAATATTTAACATTAGCATAATATTTATTATTTTTACTATTAATTTTGCTGTAGAAATACAATAAATAAAAAGGTAAAGGTGAGTTCAATCAATAATGTAATTTCGATTTTTTAAATTTAAAGTATTACAAAACATGTTTTAAAATCCTACACAGGAATATATTAAATAAGCAATTTTTTTTCTTTTGATGTGCGATAGGTTAGTGAGACTCTCTGAGAAGGAAACAGAAGTAGATTAGGTCATCTGATGTGCATTCTGCCAATAAGATATTCTGTACCATGCTACGTCAACTCAGACATAAAAGAAACGGGAAGGAAGCCAGTGCTCTCTACTCTTCCGGTAGCTGAACGGAGCGTTTTGGGCGGTCTGTTTGGAGGAGGAGCATTGGTTGTGGGGAAGTATCTTTATTTTTAGTTCCGTATACATATTACTTATAGTGTTCTCCATTTTTATGTAAATATGAATATTTTTTCTTAGAAGTTTCAATCTTTGATAGTTTTTTCTCCTTCCCTCTTTTCCCCCTTTCCCCTCCCCTTTCCTCCAGAGGGAGTTGGGTGCAGGCCTGGTAGATATCTGGTGTTCAGCCAAATTAAACCATAACGTGATGTCAAGAAACCCCAGCTGTGAAATTTTTTCTAGAGTGTTCTGGTTCCAGCCAGGACAAGGTTAATTTTTGTAGTAAGCAGGAGGAAGCATGGCTAGGATCTGGAGGTTGTTCTATACTGGCTCCATCATTGCTGTGGGCAGGGAGAAGGGAGAGTCCAGCAGGGAGAAAAGGCTGATGAAAAGTGATGGAGGGAGTAGTCATGTATTGTTGTTTCTTTGTGAATCTTTTGTTTATTTCTTGTATCCTCTGTCATCAGTATTGTTGCTGTTACTATTTGTTTTCTCACCTTGTTGTTTTCAGTGAATTGTTCTTCTCTCACTCCATGATCTTTACCTTTTGTGCTTCCAGTTCTGCTCTCCTGCCACCTGCCAGGGAGGGCGGAGTTGGGGAAAGAGCAAGCAGCACTTGTTTCAGTGGAAGCACTAAATTGGAGAATACTATTCCTAAGCCAAAAACATAGATAAATTCAGGTTGGTTTTCTTCAGCTGGAGAGGTAAACTTAGATTATTGAGAGGAGTTGTTTTCATTTACTTTATAAAAAAACAAACAAAAAAAGTAATAGGCCGGGTTTTTTTTGCACCACCTAATGACAATCCTTTAAGAAGAAAATAGATAGGGATTGCAAAATTCAGGCTTCTTCATTGCTTTTGTTTGCTGGTACAGTGAGCTTTTTGAGAAGGAGCATAGATTACCAAATAAAAAATTTAATTTTACTTAGGGCTGCAGCTGAAGTTGTATTAACAGAGTGGTAAATGGGAACTTTTTTAGGTTTACATATCTGGACTTTATTTGTAACTTGTATTGAAGCTCTGCTACATTTTTTTTTTTTAAATCTGTAGCATGTTGACCAGAGTGGGTAGTTGGCACTCAAAAAATATTAAATAATTTAATCCAGAAGTGATTACTGCCAATTACAGGGATATTATTTAGCAGAAAAATTAAAATAGAAAAGATGAATTGTATATGCACTTCGGGGGTTGTGTTAGCTGGGTCATATAGAGGGAAATATAATGAGTATTCACTGTCAACATTGTAAGTCATTATGGAAATTATTATAAATGAAGATATTTATTCAGCCTATGCCAGGCCAAGGGAAGAGATTTCCAGAAGGTAGGCCAGATGGTTAAGTATGTTTCACTGCAGATCTATGCTGACCCATCCCCAGTGCTCCAAAAGTTGCCATCATGTCTGTGAGACACCGAAATCAATAGTAAACTCAGCTGAAGTTCAGTGTGCTGAAGGATTGTCAGAGAGAACACAAATCTTTTGCACCTAATTCTCGGGATTCTTTACACGTGTAGGGAATTTCCTTAGCTCTCTGGGGAATTTAGTGAACTGAGGACAGTTAGAAACTGAACATTTCATAAAGGTTTTGGGGTTTTTTTTAAGTAGCCCACTTCTGCATCTTTGCAAAGCACTCCATATTTAGCAGATTTTCTGAGCACACAGTGTCACTTGTTTTGATTCTCTTTTTTGAAGGGTAATTTTTATTTTGATAGGCTTCAGCTGTGTCATTAGCTGAATGTCTTGTCTTTTTTAAAACATTTATAAACTTTCAAGAGTAATTTCAGCTAAAAAGTAATCAATATCAGATTTCCCAGACATAAAGGAACACTGTAAGAAGCCAGAAGATGTGTAATAGCAATTACAATACCTACCATAATTTCCAGCTCTTTCTTGAAAGCTTTGCTTTATGAGAGTTACTTTCCCCAGTAGAGAACTGTCCTCTTATGAGGAAGTTATTGCTGGAATATCTTTCTGATACCGCCCTTAAATATTGTTAGTCTTATATAAATACTCTTATAGAGTAAGATATCTGTAACCCCACTCTAAACACTTTGTAATTAAGCTTTTTTTTTCTTTTTACATCTCTTTCATTTATGTTATTTTAACATAATCCTCTTTACTTTTTTTTTGTAATTTTGTTTATTAGGCATTGACCTCTATTCTCAAAGGTATGAAGCAGAAAAAGACTGAGACAACAGGAAAGTGAACTAGTCACTTATGCAGCCAGTTCCCAACAGAAAGGTTTATGTAGAAGACTGAGTAGGATTACTCAATTTCCTGCTTCAGTGAGGATCATACCATCTTAGTCAGTTCCCTTGGCTCTGTATAAGGAGCTTAATGAAGAGGGAAATTAATTCTCAGTGGCAATCACCTGTAGCTACTAACTTATTCACTCATGCTGTCAGTCCCTCTGGCCCCATCTGATTGTGAGAGCATTTGTCACTCATCTAAATCCCGTTTTCAGAGCACCCTAGGATGCTTTTTTGGCTTTCTATTATATGAATGGTGTCTAGTATAAAGAGCCTACAAATGTTTATGTAACCTTTTGCATCAGGATTAGATTCTAGTTATTTCATTACACTGCCTCTGGTCAAGAATTTCAGGCACTTTTCTGGCCATCCTCTTTTGGGTGTGACTATGAGAGTCACAGCTTCTGCTAGTACCTGGTGACTATCAGACCTTAAACTACTAAATATGGTACTGCTATCCAAAGAGAAGTTCTCAGTTAGGAGATGCTTAAACTTAAGAAGAATTCGACTCTGATTTTAGATCTGTTTGGTTGTGTTCCACACTGTCCTGGGGGTTGTCCAGTCTGTCATCTTGCTCAGTCCTAGGCCCAATCACTACCCATGAAGGAGGCATTCTACCAATAAAACTCAGAACTCTTGATTTTGTAGATAATATAACTTAATACATGCTGAAATGCTCACACTCCCTAAGAAATCTAATATTACTGATTTTTTCTTTTTTTTTCTTTTTCTTTCTTTTTTTCTTGTTGGGATACAACAGTTGGTCTGTACTGGGTTTGCATGGCAAGATTTTGGTAGCAGTGTATGGAGGAGGGCTATAGGGGTGATATAGGGTTATATTTTCTGTGAGAAAATGCTAGAAGCTTCCTTCCCCCATGTCCAACAGAGCCAATGACAGACGGCTCCGAGAAAGACCTGCCACTGGTCAAAGTCAAGCCTATGATGGTGATAGCACCTCTGGTACAACATATTTAAGAAGAGGAAAAAAACCTGCAGTATTTCAGCTGGAGAGAGGAGTGAGAATATGTGTGAGAAAAAGCCCTGCAGACATCAAGGTCACTGAAGAAGGAGTGGGAGGAAGTGGTCCAGGTGTCAGAGAGCAGATTCCCCTGCAGCCCGTGGCAAACACCACGGTGAGGCAGCTGTCCCGCTGCAGCCCACAGAGGTCCACAGGGGAGCAGAGATCCACCTGCAACCCATGGAGGACCCCACATCAGAGCAGGGGGATTTCCAAAGCTGGCTGTGACCTACTGGGAAGCCCATACTGGAGCAGGTTTACTGGTGGGATTTATGACCTTGCAGGGGATCTATGCTGGAGCAGCCCGTTTCTGAAAGACTGCACCCAGTGGGAGGAATCCCGTACAGGAGGAAAGAGTGGCAGAGACACTACAATGAACTTAACAAAACTTCATCTCCTTACACCTCTGCAGGGGAGGAGTTAGAGAAATTGGGAGTGAAGTTGAGCCTAGGAAGAAGGGAAGGGTAGTGGAGAAGGTGGTTTTAAGATTTAGTTTTATTTTTAATCATTGTCATACTCCAATTTCATCCTTAATAAATTAAACTAATTTCCTCAAACTGACTTTGCTTTTATGATGGTAATCAGTGAGCCATCTCTCCCTCAACCTTTCATTATGCTTTCTCTCCCCTGTTCAGCTGAGGAAGGAAGTGATAGAATGGCTTTGGTGGGCACCTGGAGTCTAGCCAGGGTCAGCCCTCCACATAGTCACACATCTCCTGAAGGCTAGACATTATACACTAGCTGTAACCAGAAAATTAAGTCTCTAGGCACTTTGAAACAGAACCCAAAATATACATATGGCTAGTTAATATGGCAGCTGAGAACATGTTGTGTGAAATAAGAATTTGCATGTCTTTCTCAGGATAACAGAATCATTAGTATATAGTCTGAAGACAGATGCCTGAAATCATTGCTAGCTATCATATCTCTCAATTATAGACTATTTAGGCTACTTTTCATGACATTAAGAGATGAAAAATCACTTCCTTTTTTTGCCATCAGGAATTTGTCTTATTCCATACATAAATTTTCAGACTACAGGAGGATCTTTTGATCCAGCTACAGCCTGGATTATTAGTATATTTTTTAACCAGTGTTGATAATAACAACTAATCTCTGGACTTTTCTTCCTCAACAAGCACCTTAACCCGCTGATTTATACATTCCACTATCAGTATGACTAGCCAAATAGATCACTAATTTTTAGAAAATAGTCTGTAGACTAGATAATTAGATAGTTAGACCAGTGTTTTAGGAGAGAAATTAGGAGTTGGGTGTTTTCGGACAGAGAGAAAAGAAACCTGTATCTCCTGGCAGTGTACTAATTAATGAAGACTCAGATAAAATGAAGCAACATTTTTTCTTTCAATATTTCTTTCTTTTTTTTGTCTTAATGAAAAAGGGCTTCTGTGCTGACTAAATAGGGGTTTCTTGGCTATGAAATTTGGAATGAATGATGGCATTTATTGACAGTACTTTACTAAGTAAACACCTAAAGAAGAGAGTCAGACAAAAAACCTCTGTTTATATTTTCCTAAAGGAGAACATAATAAACATCTTGCTTGAAAAAGCAGATGATTTTAGCTGAAACAAGACAAGTTAGTGTATCTGTTTTCTGGAGCAAAGTCTGAGAGTTGTTTAAGATTCTCCTGGTTGCCTACCTCAGAGTGTCAGGGAAAAGGAGTTTCTTGCATTCATTGCTGAATCCACTACATTAATCTTAAGATGTTCCTTTAGAGACAGAAAGGCAACAAGAAAACAAATACTTCTATTCTGTGGTTGAAACATTCACCTGGGTTAAAATTTAATGCTTTTTGATGATGTGATTTATGAGGAAGTGGGCTGATTAGCCCCAAACCTCTCATTTTACAGGAAAATTCTAATCATATTAAAGAATGTGTATACTTCCTGTGGAAAAAGTGGTCCCTACAGCATCTGTAGTCTGCTTCTGAAAGACAGTTAGTCGAAAGTGTTAGATAACATCTGATGCCAAAACACCTTTTAAGAATACTGAAACCATAACTTCTATAAAGGTACACAAACATAAAGATAAGCTTGTATGCATATTTTAACCTTTCAAGGTCAATTCAAGTCTTGCCTTCTGTTTGGAAGTATTTTGATGGGAAAATATTCCATTATCTAAGATTAGTATTGTAAGTTTTTAAAGAAAGTTTTGAAGAAGAAGATGATCTTTTGGCTGCCAACTTGCTTACATAAGGAATGTTAAAAATCTCAGAAGCCTACACTAATACTGTGTTACATTTTGAGTTAGTTATCCCAATGTTTACTAACAAGCAGTATGATAATGTAGTTCTTCCTACTTGTTATGACAGAGTTAAAAGAAACAGGGATCCATCTTACTATTACCAGAAAATATCAAGACAAGTATTTTATATAATCCATTAAAATAAAATAGAACAAAGACTGATCACTTCTATCATCAGTATGTGTCACCACACATTTTAGAATCAACACCTACCTGGTTATACATAGCATTAAATAAGAACAGACATGACATATTTATAATTTCATATTAAAAAAAAATTAAATACCCTGGAAATACATACAGAAACTACCACAACTTGGAAGAGAGCAAAATAGATTTTATTTTCCTTAATATTATCTTTTTATTTCATTTATTCTTTTACAAAGATTGCAGAAGATTTTTGAGCACAATACTCTTAAAACAATTCTGTCGTCCATTTGCCCTCTAGCTTTTGGAACTCTATAAATACCTGTAAACAGGTGATCAGAATAAACAGAATGGGAGAAAATCCATACATGGTAGAGTAGCAGTGCTGTCAATGAGATTGTTTCAGCTGTGCTTAGGATATCCAAATAGTTTGCATAATCAATCATTATTAGTTTTTTTTAGTAAATCTAATTTGATGTTTTAAACTGCTAATTTCAAGTATGAAGGAAGGAGAATGGACAGGTTTTCATTTCCTCTCTGCTTTTGAGGTGCTGTAATTAACTTTTTAACAGGAACATTTTTTTTTTTGCACACAGTTTTTAACAGCGAATGGATGGTGCCAAAGAAAGTTCTGTGGAGTAAAATAAAGAATGTGAAGCAATTGAGAAAAACAGATTGTAAAGTATATTCTTCCACACTGTGAAATCCTAATGATGACAGATTGCTGTCATCATTAGAGACTGAGCTCTGTTATTTGCCAAAATGATTACACAGTTCTGACAAATAATCTGGAAATATTTCAGCACAGAATATTTGAGGCAGCGATATACTTCACAACAAAAATATTTGTGTGTATATTAGAGTATGTAAAGCATTTCAGGCTCAATAGCTCCACATAAATTTTCAGCTGTGCTGATCTGTCAATTTTCTTTAGCTCCACGTGAAACTATTGAAACCTCCCCCTGGCAAACTTCACTCTTTCCCACTGATACCCTTTTACCAAGAATCTTGTATCCTAATCTTGCTCAACATCAGCTCTTCCTTTTCTATTTTCTCACCACCTACTTTCCTTCCTACTTTCAGACATCCCTCTGCTAACTTTCATGCTGTAGGTGTACGGCTGAATCGTCTGGAGAAGTGAGCTATTTTTAACCTGTTGTTTGCACATTTGTGCCTCGCTTGCCTGGGAATTTGTGACAGTTTAAAAAAGGTAGTCACCTTTATAAAATGAAGGAAAAAAAAGATCACATGAGGAACACTACATGTGTCTCTTATGTTTTTTCAACCTTACTGATCTCTTAATTTTTTTTCCTTCTATTTCCCTCCCATTCGCACCATCTGTTTCAAATTTTAAAGTATTTTTCACGTTTTAATTAGTTAGGGTTTTATTTCTTTTATTGAAGTGTTTCTACCAAGCATTGCTTCTATTACCTCAGTAATATTCATTCTGATATGACAGAAATATTTTTTCTTACTCTTCATTCTGAAGAACTACTGAGACTAGTTCACTGCAATGACTGTTTCCTAGTCATAATTTCCTAGCTATCCTTTCACACAACTTACAGCAGATTGTGAAAAATATTTTATTGTTTCCAAAATCTTCCAAATTTCCTATGTAAATAACAATTTTATTTGATGTATTGAATTTCATATTGTTATTCATTTATCTTTTGTTTTCTCAGCAGCAAAGACAGACATTTAGTTCTATATTTTCTTTGGCACTGTTACAATAAGAGGGGAACTCTTCATGGAGTAGTGCAAACTTAATAGGATTTTTTTTTATTTAAATATTTTTCATCTCGACACATATGAATGCAGAAAAAAAATATCAGATATCAAATATCAAACCAAAACTGAATCACAGATGATTATGACCATGACAGTGGACTCCATTTGAAATCTACACTGCATATGTAGATAGAAATTCACTGGATCATTTATGAAACATGAAGTATAATATATAGTCAAAATATTAATATTGATGAAATATTAATATTGACAAAATAGTTTGTTTTTAAAAAAGGACACTCCCACAAGAAAACAGTATTAAACTAGTCAGTGAGAATGAGTTTTCTTTATAAAATGGTGAAAACTATCTCACAGTAAGAGATTTCTATCCCGAAAAATAATTTATTTGATATCGAACTTTAAAAAACTTTTTTAAAACTGATTTGTTTCTTGAACTGATTGATATGTCAACCAGCCATTTAAAATCATCCCTGACCCTACCACAAGTTAGGGAAAAAATAAAAAATGAAAAATTAAACTGGCATTACCCAAATTAATCAATTAATTCATTCTCTTGTTCTGTTGTATTTAGTTGGTAGAAATAATTTAAATATCACATAAGTACTTAATGGTAGAAAATAATTTTGTGGTAGAAATAATTTAAATATCACATAAGTATTTAGTGATACAATCAGTTAATGACCTGAGACACGATATTTGTCACCATTTATCTATACCCATTCCTTTGCTGATACAGGACCAGTGACCCTTCTTGTAGTCAAACACTGAAAACAGTGTTAGAAGCACACTCCAAAAATGTCAGGTAAGTGAAGATGGCTCTTGCTATCCACTAGTCACAGGGAGACTAATAGGCATATGTACAAAGTATGGTTTATTAACTTTAAAAAAATAAAAATACAGTTTCCTATTAACTCTAGTGGACAGCGAAACAGCAGATATTAGGGAATCATGTTCCCATTCAAATACTCATGTATTTTTCAAAAGATAATTTACAATTTTAAACTGAAAAAAAATTTGTTGCTGAAACTGAAACCTTCGTGTATATTTTTCAAAATGGTTGCTTATTTATTCTCAGTATAATTAGTAAAGTTGCTTTAGACACATGAACTACTAAATTGACAGTTGTATCTTTACTTAAATGGTCAATTGTCACTGTTGTATTTGTATCCTGTAAGCAAGTTAACAGTTAGTTTGTAATTAATAAAGTATATGTAATTAATTTTACATTTTCTTCCGCTACTCAACTCCCAACACAATAAGATCCATTAATCCATGGTCTTTAACTCTTCTTCAAAAGCCAAATTCTTCAATTTATCAACATCTGAAAGGATGTGGTTTCTAGTTCTAGTTCTAGGCATTGAAGTTTAGATGTATCTGTATGTCTTGATTTAGTTTTCACAGTTTTTAACATCATCTATGATTATTATAATTTGTTAGACCTTATCTTTACATTGAGTATTTTATAGTACCCATTAAAATAAGAACTTGTCTCTCTGTGCTTGTCTGTAATAATACTGAAAGAAAATACAGAAAGGGGTCCCCCTGGGTCCTTGACTCCCTTCCCATGCTATAATAGCTACCAAATCCTACTATATAGTTGTCATGGTTTGAGATCCCCAAAAAAATCTAATTCCCTAGTCCTAGCCCCCTGTCACATCTCAATCCAATGTGAGATGGGTTTTCCAGACAAACACACAAGACTCAAAATAGGGGGAAAGGGAATATATTACAATGACTGTACAAATAAATAAATATTATAATACATTATAAACACACGATCTCAACTATCTCTACCATGACATAAGTATTTACAATGGATCAGATCTCTTCTCCCCTCCAAATA
The DNA here is from genome assembly GCF_001604755.1 of Lepidothrix coronata. Taxonomy (NCBI): domain Eukaryota; kingdom Metazoa; phylum Chordata; class Aves; order Passeriformes; family Pipridae; genus Lepidothrix; species Lepidothrix coronata. The sequence goes on from NW_016690180.1 coordinate 14,187,111, forward strand.
AAAGTCCAGGAGGGAAGAAGGAAAGATCCCTCTAGTCTTTGAGCAGCAGTATCTTCTAAGGCAGCAGGTTCTCTGTGTCTTCCATGCAGCAGTTGGAGCTGGATCTCTGCCAGCACACACGAGAGAGGCCTCCAAGCCCCTCTCGGCCCCTCGACGCAGGCAAAGGGGTCTTCCATGGGCTACGTTCACCCCAGACAAAGGTCGTTCCACCACGGTCATACCACGAAGCCCAGGGGGTCTTCATGACGGTCTGGTATCTCCAGGGGACTCAAACCCCTTGCAGAGTTTCTGTGCTCTGCCTCAGGCTGCCACCTTGGCAGCAGTGGCGAGGTGGGAAGCCAAGGTCACCCCCTCCATATTTCTGTCGGAGCTCTCTAGCTCCTTTCTGCAAGTGCTGTAGCACTCCAAGGCTCTTTCAAGTAAGAGTCCATCATCTTCTTCCTTTCCAGGAGGGGTCTCAAAGGAGTCTGGGGTCTTTTAGTTCAGTTCTTACCCCAAACTCTGTTTCTCTGCTGCTGACTCTCTTCTCTCGGCTCTCCTTCCAGGAGTCCTCTCTCTTGCTGCATGCTTGTTTTGCTGCTCTCTTATCTTTTGGCTTTTAGCCATAGCTTCTGGATGCTGCGTCTGCCGCTGCTCTGTCTCTGCTCACTCACGGTGGAGAAAACTTTCTTAGCTTTCAACTGCAGGCACCTAGCCCAGCTTTATGCTGTTCCAGGTCCCTGCAGCCCCCACTGTGAGTGGGCAAACGGAGCAGCGGCAGAGGCAGCAGCGGACAGAGGGCAGTGGCAAAGAGCCAAGAGATAACTGAAGAAGCAGCAACAAACATGCAGCCAAGGAAGACATAGAGTTGTCTGAGAGAGCCGAGAGAGAGCCAGCAGCAGAGAGAGCACAACTAAGTTCTACAGAGACAGAGTTGGGGTAAGAAACTGAACCAAAAACCCCAAACTCCTTTTATGACCTTTCCTAAGTGGAAAGGATGGACTCCTACTGAATAGAAGTCCTAAAACTGCAGCAGCACTGCAGAAAAGAGCTGAAAAGCTCAGGCATCCTGGAAAGCTGGACCGGGACAATTAAAGGAATGCAGAGGGGGTGACCTTGGCCCTCCCCTTGCCGCTGCTGCCAAGCTGGCGACCTAAGACAGAGCACAGGAGCTCTGGTAGAACTCTTGAGGCAAAGGCTTTCAACTGAAAGCTACCCGAGATGTTCTGACTCAGGGGTGAATCCCCTTCATGGGGGTCTTACACTCCATGATATGACGTGGTGAAGCGAGTTTTGTCCCTGCTACACAGTCCACGGAAGAGAAGAACCTCGCTTGAAGATGAGTGGCCGAGGGGCTTGGATACCCCCTTGTGTGTACTGGCAGAGATCAAGCTACAACTGCTGCATGAGAAGAAGAGAACCTGCTGCCCTAGAGACATTGCTGCTCTGAGAGTGGAAAAGGATCTTTCCTTCTTCCCTCCTGGACTTTTATTTGGAGGGGAGAAGAGATTTGATCCATTGTAAATACTATTCTGTCATGGTAGAGATAGCTAAGATTGTATATAATGTATTGTAGTATTTATTTATTTGTACAGTCATTGTAATATATTCCCTTTGCCCCATTTTAAGTCTCGTGTGGTGTCTGGAAAACCCATCTCACATTGGATTGAGATGTGGGAGGGGGATTGGACTAGAGAATTGGATTCTGGGGTTCTCAAACCATGACATGTTTTGTTATGAACTGCTTAAGAAGATCTTGAAAAATTCAAGCAGTAGGAAATTCAACACTGGAGAAGAAAAACAACTAAGTAAGTAAAAAGTAAGTAACAATTTTATTAACTACCAATTAACCATTGATTATTAATAGAATTGTTTTCTCTTTCATGAACAAAATGCTTTCTAGATGCAATACCTTTTACTTTGATTCCATTTAAGACGCCTCCAAGAAATTATCTATTTCTTAATTCTAGTTAGTCGAGTAATTTCTCACCTGTAATGATTCATTGTGAGATGAAACACGTTTTCCAACATGTTATACTTTTAAATATTTTCCAAAATGTATTAGGTTTCAGACATATATAAGATCTAAACACAGGCAAAGAAACAAATATTTAAATGAGATTCCTGGAGAATTAATTAAATCTGTAAGAAAATCTGCACTTTTTTTTTTTTTTAGTTTAGATGTGCATGAGGTCTTTACTTCCAGTAAGGGATTGCTGTCACAAGAAGAATATAAGAAGACAGTGCACCTTTAAAAAACCTTAGTAATTTTAAATGAAAAAAAAAAAAAAAAGAGTGGGAAATGGGGAAGATAGCAAAAATAGCAAGCCAATATTTTGGTCATTTGAAGAACAAAATTTCCGTGCAGAAACAAAGGTTAGGAAGGGGACAGCTATCAGGACTAACAGGAATTGCAAACCATGATGTCTATCATGAGAATACAGTGAGCACTGCACTTTAATGGTAATTAAACATGAATTCACTCAATAATAACAAGAATATTCTGATAGCCTTGTTTACAAGGCTCAGTGAGTGACTGCTGAAGTTAATGCAACGCTACTCCAAACAAGTAAATCAGCCAGAATATGGTAGATGAATGGTAGGGATAATTTCTCTCTAAATATTAGTTTTTGGCAAAAAACCACAAACATGTTCACAGAAGGAATTTTAAGGATCGGGATTGTATAAATAAGAGAGAAAGCTATTATGACTTTGCTTATTTCTATTGTTTCACAGTACACTTTGGTCACACCATTTGTAATATTTTCGTCTTCAAACCCCATGTATTTATGCAAAATATATAACTTAATTCATTAATTATTAATAAAGGCAAAACTGTGATTCTCTAATCATTAAAAAGTTGAAACAGTAATTTATTTTTTGTCTGAGAAAATTAAGATGGAGATGAGCAACTAGTCAAAATCTATTATCCTGCTTTTTTTTATCTAAGAAGTGTTGCCATGGTGATTATAGTCTTGTAAACATACAAAAAGCTACATAAAATTTTTTCCTCACTCTTCACTTCTGAATCTTAAAATTATTTCATTGACTTAATGATAATTTTTTTGGATTTTTAACTTGAACAAGCTTGTAGAAGATTCTGCTCTAGGTTATATTTTATATTAGTTAAAATATTCTAATTGCTTATAGTTTAACAATAATTGTGATTAATCCTATCTTCATAACTTGTGCTGATTAGCAACAACTGTTTATTTTGCTTTCTTTTCTCATTTAACACCATTCTTTCTTTCTTTCATCTACTGAGGTGATTTTTAAATTTAAGTTCAGAAGATACCATACATCCAAGCTTAATTTTTATTCATATTATTTTCTTTAATGAGGGGAAATTAAATTTATTTTTTGTCATGGTTTAACCTAAGAAAGCAAGGAAATTCCCTTCAGCCACTCACTCACCCTCCCCCACTACCTCCCCGCAGTGGGGAGGAGAATTAGGAATAAAAGGTAAACATCAAGGGTTGAGATAATTGAAAAAAAATAATACTACTAGTAAGTTAGTAATAATAATATTAATGTTAATATTAATATTAATATTAGTAATAATAATAATAATAATAATGATAAATACAGGGAGAGACAGTAACAGAATCCAAGAGAAACAAGTTATGCACAGTACAACTGCTCACCGGTCACCGACTGATGCCCAGCCCATCCCCAGTGATCGGTTCCCCTTCCAGATAACTCCCTCAGTTTGTATACTGGGCATGATGCTCTATGTTATGGATTATCCCTTTGGTCAGTTCAGGTCAGCTGTCCTGGCCATGCTCCCTCCTAGCTTATTGTGCATTTTGTCACTGGCAGAGCGCAAGGCATTGAAAAGTCCTTGATTTAGAGGAAGCCCTACTTAGCAACAACTAAACCATCAGTGAGTTATCAATTTTATTCTTGTACTAAATCCAAATCACAGCCCCATACCAACTATTAAGTAGAAAATTAACTCTGTCCCAGCCAAAACCAGGAAATTTTTATTAGTCTATAAAATGTAAGTTCTGAAAGTTTTTATTATTTTATCCTAAATATTAACTTTCTTGTTGAACTTGGAAATTTTCTTCAGGCTGTCTTCTGCTTCTTTTTTCTCCCTAAAAAGAGAAAACTGAACAAATAACTGAAGAATAAGAAGATATTCTAAAGATCCTAAATCTCTGACTTAAGGAAAACTAAAACTTCGGGAGTGCAGTTTTCATCTTCAAGCTAAATAGTGTTAAATTTTATAATATATTTATCATCTCAATATGTTTCTATAATATAATGACTCCCACCAGGTTCTGGCATGGTAAGTAATTATATAGAGCAGAAAGGACAGTTTAATTTATCTGTGATTCAAGTACTAATGAAAATGTTTCTATGTCATGCATAGTTGTGCATAATGTAATCTAACTAAAATCCCCACTCCTGCCAGTGGCTTGAGCACATTCCTAACCTGTAAAAATATGCCACTTGGTCTTCTGCCAAAATAAATCATTTGCAGAGGATATGACAAATGGCAAGACAATGAAAAACCATAATCTCTGAGGAGAAGTTACAATTTAGATGAGAAAAGACTGGAAGGAACACGATAGCTTTTCAATTTATCCAATGTCTTCATAAAACCAACAGGGAAAACTAGTTCTTCCTGTCTAATGCATTTGCTTCATTGAAGCAGTTTCAGTTGAGAGACATGACTTCTCCTTTCTAAGTAGTCTGAATCTAGTGAATTCTGAAATATTGCTGGGCAACCAAAATTGATTGTGAGGTGAAGGCCTAACATCATTTTAACTCTGCCAGTATGCCTATGTGTGTTACTTACTACAAGAAATGGTCTAAAGTGACCATGAGACAAAATAACACCAGTAAAAGGTTAGTGAACGACTGACAGTTAAAACAAAAAATACACCCCACTCTGATTTAATCCTCCTCAGAGTAATTAGGATGATCATCAAACATAAGAATTGCAAACAATTTGGAAATAAATAAAGAAGTCAGGTTCCTCTGACAGGAGAAAGAGTAGAAAACTACTATGTTTAAAGAATGGACAATGTATTTGTCAGTTTATGTATAAATCTTTACTTGCAGCATATATATATATATATACACACAGATATATTTCTCTATTTTTTCCCATAATCTTAAATTTCGTATTAGCTTTTTTTTTTCTTATTTTGATTCTCTGATTCCTCCTTATTTTATTGGGTGATTACATTTTTATGTAAAATCTTTATATCTTAAAATTGTAAATGAAATTTATTACTTTTGAGATGCAAGTTTGTCCGGATTCTATTGTTTCCCAGCTGAGATCTGGGGAGGCAGGTTGAGATGCTCATATAACAAAGGGGTTTATCACTGTGCTATTTGCTCATTACCATTGCTGTTGGCAATTCTAGGTAAAAATAAATTTTACAGTAATGGTGCAATTATATCTAAGTCAAGTTCTGTCTGATCCACAAGATTTCAGTTCTGGACCTCAGGTATCATGCTGTGTCTACATTCTTCTATAACAATTTTTATTTGGGAATCATTAGCAGTTCAGTATATATATTTTTCTTGCCATTACTATAAAATAAGGTTTAAATAAAATAGTTTTAGACAATAGTATCTTGCCTGCTAGACAAATGCTATCACAGCTAAGTCAGAGCAGACCAATAAAAAACCAATGGCTTTTTGCTAGTATTGACAGAAATCATATTTCCTATGGCGAATGATACCAGAGTGGGAAATTAAATTGAACAAAATTTTCATGCAACATTCCTTGTTATTTACAGTTTTTGAAATTATTCTAATATACTTCTTATCTGCAAAAATTGGGTGAAGACAGAGAAAATATTTGAAAAATACTGAATTTGAGAGTCAAGGAGATTTAAAAATGAAAGAATATGATCAGGAAATTATCTATTTTTTTTTTTAACAAACACTATACTAAAATATTCTAATCAAACTAGAAATTAGTGATTAAGGCTTTGCATCCGATTGATGCTGTATTGTTTCTAGGAAGCAGGAATGACCATATTGTGAATTTTTTAAAATCCCCATGTTTGACCTCCAATGTTATGTATGACTTCCAAAAGCCTAAATATCTCTCTTCTTTGTTAATTTCTTTTACATTTTCTATTTTTATTATTATTGAAACCCAAAGTCTTACAAAATAAACTTTTGCTGTTCGTAAAATGTATGTTTATTTTTTTTCTTTATCTTAACACTTCAGATATATCTGTAGAGAATGTGTGTAGGCATAACTGAAAGCACGTAATGTGAAAGTGTCTCTTTTCACTATGGTAGGTTTTTTTAGGCAAAAGCACAATTTGTAAGTTTATGCAGGAGAGAAAATGCAATTTGCATGGATTTTGGCAATCAATTTTCCATCTGAAACTCAGTCAATAGCTACTTTAAGTTACTGATTTTTTATGATGTCATATAATAAAATGAGAATGGTGCTTCTCTTTTCACATCAATTACTTTGGAAATTCGCAAGTGATTTAGCTGTATTTTTATATGGGCTGAGGTTTCATTTGTTATCATTAAACAATTAAAATTACAGAATTTAATATATGAGGGCACAAGATATCAACACTGTTTTGGGCAGTGGTGGCTCCAAGAACATAAACAAAGTTTCAACATTAATTTTTCTTCCTTACCCCAAGAAAAAGTAAGCATAATTGGTTTATTGGTTGCATGTTCAGTGTCTGAGATAGCTATGATATTAACGAAAAGAGAAATGGCAGGAAAGAATTATTAAGTCTAAAAGCCACTTCATCAAATGCAGAATCAATGACTTTCCCAGTGACAGAATATCACAGAAACAAAATTGGAAAAAAAATTACAATAAATAAGAAAATGACCTTTTTTTTTTTTGGTCAGAGAAGAATATTGTATTTACAAATGCCCTCCAACACTTCTTACCCTAGTACCTGAATACTTTCCATGCATTAATTTCTTTCTGACAAGGATACTCAGTATGTCCCTTCCAAATTCCCTTTCTTCTTTTTTATAGAATCAATGTGTTGGAGAGTAAGGAATTGAAGAGAATCACAATCACAAAGTAAAAATTAAATCATACCGTTATGTAACAATAGAACCTTATAACACTACAATGATGATATTATTCGGCAAGTACTGCTATAATGTCTGGGCTAGGTAAGGTATTAAACCCAAAGAATAACTAATAAACCAAGTTCTGAACCATCAGATATTTTTGCTCCTAATTTAAATATGTAATATAATGACCAGTCTTTGCGAGCAAAGATTTGGGAAAGGTCATTAACCCTTTGAGCCTGCACAGTAGATTTTTTAGGTGAGACACAGCGTGAGCTGAACTGAGCCCACCCTTTAATCCTGAGGTTCATCTGCCGGGGCCGAGCAAGTTTGGACAGTGGCAGTGAGGGTCTCAGGACGTAGGTTTGTTTAGAGTGACCTTCTCTTAGATGGATTGCCTCACAGGGCTAACAAGCTCCATCTGCCCGGGGGGCTGGGAATCGAACCTGAGTCGCAGCGGTGAGAGTGCTGCACCCTAACCACTAGACCACCAGGGGCCCCAATTTAAATATGTACATGAGATGCAATGCTATTCTGATCCTTACTCAATTTTCACTGAATGGAAGATTTTTTGACCTAATTCTAGTAAGGTTAGATAAGATTCAGTTTGTGATAGAACAAAGAAAACATATATTCTCTAATACTATTTAGTGTTATTATTTAATTAAACTGTAAAGGTTTAGTTGTACTGACTTTTTTCTTGTTTAGTAGGGAGAAATATTTCTTAAACCTTTAGAACATTTCAGAAAATAATTAGACCTGTTCATTTTACTAATTTTATTCATCTCTTTTTCTATGTTACAGGAGTGGATAGTACAGACACAAGTATGACACGTACAATTTGCTACATTTTATCCTCTTTAAATGTATAGCTACATCACAAGCTGTTGTATAGCACCATAATGTTAAAATCACAATAATTTATTGGAATAAATTATTGAAGAGGATTACTTTCCTCAAGTTCATAAAGAAAGAATTAAGCTAGTGACACAATGCTAGGTTTGTGGATTATTTAATTTTTGTACTTAGATTTAACATCTGAATTTTCAATAGTGACCTTTTTTAGATATAGAATGGAATCACTGCTTTCTAAAACTGTCAGATTAATGACACTAGAAGCACATATTATGTGACAGCAGTGTCAAATCCTTGACTTTTATGTTCTAAGGAACCTCACCTCTATTAGAGATTGCTCAGTGAAGTGAGATCATTTTGTGTTCATACCCATTCCTGTTTAGGGTCTTTTTATACTATTTTTATTTTGTTTTTTTTTTCCAGCCTGCTGATCGCTGTTCTAAGTCATCTCTCTTGTAAAATAGTCATACTACATATTAGGAGGACAGTGATCAAAACTGTGAGTTGAGGACATGTGATCCTCCCATAAAATGATAAAAACCACCATAAACGTTATGCTAGGACTGTACGTGAACTGATGGAATGAATAATAAAAAGTTTAAAGCTAAAACTACTGTCCAAACTGTTTAATACACTGCTTATTAAAATAGACGTTACAGAATTACACTAAAAATTTAATCATAAACATTTGTACCAAATTTAGGATTATACGATTAGTCAACAGAGAAAATATAGCAATTAGAAATAATAAAATTCTCACAGTATTTTTCTAAAACATTTCTGGTTTCTTATGCAGAAGTAGGCAGGCATAAACAACCTTAGAATGTCACTGAGTGATTTAGAAAGTGGAACAAGGAAAAGATTTTAAAATTTACAACACTTTGAAGATTTATAATGTTTTTGCTTTAGCCAATGGCTAGGGGTTTGTTGGTATCTCAAATCAAAGTTGTACTAATATGCTGGCACCAGAAACACACAATGTTTTAGGAATTTTTTTTTTTAATAAGGAGCTGAATGAAGCACTGAAAAGCGACTGTGTCAGTACACAAGACACTGACAAACTATACCAGAAAAAAAAAATATGTCAGAAACAGATAGAAAAAAAAGAAGCTGAAGTAGAGGGAATTGATGAGGTCATAAAAACAGACAGAGGAAAGAAATCCAAATGAAGAAGTCAAATACCCCATTAAATCAATATACAGCTGGCAAATGCAAAACTCTCTCTCACACACACACATACACACGACCTCTAAATATCCATCATTTAGGGTGAAAAAAATAAATAAAAGAGGTAGGTCATTGTTCACCACTTCATTCAGATGAGCTAAATAAAACCCCAATAGATTACTCCTGAATTAAGATTTAAAGAATGAGTAAAGAGCATAGTAAAATGTAAAGGTGGTGGAGTAGAATTACACATATAAGGTTGTATGGAATTTGAAAAATTTCTGTGTAAAGAACTCTATGCAGTTTAATCCAATACATTTAAAAAAAAATAAAATCATCAATATTACATGTTGCTTGGTTAGGGAAAGAATATTGAAGGCAAAGTTAACCATGAATGTGAAAAGCAGAAGAAACTCAATTTTATAATGTGGTAATAACCAGTAACCAAAAATCTCAGACATATAGGGATGTAAAATCTCTCTTTTATGCTTGACATGCAAAAAGTCCATGATGGATATAAATGCTTATGCTTCGGTTCATGCATCAGTCATTGAGTACTTCGAGGAAGATGTTTCTATGAACAGACTGTTTTATAATTATGTTTTTTTAAAGGGATGTAATAATGGCAGATATCAGAAAAAGAAAGGTTAGACAAAACTTATCTGACACATTACAAAACCTTGTTTAATCTTTTGATAGAGGATATTGATAAATTGAAAGCACTTTTTGAAAAATTAATTGTAAAAATATTAGTCTTTCTAAAAATAATATATATATATTTGTTCTTCTAATTGACCCTGTAGTGATGCTTTACTACAATAGTAGCAATTTTGCTAAATACATTTATTTAATTATATAAAAGGGACCGTTCAAGGATAATTTTTTTCTAGAATGTCTCTGATATGAGTTAACTAAAGGCATAGAAAATTCCATTCAACTAACTCTTTTCCAGGTTATAACTGATGTTATAAATTAATAGAAGAAGAAAACCCTGGAACAGACACAACATCTAAGCAATGGGTTTGTTCTCCTCAGGAAACTGATCTGTGACACTGAAAAAGCATCTCTTATGGAGAAAGGCATAGTTGCATAGGGGAGGAACATGTCTTTGAAAGTGTCTTCACTGGGTTCCCCACAATCCCTTCCTGCTCTCATTTGGTAGTAAAATATCCAGGACCTCAGAGTAGTTTAATCCATGAGATGAGTATTAAAAAATTCTGATATTTATAGTCAATATACAGCAAGTTTTATCTAACCCACATAATCTTTAGCAAAATAAAGCATAATTACAAGCTATTTACCATAGTAAACAAACAATAATTACAAGCCTCAAACAAATATTTTATCAAACAATATATGTCCAGCATGCATCATGGGTTTGTTATAATGTCAGACCCATGTTCAACTGCAAAAAAAAAAAAAAAAATCATAGATACATAATACGATGTAAGTTTTGTAATATTAGTAAATATTAGTTTCTGAGTTTCTATTCACACAGCTATAGCTTTTTTCCCATATCAAGTAGTTTCCAAAGCGTAAGTTTTACTTAAATGAAAACTATAGCAAACTTTCTTGGTTAATGAGATTCCATGTTAATCCCCCATGCTGCGAATCAATTATTTAAAGCCTTTCACAGCTAATGAATCATAAAGTACTTTCTGACTAATGCCAACAAGCTAGTTGTAATGCAGTGAAGCAATCAAGTCTTAACCACTGTTTTAAGAATACTGTGGCTAAAGAAGAAATTACACAAAATATTTTAAAATAAAGTATTATTACAAGAGAAACACACAGAACTTAAACTGCAGCAGAGAATATATAGTCATGTTGACTAGTAACAGACAAAGAGATACTACTACATATTGATTGCAAATTCTGCATCTCTTACTTAACAGTCAAATATCAATGCTTAGCACTTTTCAGGAAAGCCTGGTGGGGAAGTGAGCTGTCTGGGGCTTGGTTGCTGATTGAGGCTAAACAATGATAAAAGCAAAGGCTCTACATGCAAACAAAGAAAACCAAGGAATTCATTCACTGCTTCTCATGGGCAGGCAGGTGTTCAGCCATCCCCAGGAGAGCTGGAATGCATCACACTTAATAGTTGCTTGGGAAGACAAATACCATGACTCCAAACATCCCCGCTTTGCTTCTTCTCCTCCCCAGTTTATATACTGAGCAGAATGGTCAGTATATGGTCTGGAATATCCCTTTGATTGGTTTGGGTTACCTGTCCTGATTGTGTCTCCTTCCAACCTCCCATGCACCCCCAACTTCCTTGCCAGTGTGTCAGTATGAGAAATGGAAAAGGCCTTGGCCCTGTGTAAATCCTGATCAGTAATAACAAAAATATCTCTATATTATTAACCCTGTGTTCAGCACAAATTCAAAACACAGCCACATACCAGACACTGCACAGAAAATAAACTCTACTCTAGTCAAAACCAGAACGTGGGACAACACAGATATGTTTGAGAAAAAGAAAAGGATAATTCAGATTTTTCTGAAATCTTGTTTTGACATAAAACAACTGAAAGTCATAGGAGATCTAACTTCGGCCTCTTCAGGGACTTTCTTGGAAGAATCCTGTGGAAATGTCCTAGAGGGAAGAGGGATCCAAGACAGTGTTCAGTGTTTGAAGATCACTTTCTCCAGGCTCAAGAATGGTGCCTGTCTTGATGTACCAATATGCTGGAGCAGAGAGGGTCTAGGTGACCTCCAGTGGTCCCCTCCAATCTTACCCTTTCTGTGATTCTGTGATCTGTAGAGGAAATCAGTTTTTATAAATAAATTGGCAATATGGGCATCATCATATTGTAAAGGATGTGATAATAAAACAACAGCCAAGTCTCCACCAATTAGCAAAAAGGAAACACAATCTTTACCATGAACTGGGCAGTTATAAGGGTATGTTTATAAAAGTTCACAAAATCTAAATGAATGACCTACAGTTTCAAGCTCACTTCTTGATTTCAATCTTGAAGTATCGACCTTTTTTTTCAAGGAAAAAACAATAAAAAAAGAAACAAAAAATTAAAGCAGTTCTTGAAATTCGCATGGAAAATAATCTTCATGTACCCCTTCAAATCACTGAAACCTGATGGTGCATATAATATTCTAAGAAATTAAATAGTCATTGGGGAAAAAAAAAAACAAACAACACAAACCAAACCACAAAAAAGTCAAATAATAGAGACACAAGCTACGAATGAAAACTAGAGCTTTATGTAGCATTGGACACTTGGAGTTATCAGTTGGTGAATTTTGTCCTTAACTTGATTCAGGGGAAAGAAAAAAAAATGTTGAGTTATTAGACATACATATGTCACAATCCTCAATAAAGAGAGGTTTGTGATGAATGCTGAAATGAGATAAAATATGAAGAATATGACACTATGAACATGAAGTATTGGTTACTGGGCATTTTTATTTTCATAAAAATATTTTTGTGTTTTAACACAGACTGTAGGTCATTTTTATTCTTTAATATGAAATATTTTTGTATTTTAAAACATATACACATATGTACAGAAATAGAATATCTTCTAGTGATAAATATGATTAGGGAGTCTTGTACTTCACTAAAAATATTGACGAGATTTTGGTTGAACTTCATTCAGAGAAGGACTCAGAAAATATGTACAATAAATGATAACTCCGCAGAAAATATGTCTTAGGCAGAGAGCTAATAAATAGTTGATGAATTTCCTCAGCAAGGATCTGCTCCCAGATCCTTGAACTCAGTTCTAGATGTGTATTAATTCCTTATTTCCTGGGAGTAATCAGAAGTATGGCAAGTGAGACCTTTACGCCTTTGTGCATAATGCACAATTTACAGTTGTGCTGTGCAGGTACATGCATGCATGTCACTATTAGATATTTGAACCTTATTACTTTTTTTCCTTAGTAAAGCAGGTCAAATAAAACCAGTAATGATTCCATCAGCTTTTGCAGAATGGTTAATGCTTAGCCAAATTCCAAAAAAATCTGGATAGACTTTATCACCAGGATCACAGCACAAAAGAATTAATCTCCCATTGCACTTCCAAAGATAATGTACATAGGACTTTCAGGCTGAGGGTACTTCTACAGCTGGAGTCATCAACTGTATATTTGGGATGTGAGAATAATGGCAGGCGAGATGGAGAAGCATCAATCTGGTGTCTAGTACCACTCACATATAAAAGTGAACAGCTTGGCTGTGATATCTGCACCAAAGGATTATTTTTGTCTTTCAACAAATTTTTCTTTGGGTTAAAAAAGAAAAACTGTAGAAATATACAGGAAAGATGGGTTATAAGGAATCTACACACTAGCTATGTCACTCACTCTCAAGAAAAAACAGTCCACCAGTTCCTAGATAGCCCCAAAGACTGCAACACAAACAAATCAGCAAATAAATTATTACGAAAAGCATTAAGCATTATAGTTAAAAATATGGAAATATTGAAACAGGTTTTTCAATGTTGTTTTTCCTTACTTTATTTTACTAGTAGTTTAAAGGTTTCTATTGAAATTATAAAAGATTTTAAAAAATAACTATACCTGATTACTTCTTTTGAAAAATATATCTTCTTCTTGCACTCATAGAAAAATCTCATCAATCAATTATCTAAATATTATCAAAATAATAATAACAATTATTTTTTGGGTGTTATTCACAAAGGACTTAAAATATACTGACATTAAATATACTAAAATTTATGTTAATGTAAAAAATAATTCTTTCAATCCCACTTAAAAATCTTATTCTACATTGAACCTTATTAATAAATCTACTATTATAAAACCATCATTACAGTGTGAGGATTATGGTTACTATAGCAGTTAGGGTAGCTCAGCAAAATAGCAAATAATTAAAACTTCAGTAATGTGTAAAATGCAATGAACTTGATAGATCCTGTGACCATACAGGAAACAAGGTGTTTTCTATTCTCCAGTGAATATGTGATATATAAAAAAGTACCACAGATGCAACTTTTTAGAGGAGTCTGACTTTTTTTTACCTTTACAAATAATTTTTTATAGCTCCAAAGATTGTAGTATTTTTAAAAACACATCATTTCTATGAAAAGGAATATTTTAAAGTAGATCTAGACAGCGATGGTGTGGGAGGCTTGACATTTTGAAGTTTCAGCTGACCAGAGAGTAATTTTCAAGTAACTTGCTAAAAGAATTTAAACTACTAGACTGAAAGACAAAGAAGGCACTTATCAAAGAAGTTACTGAAATATGAGTTTAAATGGGGTGAACATAGGAAGAGAAACTCTTTAAGAGCTGCTTTCCACTAGGATTTAATATTTCCTTGCCATATGGTATGAAAAAATGTGATAGGTCTGTACTTATAAGGAACAGCTCTTACAGGGTGACTTCACTGGAACTGTTAAGATCTGTGTTTTGACTAATATAACCAGAACAACTCGTAAACATCACTTGAAACTATACTATAATTCATGGATGGTTGCTTTACTTACTCTATTTATTTTATTTAATTTGTCTGACTGGCAGTAGAGACAGACTGTGAAACAAGTCAACAAGTGGTAACAAAGTCATATTTTGACTACTTTGTCTGAATGATAAATAGTTTCCATACAATTCAAATGTATTTGCTGCCATTTTTGCTCAACATTCACTTATTATGAGACTCCAGATGAGGGAGTGAAATGAGCTAAAACTGTTTCCCTTATTTAAATGGAATCCTCTGTGTGTGTGTGAGCCATGAAGGAGTGGAGGGCTTAAACGAGGGATAATTGTTGCGCAGTCTTGTGATACTTTTTAGCAATTAAGTACTGCACACACACTAACAGATATGCTTATGAAACTTCTCGTTACCTCTATAAGGTATTGTTATCCTCTTTTTTAAAAGTATGGAAGTGAAGCCAATCAGTCTATTTTTGCTCTAAAGAGACTTGAATGTCAAGTGGTGTTTGTTGAGGATTGTCCTGAAACATAAATATTGCCTAGCAGCTCTTAAGAAAATTGGGTTTTGGTGAAAGTTGCCCAACGATCATTTGTTACAAATTCAGTTTTGTTGATGAGGTCTGTGTTCTGACTTACTTTCTTCCTAACAACAGAGTAGATATTTGCAAGAGAAGTAGAGCATTGCTTAATCGCGTATGTGGTGTGATTTAGGAAACATCTGTTAACATGAAAATTGATCATATTCTGAAGAACTGATGATTCCATTTTTATTTTATTCTATAAAAAATAGAATTTTCTCAAGTTCAAATTAAAAGAGGCATTTGCAATGTGATAAAACTTTGCATGTCATACATCTAAAAGTGCAGTCAGGCAGCATCACTTAAAGGCAAAATACCTCAGAGCATATGCACAGGTGACTGAATGACTGAGACACTTTGAGTAATACGGATCTGTCAGGGTTTGCAGACAAAAAATGAGGCCATAAATAAAACCTCTGAAGAAATGTTTGCCACTAATAAAAAGCTAATGCCAATAGCACAGAGTTAGTGTGTGTGTGTGTGTGTTAATGTCACTAGTTCTATTCCTGTGTCACTTACCCTGCAACCAAAAGAGCTACTGAACTATAAAATGTATGGATTGAGACTTCTTTTAAGGACAGCTTTAGTATTATAGAGCCCCACAAGTATAGCTACTGTGAATCCACATGCACATTATAAAAAGGAAAAAAAATCCTAAGGGAAATATTACATGTATATTTGTTGTTTGTATAGAATTACGTCAGCTTTCAGGATCGGATGTACCTTTTAAAATTCACTTCTTCAAAATAATGCTATTGCAAGTTTAGAATTATTTTAGTACCCCTGCACAATTTTTCTTTTGTGAATTTATCTGAGAAAGGTACATTGAACTCTGCATATTGTATTAAGGTAAGCAGATTCAGACATCCTGCATCCTTGCATAGAAAAGACAAAACTGGTTTTACCAGTTCATTCTAAGATTAGATTATACAGTTAAAAATACCTACTGTCTATATCTATCTACAAGAGAGTTTAGAGGCAACCAAGAAGGAAGACAAGCTTTGCTTTTATAATTAGTGCAGAAATTCAGATCTAATGCATTACAATTAGTGAAATTACATGTTATGTTAATATGCAGTTTTCTCTCTTAAAAATGATTGGATTCAACCATTCAAGTCAGAGTATATCTGAGCATGAGTAAGTTAAGAACAGAAATTAAAAATCAGTATGTTAGTATATCAATGGCATGTTCACCCTGCTCAATGCTGTTCTGTGCCAGATATGTTGATTATAAGTAGAAGTATTTCCATGTTTTTGTAATTTTCTCTTTGTCTAGCACCTGCTTTCACACTCATGTGCTTGCTTGCTTGCTTGCTCTGAGATAGGCAGGATATCTTTCTGCAGCCTTGCTTTGCACTGTGAAGACTTAACAAAAAAAAATGACCTTTCAGTATGATATATGCTAGCAGTGTTGATCACAGAACAGTTTTTTTGGTGAGGATTTTCATTTTCCTCTCTAAAGCAGACTCTATTCTGTAAATCAAGACTTACAAATATAGATGATCAGATATATACCAGAGACACACCTTCTCACTGATGGTATGAGTAATTTCAGTTGTTACTCTCAGAGATTAATTTGACTTATTAAATCAAAACTCAGTTCTCACTAAATTTAGTTGTGGCCCTCCTGCTTGTCTAAGAAGCCTTAAATATCTAAACTACTATTAAATCAGATAAATTAATTAATAGGCTGGAAAATGTGTCAGTCAAAACAGGAAGAACATTTTATATCTTTCCCCCCAGCTGGCTGCTTGCAAGAGGTCTAGCTGAGCACGATATCGCTTGATCACAAAAATAAAAGTTAAATGGAATGATAGAATTAGGTTGTAGGTTGGAAAAGTCCTTTAAGAACATGGAGACCAAGTGTAGATTAAGGACAATAAATATATCATGAATATTAAGGGATCTGTGAGAAGAAGAAAGATGCAATAACATACCTTTCCTCAGTAGTCTGTAGGATGGCACAAACTTAATTGTGCATTGTTCTGTGATCCAAAATTATTTTTCTTTAGATCATAATAGAGGAGAAAAGCAGCTAATGGACCTTAGCAAAGATGAGAATGTTAACTGAAGCACAAATCAAAGATGCCTTAAGCACTGAGATTACATATTATTGTTATTAATATGATTTCATTATCTCTTTATTAAAGTACTCTACAGAGCAGTAGAAGAGCTGGAAATTATATCCATGAGACCAATTAAGTTAATATGTGAATAATTTGTGTTGATAATCTGGATGAAGAATTGGGTGGAGAGCAATGATGTAGAGCTCATATATAGTCCAAATTTGTGCTGTCAGTTAGATGCATGTTCTTCAAAGTCAAAATTTTTTTCCTGATTATCATAAGTACCACTTAGGTACTTATGTTACTTATGTTTATTAGCATATAAATTACAGAAGTCTTCATAATGAACAGGGTTTTTCAAGAAAAGTAGTATCATTTATTGGCTAAAATTGTCTAAGCCTTTTGGATCACAATGTCTTGCAACAAGATTTGGCTAGGAGATATTTGGTTGATTTGAACCTAAAATCTAAATCAAGCTGAGGCATTTTCATTAAAATCTACCTATAAAATGAAAAACTTCACCATTCTTTTTAAACTGGACTGAGCAGTCTTATTACTTGCTGCAAGTCTTAAGGAGCATGATGGATATTTATTTGACAGTCATATTTTATTCATGACACATAACAGAATGTAAGTGTCTAATGACCAGGAAATAGTCACTCTTTTGCTGATTGCATGCATTTAGGTGGTTTATGAAGCTGCTTGAAATTGGGAAATTCTAAAAAGAAAAATGCTAGTTAGCCTTCTTCTGCTGATACATATTACTTAGTTCTAGAGGATCATTCAAACTTTCCTGCCCATTACTAGCTATGACACTAAAAACTTAGCAAGATAATCTGATAGTGTGCTTCTCAGAGTTGCCTGGAAAAAAAAGTTTTCTTATTTGTTAAAAAAAACCCAAACAATCATGTGCTTTCAGAAAAATTTGTCCTGTACACACAAATTATAAATTGAAGTGGATTTTAATATATATATTTACAGGATATAGTGAAAAACTTTGAGACCAAACACTGAATAGTGGATCAAATTGTATGTGAAATTATTGAAACTGTTTAATAAACTATATAGTCTTTAATAAATTGGCAGTTTAAAAGACTCATTATACACCACCAGTAAAACCAAATGTGAAATTCTAAATATATATATATGTATGGGTTTCACAAAGATTTCCCAATATTCTACTTTTTTTCCCCTGTAAGTATTTCAATGCAATAGTAAAATATCATTTCTAAATTTTTTTTGTCTCCAGTGGGCCTTGACCTTTATCTTTGAAAAATCTTGAGTCTGGAGACTCTTACATATGTTTTGCTTATTTGCAGTGTAACTAACCTCTGCCAAAGTTGAAATCAACAAGTGTATTCTGTGGAAGTCTATACTATAAATGAAAACCAAATTTTAAATCTCCAGGTGAATCTTTATAATTGGGATTGCAGTTAAGACATGAGCATTAGATACCTTTCTTTTTGTGGTGAGAAGTGTAACTATATTTAATTGAGTTAGAGAAAATCATCAACAGTAAATATCTTTAGTTGTGTTTTACAGAAAAAGTGATTGAAATTTTGTGAAACACACATCCTAAGAATTTTCTGGATGTCTGGTTAATATTACTAATATCCTGATCTAATACTGAAATGAGATTATTTTAGTGATTATTATTATACTGATTTAAATTTTCATTAATTGTGAAGTAGTCATTGCCTTTATTGTATTTTGCTATTTAAAAAGGTAAACTGAAATACTGGTTTTGTGTTTTAGCTACTTGTATTTTACTAATCACATTCTACAAATGAAGGACTCTCTGAAAACTAGATATATCATCAAGTGCTCTACTTAAAATCATAATCATTACACTGTGAATTATCTTTAGCTCCCTAAAATGAGGTTGTTTTAACGTTTTCAAAAAAAACCCACAAATACTTTAAATAATTGATACACGTGCAAAAGCACACACATAAACAAACACATTTAAGGATTACAAAGTGTACTTTTCAATAATCACACACTCAGAGATATTTAGTCCTCTCCTCTTAAGCACTGGATAATTGGTCTTGAGGAGGGTGAAGACAGAGTTTCTGGTAACAGCTAGATAAAGAAAAATCATACTGAAATAGAAAACTTCCTTAAAAAGCTTATTACACAAGGTTGCCAATGACATTGCTGCAATAGAAATGTCAATGAAGCATATGCAGCCTGTCTTTAGAGACATAACAGAGAGCAAAGCAAAATTAGGAATACATTTCTGTAGCTGAAACAAAAGTAAGAAAAGACAGAATTTTAAAGGAAAAAATTACAATCCAATGGATTTATGGAACTGAGAAAGATAAAATTGGAAGAATATAGGTCTGTGTTACATAGCAATTGTTAAATGTAAGCAATCTTAAGGTCTGAAAAGATATTTATTTACATACTGTGTATAACTGTGATCTTCAGTTAAGACCATGCAATTTGGTATCATGTATAGTTTATGATCTTAGCTGTTTGATTGTCAGGTACCTTTCAAAGTGATAAACTAAAAACTTTTCCCCAAAAATGTTAAACTATTACAGCTGGAAGCACTGGATTAAATTTACTGCTTCTCAGTGTTATTTTTTTCAGAAAGCCAAGGTTTTTTCCCCCTCATGTTCAAATAGGAAATTCTAAGACCTATTAAATAAATAACATTTCATGGTTTTTGTGTCTAAAATTGATCCGGAGAGATGGGATTATGTTAACCCTTATAAAGTGGGGAAGGAGTATAAAGGAGAGGAAAATAAAACAAAGTACAAATTGTTTCAAGTGATATTTTAGTTAGTTTTCTGGGTTTATGGTTTAGTATGAAAACATTTTTCAAATAAAAGTTAATACCTACATTTTTTTCAGATATTAAAACTGTAATTTTTCAGTTAAAATATTTTAATCAAAATTTTTCCTTGAACTTTTACTGAAGATATGCAGGATCTTGGAACATCATGGCTAAAGTCTGAAACTCATCACTTCAAAACTAAGACAGTATCAAAATCCTTTTCCAAAATGGTGTCTGGAGTTCTCTCAGTAGTCTTCAACAGTAATAAAAACAAACAGTTGGCATTTGCAAAATAGCATTCAGGCAGGTTCAAAGTTACCTAGAATTTAGATTAAATTATTTCCTTGAGTTTTTTTCAATAGAGTGAAAATTTCTGATATCTTGAAAAGAGAAATTGCAAAAAAAAACAAAACCAAAAAACCAAACTAAATATAAAAATGAATTAATTAATATTTCAAGATATTTTTCAAAATTTTCTTAGAATTTATTTTAAAAAAAGAGAAATCAGATATGTATTTTTAGAAGTAATCTTTCTTTTTAAACAAATACATGGTTGGTGTTATTGCTATATATTGTACTTTGTTTCTTACAAGCCTAATGCTATAGAGATCACTAAAATTCTTGTATTTCCTTGATTCAAAACCTGCATTAGCAGCAAGGTTTGACAATCTCAGGCAAGACTGCATGATTCCCGTGGAGGGATCAGGGAACTGGAGCGTTTTTTTATATTTCACATTCCATAGTTGCTATGATTTACTAAGGACTATCAACTGACTGTCTTTGCAAACAGGTATTTGCTATGGCTTATATTTCAGACAGTTACTAATAAAAAGATTAAATTGTTTAAGTAGTTAATAGTTTGTGTTTCAATTTGCTTAATTATGTTATTCTTTAGAACAAAAATGCTTTTACATAAATTAATTTCAGTACTCCCTGCTTTTTCACTGTGTTGCCTAAATGAAACTTACTACAGAACCAGTCTAAACCAGATAATGTAGAATCTTCATCCTGTAATTAGGGATGAATGAAGCTCAGAAAGCTTTGAGTTTTGGATAATCTCCCCAAAGTTAAGATGCTTAGTGTGTGTTTTTCTGAAGCTATCTGACTGCGGTGATGTTTTTGCAAGGAACATTTAGCTTCTATCTGTATTTAGGCACTTCATATACATCGAGTAGTTACTCCTTAATAACTAAAGCATTCTCTAAAGTGAAAAATTTTAAACAAATGTGTGAGGTGATATTCAAAGATCCAAAACTGTTCTGAAGGGAATTCAGCATGTTAATATTTCCTATGGTAGGTGTTCCAACCATTTCCCTACTTAACATTTGATCTTCTCCTTTCTCCATCTTGAGAATTGAAACAGAAAAATATTTGGAGAGTCTTTTTCCACAAATTGAACTTTGTTATTTGTACTGAGATGACAAACCTCTTTTTCTATTTCCTTCTTCTTACAGAAATTGTAGAGATATGACCATAAATGAATGTGTATGTTTTGTGGCAGATAGAGGCTTGCATCATCACCTAAGTTATCCAACCATTTTAATCCTTATAGATCAGACATGTTGCTGCGCATATGACATTGAAGCTGAAGGTATTAACTTCAGGTGTAATAAGACAGGACTCAACATTTGCAATTTCCTCTCATCTAGAACTGCTTCTGACAGGAGACGCTTAACAGTCCTTGTAATATATCATACCTACAATTCATACTATCTTAAAACAGACCTCTCTGGTTTAATCTCGATTTTTTTTCTTGCTTGTTTTTTTTTTAAGGTATATTTCGTCTTCCACTGAATTTGCATACATTATGAGTTAAAAAAAAGAATACTGTCTCCTTGTCCATAGCATCAAAATATCTAGTTGTAATAAAATTCAATCACTTTGAATATATCTGGTTTATAGACAAGCACTATAGCGTGAGAGCTACATTTGTTAGGTACATTTAGGCATCATGGGTATTTCTTGTCTAATAATAGTTAGTCAGCTTTTACTGTAGCATACTGACATTTGAAGGCTTTTTCTCAGTCTTAGAAGGAGATTCAGTGTTTTAGATTTTCATTTGCCACATAGTTACAGATAAGAGTGTGAACGTATATTTTCTCTCATTTTTGTTTCTAGCAGAAATACTTCTCTCAGAACTGTTCACTCATGGTTAAAGAAAAACTGAATGGACTTTCTCAAAACGAAGGAGTGTGATTATGAAAGCGTTCGGAGTTCTATTTTTTTTTTTAAGAAAGTGAATGTTTTATGGCTTGGGTTTTTTTCTCTCGAAAAATTCTAAGTGGCTTGCTTTATGACCATGTTTTTAAACAAAAAAAGAAAAGACAGTGAAAACTTTAAAAGTCACGCATTTTAAACAACATTTCTGTGTGCCTGTGTCTGTGTGTGTCTTTGTTTGTTTGTGTGTCTTATGGCTCTCTTTTAATATACTTGGTAGAAGAAAATGTACACATAAGAAACTGATATATAATCTCTAACTACATCCAGTTTAAACTTGTGTCTGATAGCATTCTGTACATAATATCTGGGAAAACTTCTTCAATTCCACATTGTCTTGCATGTTATCAAGTTCTGGGATTAAAAAGAACACCTTACTGCTTCCCATACAATTTGTCTACTATTCTAAATCACAACCTTCCAATAGAGTTACAATATGTTTGTCTACCATGTATATGCAAATTTATTTTTTTTACCTGTCAGGTTGTAAATAAAATTGATACCTTTAACTTATTGTCTTAATATTTTCATATGGTTAAGTTTCTCCAAAGTTGTTGTAGAGTATTGAACACTGTACTTCATTTTGTATGTCTTTAAATAATATATTACATCTAAGGTGCAATAGTTTTCTCTATTTCTATATGTTTTGTAAGAATGGAATAACCATCAGATCTCTTTTAAGTTTTCATTTATTTTTCTTGCTAAATTCTTACATTTGTAAATGCTGGTCAAAGTAAATGTGTAGTGACTTCAGTGTAACTGTATATTTGAAGTTTTCACTGATATTCTCAAAGAAAATATTACAGCAATGTAATCTGTTTGTGATTGCAATTTCGGGGACATGAATTGTGTGTGTTATGCATGGTAGGCAAGGCAGGCCGTGTCCTAGAAATCCTTCTTCCTCCTGTGTCCACCTAAAATATATGCTTAGGATAATAAATAAAGGAAACAATAACCACAAAGGATTTTTCTTTCCTCCTTTGTCCCTCAATATATATTCTCAACAGAAAGCTTTACTGATTTTTTATTTGTTTATGAATACAAATTTGTGGAGCTCCCTTCTGATCCTAAAGCTACCTGTTGCAACACTTTATTGGGCAGGATTCTTCTTTTATTTCTCTGGAGGTCCCTCATTATCAAGTGGATTGACTTAAGCAAGGAAGCAGCGAATCTTCATTTAAATAATACATTTTAATGTTTTGCCTTGTAATTTATGTACTTCCCCCAAAAATGTTGTTTCTCACTAGCTCATACAAGTTGGTAACAACTTTATGCTTTATACTTGTTTTTTTAAGCAATTGTG
Source organism: Lepidothrix coronata (assembly GCF_001604755.1). Lineage (NCBI taxonomy): Eukaryota > Metazoa > Chordata > Aves > Passeriformes > Pipridae > Lepidothrix > Lepidothrix coronata. The sequence continues at coordinate 14,210,499 of NW_016690180.1, forward strand.
TAACTTAATATACATTTATGCAGATACTTTTGCAGATACTGTTTTGTTTACAAGAAAGGAATGAAGATATCATTTATACCTAAATGATGGCTCACTTTTACTCATTATTTTTGAGACTTTCATTTAAAAGCAAATTGCAATTCAACTATTAATAGACAAAACTTCAGTTTGATAAATAAAATACGTCTCAAACATATTAGAAAAAGATTTATCTAAATATGTTTTGCAGTGAAAACTATTTGACTAATAATAAAGGAAACGTGTGTGTTAACAAATTTATTAAAATGTCTATTTTTGTCTGACATTTTGGATGTCTTCTTATGATTCCTTCTTTTTATTAATAGAGTGGAAAAATTTTCCTCTTCTTTAGTGGTCTTTTGTGACTACTGCCTGCTATCAACTCAATAAGATGAGATGAAAGAAATGCTTTCTCAGTAAAGGGAAAAAAAATATTAAAATATCCAGATCTTTTTGTGTATTTTATGATAACCCTCAGTGAATTCCCTTAAATTATGTGTCTCTAAAAAAATAAACAAATTAACAGGATATAGTTCAATATCTCAGAGGTGGAACATGCATTAACAGTCATGTGTAGTTTACAACCATCAACATATCTAGTAGCCAAACTAAAGACACTTTACAACTTGAAAGGAAATATAAAGTATTTGATAGCAGCCGGGAAAAGAAGGGTAATCTATTTCCCTTACTGAGATTAGGATGGTACAAGAGACAGAACAGAGACAAAAATGTCTGTGATCATGTCCATATGCAATTAGAAAGAAAAACAGCCAGGAGAGACCCAAAAATGAATATTGAATGCCACAGACATACCCATTGTAAGTGGCAATCATCATAATAATCATCATCATAATAAAACAATAATAAAAGAAAGGAAAACAGAAAACATCAACAAGATTAATATGATTAGATAGTTACCCAGTTTTATATAAAACTTAATTAGAGGTCTTCTTTTTTCCCAAATATTTCTACCGATTTGTTCTTTCCCAAGGAATCTCTCCTATTTTCATCCCAGAAAAGCAAAATTATGAATTAAAATACACCATAGAATGAAATCCTATAAAGCAGATGTAGAAAAATTTTAATCAGTGAAAACTTAAATTTTATATTAATTTGATTTGTAAAAGTCTGATGTAGATTCTCAAAGATGATTAACAGTTATGAGAATGACTCTGAAGTTTTTTGGCTTTGAAGAAAAACACATATGTCATGTATGTTTATAATTTCCCTCCTGATTTTCAGAGTATGTTGCAGTATGTCTGTTTACTTATTATATGTTTTGTCTTTCCACTAAAATTCTTTTAGTTTAGTGATGGTCAGTATAAAGTAAGGGGAGCTGCAGAAGTGGGGTGAAAGATCAAGGTAACAGGTCCATGGAAGACAAGGCTCTCAAATTATAATTGTGTAATAGCTAAACTGTGTCTAGGTAACAGTTAAAATAAAATATTGTAATATTCTCTACTTAGTTTTCCTATTTATTTTCAGACTCATTAATTTATTATAATATGTTATCTTGCCTTGTCTGTATCAAAAATGTTTTCAACCTGCAAAGTACACCTTTCTTTTAGAATATTACATGCCCTGTTTTCTTTCAGATGAAAGGCACAGCCAGCCAGAGGTGAACACCACTCGGTTTAAGAGAGAGGTGAGTGGGAGAAGGTCATAGGTATATCCATTTTAAACTGTATTATATGATGCAGGATTCAGCATCTGAGCAGTACAGATTTAAATAGACAGTATATTGAACTAAACCTCTTTGTACTTTTCAACATGTAAAAATAATTATGCATATTATTTAGATTCATGTTCTTTATAGAAATCTTAATTATAGAAACCTTAATGAGCTGCTTTCCAAAGATTTACATCTAAGTATTTGCTTAATATATTTAAAATAATAGACATTTGAAAAAACATCATTTAATAGTACATTATTCATTAACAGCAAAGCATATCTGCCTCATCCATATCTTCTGCTAAAGATTAACACCTGTTTTACAACACATTAATTTTTTGTTTGTCTATCAATACGATAGGTTTATTGTACAAGGAAAACTCAGCAGTCAGACACTGTCTAGAATTTGAGTAATACCAGGAAATCCTTAAAAGCTGCACCTAATCTTTCATACATATTTAAACACTGGAATATTATGTTATGTCTGGGGCTTTAACTTGCATTCACTTCAGTAGATTACATAGAGTCTGGCTATATAAAACCTGAAAGCTGTTTTAATGTAAAATAAATAATTTTCTTTTCAATTAATAGCTGTAATTCAATTAATTAGTATTAGCAATCTAGGTGAAATTACTCTAATTTGGGCATAGATACGTGTAAGGGTAAAATATTATTCTCTCACTAATTTCTTACCATAAATTTCTTTTCTTTCTTTTTTCCTCAGCAGATCAATTTTTTTCTTCAACAATTTTTATAGAAACCCCCTTGAGAGACATTAGATGTTTAAATAGGATATTAGCTGACAACCAACCTGAAAAGTAGAAGACAAGATTCCCAATCAGCAGAAAGCCCAATGATTTATTGCTTTTGATTAGTTTGAGATTCTCATTTGTCTTCAAAGACCTGGAAAGATAGTCAAAGGCTTCTGGGAAGTGATAGTTTTTTAAAAACCTCAATAGCTGCTAATCAAGAGCCTACCAATTGGTCACTAAACCACAGGTTCATGAGATCATATGACATATTTCAACTGCTTTACAATTGAAATACTCTGGACTATTGCAGTAAAATTTTGTTTTAAAAATTGTTAAGGAGTGTATAGGATACAGCACCCCTCTGATGAGGAAAGAGTGAGAGAATTGGAATTGTTCAGCCTGGAAAACAGAAGGCTTAGAGGTGATCTAATTCCACCTCTCCAGTACCAGAAAGGATCCCACAAGAAAGATAGAGAGTGGTGGGGGGGAATAGATTCACACTGAAAGAGAGTAGATTTAGATTAGGCATTAGGAAAAAATTCTTTACTATGAGAGTGGTCAGGCATTGGAATAGAGAAGTGAATGCACCATCCCTGGAAATGTTTAAGGCCAGGTTGGATGGAGCTCTGAACAACTTATTCTAGCAGAAGGTGTTCCTCTCCACGGCAGGCAGGTTGTAACTAGATAATCTGTAAGGTCTCTTCCAACTCAAACCATTCTGTGACTCTGATTCTACACACTATGAAAGTAAATTGTGAAAGTACAAAATGCTACCCCTTCATGAAACAGCAAGATTACCTCCAAATGTGAGGGAGAAGACAGTGGGATAGTGGTAAATTCTGTGATAGCAAATGCTTATCTCTCCCAAAGCAAAGTGCATGACTGGAAGATTTTGATTTTTTGTTCCTCCAAAGTAAAGGAAAAAATCAAACCATTTGTTTCAGATACGCAAGTCAACAGACACTGAGGGCAAATGGTGTCATGGTTGGGTCACAGAAATACCTCAACATACTTCTCAGTCTGTATTTCTAGTTGCTTTTAGTATAACTGTTGCCCGTAAACAAAGACACAAACCAACACAATGCCGGTTTATGCGGTGCTTTATTCAGGGCCCGGGAACCTGTGGGCTAGCGCCCCAAACCAGGATTCCAAAGACCCTCATTCTCAGTTCAGCTTTTATACACAAACATGTTTACGTGCAGTTTCCACGGCAAAACGGTTACAGTTTCCACAGCAAACCAGGTACAGTTACAAACAAGCTTATACTTCATACTGATAACAATTAATAATCATCTACTCTATTCATAAATCTGTTTAGGTTGTCTTACTCTTAGAAACTGTTTAACAGACTCTTACTACATCCAAGGTAACAAATCATTATATACATGCTTGACTAAATCCTTTCATTATTGTTTCCATGTTCACAAACAAGGTTGCTAACACACTACTTTGGAGTGTTGCTTTCTAGGCCTACTCTCTTACGAAGCCTTAGCCATTCTACTACTAATTGTTAAACTTCAGTTATTCTGCAACATAACTGCAGTTTGCCTTTCTAGTAATCCAGAAAACAGATTTTTAGCTTTGGTGTCTTAATTGGAAATCATACCTGATTATGTATCTAAACATAAACTGAAATACATCAATACAACCTTACTTTTTATCAAAAATGTGGCCAGAGAAAAATATAACAAACGTAATACTTATTCAGTTAATCTAAACTGTCTATATTAATTTATGGCTTTACTATGATACTTTTGTTCCACTCATTTATGATTTCCCAGATATTTCTTTTGAGCCAACTCTTTTCCTCATGCATAGAATCTACTCTGTCCCTCCTCACACAGAAATCCCTTCATGAAATTGATAATTCTGATCACCTCACTAGTTAATCAGATAATTCTGATCAACTAGCATCTGTAGAAAAAAACTCCAACCCAACCTACCAAACAAACAACAAAACCCAAACAAACCCCATAAACAAACAAAAAAACCCCTAAAACTTGAACAGAAAAAGAAAACAGTAGCTACGAGGGGAGGATTTTGTCTTTTTTCATTATAAAATAACCTGGGATGGAAGTATATTTTTCAGCCTGGCCCTATTTTATACATATTTAGGATTAGTAATATTTATATATTTTACTTAATTATTCCAAATGAAAATGACAATATAGTCAGAGACATTAAGTTGGATATGAAATTAACTTAATCTCTAATAAGGAGACACCTCAAATATAAAAAATATTTGGGTCATTTTCAAATAGTACCAAACAACTATGGTAGGTGGTTAATACAATATCCAGACACCAGTTCAGCGGAATATGCAAAGGAGTGTTTTCTCTTTCAGTTGTGGTAGTATTTCATGTCAGTTTTGGATACCAGGTTGTGTAGGGGCTTAAGAGTTTTTTTTAAAATGTAAAGGAAAATTCACTAAATGGGAATGGAATCAGAATTTTTTTCTTTATTAAACAGGACACAGTGAGTTATAGATTACTTTTGAGCTTTCAGCTTGAGGCTGAAGTGACAAAGATTGTTGAGCCAGTCTCCTATCAAAGAGGTCTTGGTCCCTACTGCTATCCTACCTTCTACTCCTCCTCCTTCCTTTTTCTTGCCCTTGTTCTGACATATATTTTCTTTCTCTTTATATCATTGCTAAATAACTCATTGACTCAGCAGAATGGTGTTCATTGTGAGGGTAGAGGGAGAAGAAAGGTAACATTTTTAACTGGTTCATGGAAGAGATCTGTTGTGCCCCAGTTTTAGTACAAAATAAGTGACCACTTTAAGGGATGGAGGAAAAGGCTGACTTGTTCAGTGATAGTATGACACTAGAACAGCATAGCCTACAATGTAACCAGTTTTTCGGATTACGCTTGAGTGGAAGCTAAAACTTGGAGAATTTTTAGTTCTAAAACCTCACCATATGTATATATCCAAAGAAGGGCAACAAAGCTGGGAAAAGGTCTGGAGCACAAGTCATGAGAAATGGCCAAGTGAACAAGGATTGTTTAGCCTGCAGAAAAGGAGGCTAAGGGAAGACCTTATCACTGTATATAACTACTTGAAAGGAGGTAGCGGAAAGGTGGGTATTGGTCTCTTCTCACAAATAACAACTGATAGGGCAAGAGGAAACACCCTCAAGCTGTGCCCAGCAACGTAGAGACTGGATATTAGGAAAAAAATTCTTCACTGAAAGCGCTCTCAAGCACTGGAATGGCCTGCCCAGGTAAGTGATGGAGTCACTCCTGAAGGTATTTAAAAGACACATAGATGTGGCACTTAAGGAGATGTTTTAGTGTTGGGCTTGGCAGTGCTGGGTTAATAATTAGACTTGATGGTCTTAGAGGTCTTTTCCAACATAAATGATTCTATGATTCTGTAATCACATGGTGCGTTTTCACAGTATTGAATGCAACATATTATGGAAGACCAACATAAACCCTTATCTGACGGAAAAATGGAATAACTACACTTTCCCCCTACAAAGGAAAGTTCTGAATGGACTCACCATCCAGTAGATTCCAAAGCACCAGAGTAAGAGCTCAGTTCTGAGGGATGAGTCTTTATGAAGAGAGGTTTCATTCCTTCAGTTTCTCAATAAACTACTAGGAGAATTATTGTAGTGTTATCATTTAATATGTTGTTTCATGTCTTGAGCTTCTCTACAGAGCTTATCAGTTGCACATAATGACAACAATGAGGGAATAGCCTCAAGAATGAGGGAAATCTTAAATTGCTTCAAATCTAAAATGTGAAATACTTTTTATTTTTGAGGTTGTATGTGGAATTTATTCAGCCTTAAATGTTAATCAGTAATACCACATTTCAGAGTAACCTGTGAAATGCAGAAAATAAATGGAAATTGGTAAACTGCAGCTAAAAGAAATACATTCTTTCCCTCCATGGAAAAAGAACATATTTTGTAGCAAACTATTCATTGCTATTATATGGTCTCCTGCAGATGTCAAATCTCCACAAGTGAGACAGGATTCTAAGAAAGCACATAGTTTGTCACCAGATGAAAAAGCAGGGCATATAAACTGAGGCTTTGGAGAAATATATTACTGGAGACTAGATGCAAGCAAAAATACATAAACACTATAAACATAAAAGCTATTTCCTTCTTCCTGTGGTGATACACTTTACAAAGTGCTTTCATTATTGTACTGCATTTCTGTGTGAAATTTGCTTCTGGAATGCTTTCTACTCTTCTGTTGATGCTTTACTTTCCCGGTTTCTTTTCTCCCTGTAAGTAGGAAGAATTAGAATATTGACATAATTCTGAGAAGAATGAATTACACCTTTCTTTCAAACCATGGTCGAGGCTAGTATTGGAAGTAAAAGTCTCCTTTGATAATATGTAGCCTTTTACTAGACAAATCTATATTAGATGTCCATTGTCTGAATGCATTACACTGTGATGCAACTAAACAACTTCTTCCATAGGAAATAGGATAGTCATTCTCCTTATAATAAGAAGTTCAGTAACTTTAGATTGTGGCTAGAACACATGATATAACCCTGTATGTAAACAGATTATGTGAATAATATCATTTCATATGACACAACAGGCATCAAATAAGTATTAAAGCACAATTGGTTGGCACGTTTCCTGCTCATATTTCATGGAAATCATAACACACCCATGCACTAAGATATTGAACAGGTTATATTGTTCATTTTATTCCAGAACAGATTATAAATTTCAGCTAATACATATACAATAGTTAAGGTCTGTTATTTCAAACAGGACTGTACCAATTCAACAGCAAGTTTACACTTCTAATGGAATCAGGCCTTTGAACAGACTAATCTTACTACTGTAAGATTACTGTGTCCTGTAAAAGCAGAATTTCCATTTCTTATTGCATCATGGAGGGCTCGTGCTAACCGTACCTTTTGTGTAAAACCCTAGTTGTGACCTGTCAGACTTGTTATCAATTCCTTCTGAGAGCTCACTGTGTGAACCAGAGTATTAGTATCTGCTGTCTCTTGTGATTATGTACAATTTTATCATGGGATAACAACAAAGGTCTTGAAAATATGAGCACGGGTTGAAAGCAGAGGCCCCAGAATGATAAAAATTCACTGATGGTCAATTACTGATCACTGAGAAAACACAGCCTTTGAGAGCTGAGGTTTTGCTTTTAGAAAAGAAGCAGCAGTTGAGCAAAGTGAAAAAAAAAAAGAGCAGGGCAGCAGGAGAAGACACATGCCTTGGCCTGGGAAAATAATCCCGCCTCAGTGCTGCAGAGTGCAAGGTCTAGAGGGAGGGAAGGCCATGGGTTAGCAATTCTCTAGAAATATAAGTGTCTTACAAAAGGAAGAAATAACAAATTTTAGGAGCTGAGGAAGAAAAAAAAACCAACAACTACTGTGTTTCTGCTTTCTCTTTTCAACAAGTTCTGAAGGCTGACTAGCCTGATAGCTAAGATTTTATAAAGGACTGTAGCCTCTCGTTCTACATATTGCTGCATATTCACAGCTAATATAGGAAATGATTATTATGAACTAACTCTTTGGAATGAGTATTGGTAGTGATAAATAATGTGTAAGAGCTATAAGCATGTAGTGTATCATTAACGAATACCAGTCTAGTTAAATTTCATTTTAAAGATAGAAACTGAACTATCAGTCTTCTAAACACTCCTATCCCAGCAATCTCTAATTTCCTAAGTGAAACATATAATCAGTAGCAACACTCAAAACATGAGATTTGTGTATCAGGAAGGTCCATCAAAGGCAACACTTCTTACAAGTGAAAAAAATACATTCCGTTGCCCTTCCTTGGAAGTCCTGGAGAAGAGGGGCTACAATCTCAGTTGTAGAAATTATTATCTTTTTGTTCCAGGCTCTCACATTTTGGCTGTCACTGGACTAGCCCTTAGCCACATCATTAGTGACCTCTGCTTTAGCTCCATTTTGAGTTATGTTGCTTCCTTTCCCTTCCTGAAATACTTTTCTCAAAAGATGCTACTAATCCTAATCAATTAGGTACTGCATTTCATGGACATCATTTATAAATATTACTTGCTTATTATCTTAATGCTTGGCTGTAATATCATATACTAACTTTGACTACCCTTCACTAAATTTGTATTCTTAAACATAATGAACCTCTCAACACCTATCTTTGTATGTGTCACTACGGCAAGGAACAGGTTACTATCAGTGATTAATGAAAACAATGTCAAAACTGTTAACAGTTACCTGTTTCCAAGCCCTGTACGTGTTACCGTCTCTATTATCTGAACAGTCTGCACGTTGCCTTTTCACTTTAACAGTCATTCCATTCTGTGGTGAATTATTGTTATTGACATTTCTTTCATTTCTTTTTATAACACATCACATAGTAGACCTCAACGGCATCTATCATGCAGAATGTAACGCAAAGTAAATAACACATCCTTTATATAACACTATCTAGGATGAAGTCACAAGAAAAAGTTTTACTGCATGAATTTATCACCAATTCATAGTTAACATTAAGAAAAGTCTGCTATCTTGCCAACTTCTATTACCATGTGTGCTTCATAATACACTGAAGGAAACTGTAGTCCAGCTAAATGAGTATGTACTAAAAGGAATAAACCTATTAAAAAGGAAAGCCTCCACTGCATCAAATTTCAGATGCAATAAAGGCTTCTTTTCAAGTACGTTTCTGTTAAAAAAGATACATTAACCATATGCCAAAGCTGAATTTACTTGTACAATTCCTAAGTCTTTTTAAATAAATGCCTTTTAAAAGAATTCGATTGGCAAAAAAAAAAAAAAAAATAAACAAATGAGTGAAACACCAGGGAAACGACATTTCCAGCTTGTATTGTACTGAAAAACTCTACGAGGTACTATATTTTAATAAAGATGGCCTTTTAGTAATCTGATAAGGAACAATGAATTCCTCCCTTTCCTCTACTTCAGAAATATTGAAATGTCATATTCAGAAAATTTTTATCCTTATTTCTGTATTTCTTGCCATTCTTGCCATTATTGATAGGAACTTACTTTTGCTTCATTTGTTAGGTGAAATATAAGCAGTCAAATTGTGTTTCTTTTCAATGCAAGAATCACCTTAAAACGTTCTTGAAGTTATTCTGGAAATATGTCCTCCAGTAAGCTCAAAGTTAGTAATATAAATGTATTAATATATAATACACTATATATTATACCTTTCAGCAACCAGGTCAGGTATAAGTCAGATTTACATGCCTTATATTAGACTCCTAGTGCACATGTTGAGTACAGGCAGATTCACACCTGGAGTGATGGACATACAGAAGAAATAAATACATCAAGGTGGTGGGGGTGAGGGTGGATTTCTTGATCTGTATAGTTTTTCCAGTGTAGGATTATTGGTTCTTTTGAAAAAAAAACAGTTCTGATACAATTCTGGAATAAGAATGAAGGCTAGATTGATGAAGACTGGTGAAGGCTAGACTGGTGAAGAGGTCCTGGTGAATTGCTGCTGCTGAACAGAATCAAAAAAAAAAAAGCTTCTTTGAGCCTATATCTAAAATAAAGTTTGAGTAGACTCTTTGAGTTATATACAACATAGACCCAGGTTATGCAGAGGGAAGGTATGTAGTTTGGTCAGTTTATTTCAGTCTTAATAATCTTATGTTGCTATCTTTATGTACTATATTAATATTGACAACACAAAGAGATTTCTTTGGGTGATAGAAACCAGGCATTTTGAAGTGACTGAGACAAAATCAATAGAACTGGCATGTCCTTGAGATGTCTGACTTGTCTTTTTCAGTGAGTGATTTCATCAGAATAAGCAGTTAGCAAGGGCAACCTTTATTCATAACTTATGATAATTTACATAAACTAAGGTCTGTCAATCTTTTGTTCATTTAGCATAAGATCTTCCCACAAAAAACTTTTCTCAGATCAGAGATCACATGGTTATACAGACATTTACTAATGCATGTTAGGGAGGAAAAAGTTGTGATTGATAAAAATAAATGGAGGTGATTCAGGATGCTGTGATTTCCTAATTAATGTATCAAAATCAATGTGTCACATGTTCCACAGCATTTCAGAGGGGAGAAGCTGCACTGTGCCATATCACACATCTCCTGCCTTCAATATGGCTAGACCTAGTCCTGGGGGATTGACAAATGATAGTCCTGAGAGACATAAATAACTGAAACTACTGTTTAAGTCAGAGCAAATCAAAAAAAGAATGGATATATGGGATATGGTTGTCTAATAGGGTACCTAAATTACTCAGTTCTATAACAGTAATCCTTCCAAAGCACCAAAATAGCAGAAATGAAGACTGCTGCTTGCAGGAGTTTTAACAGAATAGAGAACAATACGTGAAAGGGTTTTTAAAAAATGCTGTTCTAAGATGCTATCTGTGTCCTTCTCAAATGAAAATGCAACCTAGTTACTCTCTGTTACTTTTATTGTCAATCTTACCATCTTGATTGTGTGCAATATCACTGTACAAAGTCATAGTAGCCAGCATGGTAAGACTTGTACTGAGCAAAGAACTTAAAAAGTAATCTGTAATCAATTACTTCCAAGCAATCAGCATTATATAGCTGTAATATTACTTTCTAGATCCAGCAATCAGCATCTGGTAAAACATTGGTTTCTCAGAGCAACCTTGACAACCCTGTACACCAGCTTTTCAGTCTCTTTTAAGCCAGTGTGAATTTCTTTCTGTAATATTTATTGCATTGTACAATTAATAAAATGAAGGCATATGAGAAGCAGATCTAATTTTTTGTGTATGCTGAATTATACTGCTGCTGTTAACTTATAATACTGTGATGTTTTAGGATTTAATAGTGATTGTAAAATACTTTGAAAACTACTAGGAACAAATTGTCATAACCATTGGGTATAAATATTTCTGAAAAACTACTTTTTCTCACAGAAATTCACCTTAATCTCAATCAAAATAATTGAGAATTACATCTCCTAAAAGAAAATTTAAAAACTGATGTATAGTTTAGTAACAAAACAGAATGCATCAAAAATATAGCAAAGCATCTTACTTCAACTCATTTATTTTGTTCACTTTGACACAATTTCATTTCAAACCACTTTATGCATAGATTTGTCCAGCCATGTTGTCTGTATTTTCTTTCATTAAGTGAGTTTGAGAATAAGGCTAGTCTGGCTACTTTGGTTGTGAGGTCACTGAGAGAAGTGAGTGGTATCAATTTGTACAACTTAGATAAGAAGGGTTAAAATTAGGGCTGTGATTGCACAGCTGTGAACTGGCATTATTAAGAAAATGGAACAAAAGAACAATGAAGAAAATGGAGTCACTCTATCTCCTCCTACCTCTTCTTAATCTTTTAACTATAAAAAGTCTGAAACTGAAGCCACTAATACAGATCTCAGCAGATATCTATAATTACTTTTGCAGTATTCACATAAAAGCAGCATTGCATCACTGCTCTCACTGGTTCCCCACTGAAAATAAACTAGCTTCCCCTCTCTCCCTACTATATGAAGAAGCAGGCAGAGCCCAACTGTGTGTATATTCTCTGGAAACATTTGCCTGTGATTCTGTAAGACAAGAGCAGCAACATCCTCATCTCTATGAGGCATCTATAGCAGATTGCATATAAAATCTGAATATGGACTAAATGTATTGATATATTAAAGTAGATAATGTACTTATTAGTGTCCACAGAAAGAAAAAAGGTTCATCTAGGCTAATGTCTTGATGAAAACAAAGAACACAAAATCTTGTTGAGCAATATTGAGACTGTAGTTGGGTTGTAATAGTTGACCAAACTTATCTCTTTCTCTCTCTTTTTTTTTTTAACCTAATAATATGATTTAACTTGTTTCGTTGTGTTTGTGACAATGTGGATTACACTGAAGCCTTGCCCAATATGTTCATAACAACTGGCTGCTCTGATTCAGAATGGTCCTACATTGCTCCTGTAACCATCTTTACCCAAGGATTGTATGTTTCAATATCTGTCCTTCAGTCAGCTTCCTTTTGTTACCCAACTTGTAGAAACTTCCTTTATTTAAGACTCTACGCTCTCTGTGGTCGAAACTGATTGACAAAAATAGTGAGACCATTTCACAGAAACATAGGGACAGACTCATTTTCTAAGGAAATGTAATTAAAATAAATATTATTCTATAGTCACACCTCCTTAAGTAATACAAAAAAGAAAAAACGAGTTTCTTTATCTTCTTTGTCTGGATGAAAATTGTTTCATCTACAATTCCAGCCCTATTATAGAGTTAAAAAAGTGTCAACTCCCAGGATGATGGGGAAAAGCTATGTTAGACATAGGAGGTTTGGATCATAAAGCAACTACTATTATAGCAGCATTATTGTTATGCTTTGAGATGGTGCACCACCATGCATGCACCAACATGGTGCATGTTACATGGTGATTGAAGCCATGAAACCAAAAATGTCTGTATGACATCCTCTGTCCTTAGTGCATGGGATAACCTGTTTCAAAGTCATATAACTAAGTATGGCTTCCGTCATAAATACTGGTGTATTTCTTCCACTCTTTGCCTCGCCTCATTGCCTGTCTTTTTTTTTTAATATATATTTTTCTCTCTTCTTATTCTTGTTTTTTGCTCCTTCCACTCCTGTCTCACCCAATGACAAAATTTAACTTTACTAACTGACAGTTTTTCTTGGACATCCTTTACCCCTTTCCATCTTGCGTGATTAAAATGCTAAAAACTGAATTCAAAAATCCTGATACCTTATTTGTTTATCAATGGGTAAAAAAAATACTTTTAATAATTTCCAAATATTTTTCCTTTTTGAGATTATTCTGATTGTTTTCTAAATCAAAATATTGATTGGATCAAAAATGAGTAATGAAATGGTATTTTCCAATGCAGAAGAAATTTTTGTTTTCCAAACAGTTAAAGTTTCAACATAATCTTCCCATTCTTCTTGTTCTGAGTTACGTGCTGAGCAACTATTTGGAAGCACAGGAAGCATTCTTAATGGCAGGTTAATTTTTCTAAAATATTTTATGCACATTACTATAGGGTAGACCTTGCAAAAAATCCAATGTTTTCAATGCAACATGGAATATACAGATTTTGCATTTATTATTTACAGAATAATATGAACTCTACAACCATTTAATATCCATATATATATATATTATTCTTATTGTTTCCATTTACAATTTTGTTTCTATCCAAATAACAATTATCTACTTCTTTTCCATTTCAGTAATTTATTTTTTTTTTTGAAGTGCAGGCAATTTTAAAAACAGAAATTTCTTCGCGTGTTAAGTGTTATAAATTAATTTATATTTTCAAATTAACCAGCATAGTGTATGTCTTGTCTAAATTGTTTGCAAGGAATGGAATCTTAGTATTAACTTTTGGTTTACAGACCAATTATAAATATATACCACTGATTTTAACAATAGAAGAGTCAGAAAACAAGCACAAAACTGTCATCCTGAATTCTCTTTGCCATATGTTTAAGCCTGCATTTGGCCTGCTGGTTTCTCACACATATTATAAACAGTAAGGGTCCTGCCAATACCTTCACTTACAGACTTTCAATGCTTTGTGACTTTGGCTGAGAGAGCCTGATAGTTGAGCAAACCCAATTAGTCAGTTCGTCTGTGATGTGATAACTGGTCCAGTAAGAGCAGTAATTACAGGCACTAGTAGTACTGCTCATGTAGAATCTTGTCTTTTCCCTGACATTGTTGCTGCGATGTTAAAGGAAATTTGCATGTTAAAACCTATAAATAAGAGAATTTTCTTTAAAAAAAGGTGATCCAAACATTAAAATAATTATAATCAAATACTTGTCTAATCATCAAATGAACTGGTATTTTTGATTCACATTTTGTAAAAGCTATAGAACACTTAAAATGCAACATTTTAGTATAGTTTCTTTATACCCTTATAGAAGGCAATATTTGAAACCTCACAGACAGAAAGATGACTCTTTATTTAGAACTACAGTACAAATTTAATTAACAAACACAATTTATGATGAATATGCAAAAAAAAGTTGCAATTAATTAGATTCCCTCCCAAACTAATATCAAAACCCCCCAAATACTTGGAAAGGGATGATTAATGTTCTGTGTACAGCCACTCACTGTATTTCTGGTAGCAGTCTATCAGAAACACTATTATCAGTATTATAAAGCCGTAGTGTATATAATTAGAATCTCAATCAGCCCTCAGTGATACAATATGCAGCGTCCACCATTCCTAGGTCAGTGTTCCTAGGGCAGAAAGAAGTATCTCTGTAACTACTATATGCTCTGATGGAGGTCATAATTGGTTTGGAATCCTTGTCCCACTTCATTTCACTAACAATCTTTCACTAGACTTCATTTAATCCTAAGGATACTAGAAGCATGCTGAATTTATTACTTCTCTGACATAAAAAAATAACCATTTTTCAGTCTAATATTCTGAATTCAACTATGATTCATTAAAGGTAAATGAGAAAGCTATTTTCTACAATTTTCTGCTTCTATTATGAATTCCGCAACAGGTAAGATTCTAAGAAGACTCAGAGTCAACTGAATATCAGCTGTTTGCATGTTCTCCAGGCCCACTAAGCAGTCAGTGGTAAAGGTGGAGTGTGATTAGTACTGGCCTACTGTATGGCTGTCAATTGCCAAAGAAATAAAGGTGCACAATAAGAAGAAACAGGTGCCCAAATATTACTTTAAATCCTTGTAGGACTTTCATCCTCTGAAGTCACTGGAAATTCTTACCAATTAGGAAAAGTGAAAAATACTGAGTGCTTCCAGCCTGCACATGCTGTACCTCTTACTACATAAAATTTGCCCAAATCAGCTGAATGTGCTCTCCTTAGAGGCTGTGGAGCATGTGAAGAACAACCTTGTACAGATTTGAATACTAGATGCACAACCTGCCTTGAAGGTCCACATAATTTCCCAGAGCATCTGTGTAATGCAGAATGTGATTAGGCCCTAATTTACATTATTCTCTTCATTTGATGTATTGTATTTCAGGAACTCATTATTCTTTATCCTCTTCTCTGAATGCATTCCATTTCATCTTCTGGTGAAACATCTGTGCTTAATTAATTACTGCAGACCTAATAAAAACAATCTGTAGACAATTTAATATTTTTGTGTTCAATAGATCCAATATACACTTAGAGAATTCACTTTGGAGAAAGCAAGCCTTTCATTGCTTAGGCCCTAAATATATATATATCAGCATTTTATACTCTGTTGCATGCTGTTAATATACACTAATCTGTGGAGGAACACCAGACAAGCAATATTTGGTAGTTGTAACTAATGACAATTGGGTCTCAGGGGTTTTTTGTTTGGTTTTCCTCCTCCCCTGGTTGGTGTTAACAAAAACAGTAGTCTTTTTGGTTAATTTGAAACTTGTAGTAATGTTAACTGCAAAAATCAGTTTTTATGAAATGGTGTTTCATAAACACTGTTGGACTTTCCAGTAAGATTCCTGAGCAAGTATAAACAACCTTATTGTCAAATATTTGTAACACTTTCAGTAGGAGCAATGGTTGCTTCCCTTTATCTTAGCCAAATGTAAAATAGCAATAAATAATAGCTTTGCATGTAAGTTATTTTCTTGTTTTTCTTTTTTTTTTTTTTAATATGACACTTGTGTCTTCTCAAAACCAGTTTTGCAGTCCTAAAAAAAAGGCCTTTCTGGCACCCCAATAGCCAAGAGCACAACAAGAAAAAAATGACAAGCAAACCTGCCTTATGCTTAAACTCCCTGAATAGCATACAAGAAGTGAAGTTTTCACTTTCAACTGTTTCTACTGCAGGACTTGTGTTTGTCTTTAGATTTAAGAACAGGGTAGAAAATAAAATCCAAAAGTCTTTTGGGGATGTAATACATAATTAGGCATGGAAATAGACAATAGATGGGTATGTTAATCAGCCAATTTGTATGTCTTAAGATGACACAAATGGCATCTAACTGGGACATCTCATCGTTCCTGTGTCACAGATTTTGTGGATTTACTTGATCTGGCTGAGATGGAGTTCGTTTCCCCATAGCAGCCCTCACAGTGCTGTGTTTGCACTGATATTTAGAAAGGTGTTGATAACACACCAGCGTTTTGGCTACTGCTGAGCAGAGCTGGCACAGCATCAGCACTGTCTCTGAACATTCCTCCCTCCATCCAGGGGCCGGGGGTGGGCAAGATCCTGGTGGGGGGGACACAGGTAGGCCAGATGATCCAAACTCACTAAAGGGATATTCCATACCATATAACATCAGCTCAGATATAAAAGCTAAGCAAAGGAGTAGGAAAGGGGGAGCATTCATTATTTACAATGTTTGCCTTCTGGAGGAACTGCTCTGCATGCTGAAGCCCTGCTTCCCAGGAAGTTGCCAGACATTGCTTGTTGATGGGAAGTAGAGAATAAACCCATTTTTTTCTTTTTTCTTCTGTGTGCACAAATTTTTGCTTTCGCAAAAAAAGGACATTTTAAATGTCATTACACTTAAGATTAAGCAACTAAATTTCAGTCCAGATGTTTAATCCCAAGACAGATGCTGAAAAACATTGTGAAAATATATAGAACTTTTTTCTGACTCGAACTTCTTAATATAATAAAAATCTCTTCTCTTTATATTATGTTATTTACTATCTGTTCATTTCTACTCTCATTTCTAAGTCCATTTCTAGAAGAAAGACACTTTTTCACCTGAATTCTGAGAAATTTAATCAAAACACATTTATCCAGCATGTTGATATTTAACCAGATCTATTTTTCTGTAGAAAAATAAAACCATCACCATGGCTATTGTTTAAAATACAGAGGATAAGATGGCACCTTTCAAGCATGATATGCAAGAAAAGGTTAAATCCGTTCCTTTGCATTCAAGTCTCTCAATAGAAATATTTATAGGCTCTCCTGATTATCAGGAATTAAAACACAGGACTCTGTCCTCCTGTTTAAGTATATTTTTTATGATCTGGCTCTTCTTTCTCTCACAAATATACAGAGACAAACACATAGAGACTCCTTTTTCTGAGAACTACCTTACATGTAATCTGTTCTTACATATTGGTAACAGATTCTATGGCTGTGGTTCAAAATCAGACTGTTCCTTTTCAGTTTTTGAGTGAAATGAAGCAGTTGCTTGCCTTCAAGGCAAGATTCGCAGGTAGATCCTAAGCAGAATGAGGAACCCTCTTTAAGGCCTAACCAAAATATTTCACCAAAGGTCTAAAGCACAGACCACCTTATTTCCATCTTTCTGCCAACAAAACTTGGAACAAAATGGCTTTTTAAAATTCACCTCTGTTAGTCTGTCTTGCCTGTTTATTTTTAAGCTCTTTGAATGCAGTCTCCTTCTTGCTGTTTTTCCAGAATGTGTAATATAGAGAAATTTGTGCTTACTTTGGACTGCTAGACACTTCTGTAATATAAATGCAAATAATAATATTAGAACTAAGAATCCCAAGGAGGTGTTATGTAATTCAATGCTTTAAAGTCAAGTAGTGCTTCTCAGTCTTTCGTGAACAGAATGCTGTTCCATTTTAATTGCGTAACTTGCCTTTATCTAATTCAAAGTTTCATACAAGAATTCTTTGTAGAAAATAAGAAAATTTAGAATGTACAAGGCAAGAATTAACAGCTTCCCAAAAGAAAAAGAAAACTCCACAAACAAACAAATGTATCCATTTGAAAATATATATTATTCTTTGTATAGTCAAGTATTTTTTAGTTAGCTCAATAAATTCTATCAATAAAGCAATTCAGCCAAAGAAGCACCTGGCTGCTTAGGTAACCACTCTTATAGTAAGAGAAATCATATCCTCAGTATAGTCCACAGGAAGACAAAAGAATTACTCTTTCAATACTTTCAAGAAGAGAAAAAAACTAGCCAGTATGAAATGATGAGGAGACATTTTTCAGCACTGTCAAACCTTAATCTTCTATCACTTCAGACAAGTTGTCTCTTTCTTATGAAGTTTCCAAGACCTGGAATCTCATACCTTAATAGTTCAAAGGCTCGACCTCTTAATCTGAGAAACGTGACTCACTTTATCTCAGCAGAGGATCCAAAAAGGGCACACAGCCAAGAATCGTATCTAGTGATGGACTACACTTCTGAGTATTATATGCATTAGAATTGGACAGCTATGAAGAAGTCTCTAAAATGAAGGCACTGAAAGAAGTTAGACAATGGGTAAAATTAAAAATGTTTTGTTCATAGAAACCCTCCACACTGCACTCCCCAAAAAACCAATAAGGGTTTAGGACCCTTTCTTTTTTTACCTGTGATGGTTTTAGTATTTGTAATTATTTACGATAAAGGTACAGCAAAATTATGGTAAATAATATCATACAAATACTATCTCATAAAGGAATCCTTTCACAGTTAATCTGATCACAGAATCACAGAATTCTGATGCTGTAACTCCCATTAACATTAATAACAGACTCAAGCTAATAATATTCCTAAATAATTTTAATTGGAGTTTTAAAGGAAGTTCAAAAGGTGGACATTCCTTGAGGACATGATTCATGAAACATCAGAATTATTTAAAAACTATGATGTGTACAATCAGTATTGCAATAGTTAGCTAAAGTTAGGTTTAAAATTTGTTGGTAGAAATACTGTCCTGTATTGTTGAACACTTGATTAAGAGTTCTGCATTAAATGCTAGGACATTTTGACATCACAAAACCAGCAATAGCTTGCTATTTAAAAAAGTCTTTAAGGCATGAATGAAATAGCTTTCTATGTTCCTATGAGACACAGATGATAAGGATCCATTTTCAAAGTAATTTAAGCAAAGTAGTTTCTTCAGGACCCCTAAAACAATGAATAGAAGCATTAAGAATGAAAATCAGATGTTCCTGAATTTTCCTGTACAGTTCATCTATACCAAACTTTTCCTTCCTCGGACGTTGTAGGGCAATCTCGAATAACATGGAGACATCACAGCGTCTATACAGCCCCCAAAAGTAATACTCTCAAAAATGATAAAAATAATAATATGTACAATTTTGTAATTCAACAGTTCAACAAATCAGAAAAGAAAGTACATTAATAATAAAAGTTCCTATTTTTATAATTAGGAGAAATAAAATGCTATAAACTTAAAGATAGAACTGACCTTACCAACCTTACCAACAACAATCATAGCACATTATTAATATTAGTTATACTGTACAGAATGAATTAAGTAGTGCTTAAGTTCCTTATCTGAACCAGTGTGTAAAGCAACAACCTACAGCTAACATGATGTAATCATAGTGCCTTGGACTCCTATGAACTTTTTCTAGTTGATCTAGAAAGGTGATCTAGATCACCTTCCTCCATGTGATTTTAGTCCTTTAGTCCCCTTAGAAAAGGTTCTTTACAAGGAAACTGATTATTAAGCATATTTACAAGATCTTGTCCTCCAGCCAGAGGTTTCTATATCCTCAGGAAGACTGTAGTCATGGAAATAAAGGGTCAGGTTTTGCACAAAACTTAAGCTCCTCAGAAGGGGAACGAAGTTTCTGTTCCCTAGTTGTAGATTAAACTTAAGACTTCTGTCTCTTTTCTCTCTGTCCACTCCTTTACACATGTTCAGCAGGTTTCTACACTGTCATCTGCTGGGTGTAACATCTGTTGGGTTTGTTGATTTTGCAGCTACTCTCTGAGACGGAACAAACTGACAGGAAAGGGAACAAACAGCATCATGGATTTGAGTCAGGAATCTCTTAAAATATTAATCAAATGTAATCTAACTTTTTAATGTAGAATTAAGTATTTTGGTACAATTTAATTTTTTCTCTTTATCTTTCACAAATTATTGTGTTATTCCTCCGTTCCCTTATGTAACTAAGTCCAGATAAATAAGATAGTTTTTAACACCATTTCTCATAAGCAACCTGTCCTAAGTGTTCTTTGACTCAAAAACATGTTTTGACCCAGTAAAATCTGTTCAAATGTAATTCCAAAGGATTCTATGCAGAAATAATTGTCCTTAATCAGAAAAAAAATCTATAAAAGGGAGAATAATGATAAATCTTTAATTTTTCTGTCCAGTCTTTCTTCATGAAACATGTTTTTTGTAAAATCAAACTTTGAGGCAATGAATTTGGTTTGCTTACAACATCCCATTGCATATGCATATGACTAAGGATTTTTGCATGTGTTGTTTTCAAGAATATTTTTCAAATTATGTTACTATATTTTAACCAGTAGAGACTGGGAATGAACTAGAAATGTCAAACATGCTTTTAAGCCTGGAATGGGTGAGTATTAGCATCCAAGCTGATCAAAACTCAGGAACAGTAGGACTCAGTTTTGCCTCTCTTTCTTAGTTCTCCCCTTACCAGACTGGTTAGGCTAAACTATAAAACAGTGAATTTAAAATCTTGATGTCTCCTATGTGGAACCATCAGAAATGAACTGAATCGATGGTCAGACACAATAGCTATTACATTCAATTTTTAAATAATAAGAGGAGGTATGATAAGGACATCAGAAACCAAACTAGATTGGGAATAGTGTTCAGTAACTGACTTGAAACAGTGTTCTACTAAAGAGACTTGCAGAGATAAGATGGACTAAGAATGCGCACAGAGGCAGTTATTCCCTCTAAGCTGGCATGCAGCAACTTAATGGTATGTCTAAATGCTGTGAGACAGTAAATATTTTATAATTTTAATATAAAAAGCTTATGCAAAAAATATTTTCAGTGAACAGAGTTGTTAACAAAGAGGTTCAAGTTTCAAAAACATCCATGTTCTGAATTTATGCTTATTTGTTGACCCCTATGTTGTGCTTTAATAAAAATCTGTGCTTCGTGCTCCATGTAATTACATTCTGAACCAGAAATAATGCCATCAATTTTCTGCTTTCAATTGTTAACTGAAATCAGGATTTTTTTCTTAAGAAAAGGGTGAGGTTTTTGTCTAATGTCCTGAAAATAATAAATAAATTGACACATAAATAATATTCTTAAAAAAAAAAACAAAACGAAACAACAAACCAAAGAGATTTTATTCAAAAACTTATCTCGAAGCAATTTACTTTCAAGCAGGAATCAAGTAAAGGGTATGACAGCCAAAGAGATGAATATTTGGGTAGTTATGAGAAAGTAAAAGAAGGCTATAATAAGTATTTTTCAGTATGAAGTATATCTTTCTAAACAGTTGCAAGAACACTAATGATATGCAAAAAGTTTTAGTGTCCTTAGTCTAAAAGAAGTTTTCCTTCCCTAAGGATTATGAGTTAAATTATATAATAAAGTTTTATAGTTCTATAATTCTGGACAAGCACTGTCTATAGAGAATCTGTTATTGCATTCCCCGATCAAAATGTTTTATTATTGATGCCAAAAAAGGAAAGTCTAATAATGAAATAGGGTTGATGTAAAATGAACATCATAATTTTAATTTGCTTCATTCATGTGGGAGGTGTTCAAATAGTAGGATGGAGAGATCTGCGTAACCAGCTTAGCATATCAAAATACATGGTATATTGAAGAACTAGGACAATGGTACAGATTTCAAGAGGAAAAAAACAAAGCTTTACCAGATCATTTTCATTTTTTTAAAAAAAACTCGTATAGCAGGTTCTGTACATTCATTAAATTAAGATGTTTAGTGTAAATGAATTTTAGGTATTCTTGAGGAAGAAAGAATCTACACAATACATTCAGTGAAGATATTAATATCATTATTCCTTCCATTGATAAGATTTTTTGTTTATTTAGATCTAATAATAAATGTATATCAATATCTCTCAGACGCAAACAACACTAATCAGTAGGAGATAGGCCATTTCAATTTATGAAAACATCTGACTCAAATGGAGAATTAATACAGAGGTAACAAAAAATATCTGGAATATCACATCACATCACATTACACCACATACCACATCACACCAAAATTCTTTCTTCTTAATCAGTTTCAAACTTACTGGCAGTTTTGAAAAGATTCTATGGCTAGGCCTAACTGTCTTGGAACTTGACTTTCATATCATTCTGTATAATTTGAAATCTATGAGTATTAGGACAAAGTCTGTGATGTTGCCTATTTCCAAATAGGGCTCCTTCCTTTAAAATCAACTACAACTAATGCCAAGATACACTACCCTGAAAATTTTAACAGTGGACCCACTCTAATCCTGTAGGACTAATGATCAAATTTGGCACAAATTCTAAGAAAATAATAAAAAATTTCTGTCTTAGAATTTTTTTTTGTTGTTTGTTTGTTTTGGTTGTTGGTTTTTTTCATTGAAATGGAAAGAAAGAAAAAGTTTTTCTTCAGGACATAAACATTCTATATTCTTCAGATTGCACATGAATTATCCATATGAACTGTGCCATGACTGGACAGTTCAGGCTGTAACATTCTTAATGCCTCATTCAGATGAAGATTTTAAATGTTTTAAGGATAGGTATCTCCTTTAGCATGTTATACTGCAGCATTACAGTCAGCTTCACCAAGAAGCATTACTTATCTCAATAGCTTTTCAGTGTCTTGGGTAATCAAAATTTCTTATAGCAATTGACTCTACATACTACTCTACACATCTCAATCATAGCATGCAATGAAACGTCTAAATTTCATCTTGACACCACAGGGGGTCATTTCTGACTTCACTTGTAATTTGTCCTACTTGTTCTTACCTTAGAGGTTTTTTAATTAAAAAAAAATATGGAGTGGCATCCATTCAAATAAACCCCCCAGATATTACAAAAATCCTTCTTGCAGTGTTTTAACAGCATGTGTAAGGACCACCTAAACAAGTCTAAACTGAAAGAAATCTTGACAAATTGTGCAGAGTTATGTATATTTATTTTCACAGGAAAAATTACTCGTTCCTTAAGCAGTTACTGATAATTTCAGTCTGCTTTGCTAGCAGTTTTGAACATACATTTCTGGTATGTCTTATACAAAATAAATAAAAATAGATCTTGAACTAGTACTGAAGAGAATTCACTAAATGCCAGTGATATTTATAGACCCCATTAACAAAAAGACTGCACTGTGCTAGGTCCTGTACAAACTCATTTTTAAAAGAATAAGCTAGTGCTGAAGAATGAGGGATGAAAAATATGAAAAAGTTCAATGATTTGTCCAAAAGCACACACACAAAGCTTAAGATAGGTATATAGGGCTAATACTGTAACACATACTTAAATTTCCTAAACTAATGACTGCCTTAGGCAAAGAAGTCGTAATACAGAAGGCATATTCTGTGCCTTCTCTTTCATACCCTTTTTGCAAGCACCTACTATACTCACTGTTAACAACAGAGTACTAACAAAGTGGACTTTTGTTCTGTCCTATTATGGCCATTTGATGATTATTGATTCATAGTTACTTTTCATCAAAAATTAGACTATGAAATTGAGCAAGTTCTTGTAGTTTGCTTCAAAATCTGTCTATTTCTACATATTTCTTAGTGTCCAGACTTGGTCTGGGGTGGGTAGGGAAACCCTTTCCCTAATCTCTCCATAAATATATATATTGACTGATTTAATTTGAAGTGTAGTACATGTTTACCTAGGAGAAACACCAACAACTATGTGTGTAAATATCACTGTTCTCACAGTCATAACTGCAAAGCAGAATGAAGACATAAGAAATACATACTAGATGCTTTTTCATGTACAGAAACCTACCCAGCAGCAAATATTGTCTTAAAGTTTTTCTGGCAATCCTATATACCAGCTAGTACAGTTTGGGAGGCATTTGTCACAAACACTGCTCACAATAAATTTCATCAGATCTGAAATCTATGATGCACACAGTTTCAGTTTTTAACCTGGACTACAGTACTCCCTAGACATCCATAACCAACTCCACAGAGCTTAAATATCCAGCATGGATGGCTGAAAGATCCTTAGAAGTGTCAGATGAAACTAGAGCCTGGCCAAGATTTTTCTCCTTACCACTTCAGAGAGGTATTCACAACAAGTCATATCTCCAAGATAAAGCCAGCACCTTGCTAGTATTTTCTTCCTCTTAGTGTCTGAAACCTCATAGGCTTTACTCTGAGACAGTAGTCACGAAGTCAGTAAAATCAGACTTGGGTTAATTATGTAGTCATTTTCCTGCTCCCCATCTTATGGAAAATTGTGCTGCCTAATATAGAAAAGAAATCATTTTCATGTTATCTTGCACACTTTAACTTAGCGCCTCTCTGGTGTAGAGATATGAATCTGTATCACCTCTTATTTAAAGCTATGAGCAAACTCTACCATCTGTCCCAAATGAAGGAATATAGCAGTCAGTCTTTCTTTAAATGCTAGTACAGAAAACAAAAAATACAAAAAACCAACCAAAAAGGAAAGTTTTGCAATATTAATAATATTTCCTACAGTGAGAAGAGGAATCTTTAGGTAAAGTTGTATCTACCTAAGGTCAACGTTCCTGTGATTTTTTGTTAACTAGTTATTTGTGTTAATTACTTCTTTAATAAACACAAGCTTTTTAAACATGTGTACAGTTCAGTAGATGCTGAACTTCTAAAGTGTGGGAAGATCAAGCATCAATAAGGAAAATAATTACATATTATGTCTTTTGGTGATAGTTAACCCTGTAGCCTGCAGCATACTCCCACAAAGTGTTTGACAGATAAAATGAGAACTTTTGAACTATGGAAACACCAAATTCTAACAAAATACTGAGCTCAGCTTTGAAAAAAACTTTTTTTTTTTTCTGGAAAGTATTGAATCAATGAATATGTAACACAAGACCACTGAGGAAAAAGCTTGCTAAAATGTATTCAGCTTTTTTTGTGCTCAGACCATTATCTAAACACCTGGAACAAGTATGAAATGTTTCATTAAAATATGTCATGGTTGAATCAATTAGGATTCAGTTTAACAGATAATATAGCAAATTTATTCTATTGCATCAAAAAAAGTATATGAGCTCTAGCATATTCCCCAGAGGCAGTTTGCTTGTCTTTCTGAATGATGCTCCTTATTGGATAGAGATTTTTTATTACATATACATTTTACAGGTCATCTCTGCTGCAATATAAACTGTTATTAATTTTTTGGTGTTTTTGACAACAGCTTTCATTCTTTCACTCAGTCTGCTCACACACTTACTAATTTATCTTGCATTAGTTTGGTATCTTGTCACTGTCAAAAGTTTTGTCAGCCAAGAAAAACTTCGGAGTGTGTCAGCTCTTAGTATCCCGTTGTTATTTGTATTGAGTTGAAAATTTAATTTAAACCATCAGAAAAGATGACATTTTAAATGGGTTCCACAGTTGGTATGACTCCTCAATGAGCTTGCTTTCCTCTGGTAAGCACTTAAGGATAAAGTGCAATTTCACAATTAATTCTAAATCAATCCATTTAAAGAGATGGCACAGCTTTTCACATATCCTCTGCTGTGTACAAACTAATAATTATTGAGTCATATGGTAAATATGGAGTTTGACGATTCTGCTAAAAATTAATTGGAGCAAAAAAATGAGATTATTAGACTGAATTCATCCCCTGCACATCCTCATGGTCATTAATGCTAACATAAGGGAGACATAATTAATTTCCTGGGTAAGAAGGGAACAAAAGGTCAGTAGCACACTTTTTGATATCCAGGAATCATATTCTGACAGTTTCCTTGTAGTCACTCCCATATTTTTTGCAGCTCCTCGTTTTTGCTTTTCCATTCTGTGATTCATTCTGTTTAATACTTGACAGTCCTGGATTTAAAAAGCAAGCAAATAAGCAACCTTCCTACCTCTATTGATCTTTTGACCTTTTAGCTACAGCATGAACTGAGGACATCTAAGTGCAAATTTTGAAGTAATAGTCCCTGGTGTTCAAGGAAATTCAGATAACTGTACTGCTATAAAGTAGCTTTTAATAAACTGCTTGTACCTTTAGAATTTCTCTAGTGTGGAAGAGATTTCTTAAAAGGCTTTATAACAGCACCTATGCTATCATCATTTGGTGGTTGTTATTATAGAAAAACTGCTGGAGAAAATAATGTTGAGCTGGATGCATACTGGACTTCATTTACGCAGTATTGATTTTTGCCAGAAGGTTAATGTTACTGTCTGCATAACAAACATTTTAAAAATTAGTTTGTATTTTTAAGAAGCTAGAGACAATATTAGAGAATAAAAAGCATATTACTCTATCTTGGTGTTTCTATTCATAGTATGTTGCACAGGAACAGAATACATAGTATGACTTTTAGATCATTCTTCTCATCTACGTATCAGTCATATTCGTTTACATTACAGCTGTAAAAGCTTAATTTTGCTCTTCAATTTTATAACTAAATGAGAAAATTCTATAAACAAATATTTACGATATGCCTCTCATACAGGTGCTGCTCCAATGCACTACTGCTGCTGTAACTATCGCTTCTATGAAAATTTGCACTGCACTATTCGCACTTTAAGCAAGATGTTGGCATTTGAATTTTCATTGAGATATAAGTATCTGTGCAACCACAGCAAAATCCTTGTTATAATATATTCCCTCTAAGCCATATCAATTATGTGATTTTTTTCTACATTTGAGATTAAGGCAGTATTCTCTTTTAGACAAAGCCATTTATTTTGTGCTTTTCTAGCTATGACCCTGAGATTAGCTCAGTTGGATAGAGCCTAATGTTATTAAAGCCAATGTTGTGAGTTCAATCCCTGTATAGGCCATTCATTTAAGAGCTGGACTTGATAATCAGTGTGGGTCCCTTCCAGCTCAGAATGTTCTGTGATGACTGGGCAACCTGTGACTGCGAATACATGAGAAAATAACTTGCATTAATAAAAACGTTTGCTATTGTACCTAAGTGAATGTTTTATATGTGTGTGCAAGTACTTTTTTATGAAAGTGCAATATGGACTTTCCTGAAATTCATCCAAATCATATACAAATCACGTTCACATTTTAATTAATTTGGATATGTTTAAATAATTTAGGTTTTTTAAATTCAGATTCAGAGAAAAAAAGAAATTGTATGAGGTAAAAAGATTAAATATATCTAAATATGTTTAAAAAGAGTCCAAAATTCCTTTTTGTTCTTTAGATTAAAACATAAGGTTTATTAAATTTTCATGTGAATGACTTGCTTACTCTTTTAGAAAATATGAATTGTTCCATGCAACTCTTTCTCTTTTAAGAATTTTATAACAAACTAGAATATCTTACATCATGATGAGTTTGTGGAAAATCAATCTTTTTAATAAAGAAATATTTTTTTTCACACTAATCTGATAATCAGTGAAGCAGAGTACATAACTACTGAAATAAAGGAAGTAAAACAAAAATCTAATACAATTTGATGTTCCATTTTACGGTAAGATCAGAGTTAATTCTGTTTCATTTTAGCAAACATTTTATCTTGATATAATACATCAGATCCTATTAAGGATCTCATTATCATACTTAAGTGTACAAATAAATGGAACAAAAATTCGACAATTAAAAAATAGCCTTTATCTGGTGCAGACTAATTCCCTGCTTGTAAGAACTGTATTTTTACACACTTCAATTAGTATGACCAATCTTTCTTCATGAGTAGTCCTTACCTTTTGATAACTAGGCTGGTAAACAGTTAAACCGCAAACTCGCAGTTCTGAAAAATGTAAGAACTTACTGAGTTGTTGGGAACACATTCTTCATGAAGGTGAGGGTCAGATGTTTCTTTTTTATAATCTTTGTTTCCATTTAATTGCATAAGGAAAGTTTCTGTTATTGTCTTCAGGAAATGGAAAGAGATTAATGCAAAAAGGCACATCTTTTTCTCTGAACTATTGTAAAATAATAAGTAAGTACATAAATAAGTACAAAGGATGGACCTGATTCAAGTCCTTGAAATCAAACAGATACTTTGTTTTTATTCTTGGTATTTTGAATGGGGTAATACATTCAGGAATATAAATTCACATTAAATAATAATAAAATAATTAAATATATGCCATTGTTGAATAATAAAGAATACAAATGTGAGCAAGCTTACCTTTGAATATACTGTTCAACGTACAAAAGAATCAATGAAGTGCATAAGAAAGCTCTACACAGCTACCATATTATGCTTGTACTTTAACAATAATTTTTAACATATTTTAGATCAGTGGAACTTAAGGTATATTACAGTATTTTAAGTTTCCAAGATATAGAATTTTGAAATGTATTGCCTCTCTTTCAGTGATGCATCAACTGAATTATTCCTCAGCCATGGCCAAAGAATGATTTATTTATAGCCCCATGTTTTCCTTATTTTTTTTTCCATTTTTCATGTATGCTATTTTCTGCTTTGCCAATGAAATAGTTCCTGAGCGTTTCAAAAGTAATATAGAGTAATTAGATTGTAGTCATGGGGCAACTAAGCACCACACAGCCACTCGCTCACTTCCCCACCCTTTCATTTAGTGAGGAAGGTCTCTCTCATGGATTTTACCAGAGCTCTGTTTCTTTTCGCTTGGCCCCTCCAGATACTTTTGGTACTAAATGGGCTACATTTCAGTCAGAGCAGACTACCCATTTGTGTGAGTTAAATGCTGTTGGAGACACTTCTACGTGACAGAAAATATATGTATGATCATGTAAGGATCAGTAACTTTCCAGCTACTTGGGTTTTTACCAGGTTTCTGCAGTCTCTACCATTTACATTAAGAAAGGGATTGTGACATCACTGCCTATTGTTTCTTTATCCATAAAAAGCCTTTGAAACAGATCTTTTTACTTTTTATTGTAATATGGATATTCTTCAACTTTTTTGCATTTTTGTCCTTAATTTTCACTCTCTATTTCCTGGAGGCAATAGAACAAACTTTCCTTGTGCCATGAAAGAAAAACAGCTCTGAGAATAATCTAACTTATATCCTCATAAACATTAAGAACTTCACATCTGCTGTCAGTCTAGAAGCTCTTTTACCCTTTATATGTTCGGTTATCAATTTAATATGGGTAACAAATCTTAATTTTTTTAATATCCATGTTGTTTATTGATGTAGCTAGAATTAAAGGTTCATTTTTTTAGTTATTGTGGTCCACACACTGAGAGACCTCAGTATCTGCTTTAATATACTTTACTAGCAAAATAATAAAATCTGTTTTCATACATGACTGTACAAGATGTCAGATACTAACAACACTCAGTCATTTTCCATAGTATGAACTGTGCCATTTGTCCCTGAGCAAACAGAATATAATCCTTGTCCCTTATTCCCATTATTATGCTTGGTTGACAAAATCTGTAGTATCACTATAAAACAAACAACATTCATGCACAGGATTTTAATCAGTATTTTAACCATGAGTAATGGAATTTTTCTTTCTTACAATAGAGATGTTTTATAGATTCTAGACTAAATTCAGGGCAACCTTGTACTAAGGGAGAGAAGTAAAAAAGAAAAACCACTTTGTGTTTCAATGTGAATTTCACATGGAAATAACATTATTCTGTTCTTTATGGAGAAATATTGACTGATTTGTATGCAAAGACAGTTCCTAGGGCGTATGGACTGTGGAGTGATATGAACCCTCAAAGATTTCTGTTAGATAAATGGGCCAACACAGCTTCTATCTGAAGAAGAAAATCTCATTTAGAATTGTCACTGATTCCTATCTAATGCAGCAACAAGTGAAGACCCTGAGAAGAGAGCTCTATCATTATCACTGAAGTGCTATAAGGATGGCTTCAATTTTCTCCCTTGATAGCACTATGCAGATAAATGAAACTTTTCTGCTCACATGCTCCAAAACCACTTTGAAGCAGCATCTTAAAAAGTTCTCCTGACCTGTATATAGTTCAGCTAATCCTAAGTGAAAGGACTGATATATAACACTTGATCTACAGCTTAAATTCAAACAGTGTGTTTCAAATTATATTCCAAACAAAACTTGTCTTGGAGTCAGTCAGACCTAGAAAATGAGATGTATTTTTTTATTTGCCTGTGGTGCCAATTTGTAGTTCAACTATGTTAGTTCCATTGTAGAAAGACATTTCCCAAATGATACTGATCTTGGTATGCAATTATTTTGTATGTAATATCAGAATAATTGTTACCTAGAAACCATTATGTACTAAGACTATATATTTTATTATTGGAGTTGCAGTTGGACTCTGTTAGCTCCAGTTGGAAAAAAATCCAGTCAAGGTAATGCAGAAATTTAAACTCTACTGTAAACAAAAAGAGTTATATTCACTTTGGCCCTGAATAGGACAAATTTATTGTGGATTGTTGCAATCTCCCCCTGCTGGAATCACCTTCCACTCAGTCAGAGCTGATTTGGTCCAAAATAAAGTAGTCTGCAGCCTGGCACTAAGGACTTTGGAAAATTTCAGACCTGGGGTTACAGGACTTGCTTTGGTTTAGTTCAGCAAAGTGATTTTCTGAATCCGGTTTAAGCTAGAGTGTAAATGAATCTATAGGCATTTCTGGTATCAACTCTATAACATAATAAAGGAAGGTAAACTGGTTCAGAAGGTGGATAGTTTGCACACATTCTTACACTTACTATCTCCAAGTAGATAAATTTTAATTTCTATGTTATTATTGTACTATCAGATAGCTGACCTGCATATTTTTATGCACACACAACTTTATTTTCTGCTGTCTTTGTTCTTGAAATAGGTTAGCTTGCTTAGTAAAAAAAAAATAAAAATAGTATGTGCAAGGCAGAGAAATACAATGGTATTTAAGCCAGCACAGACTGTGCAAACTCCAGCACCAGGTGCAGTATGGTTCATCAGACTTGGTATGGCATGGCATTAAATATATTGCTTTTGGGAACAAGAATGTGAAAAATGCTATATTCCAGCATATAACCATGCTAACTCCATTTTACTGTATCTTAGAGAAATTAATTTTCACTAACATAGTGAAGCACACATCTTTTAGATATCTTTCTCTGTAGCTTTGGTGAGTTTATTCAAAAAGCAGATAATTAAGGATTGTTGCTTTCTCTGCTCCGTTCTGGATTTGACTCCTGTTTCTAGTGTATTTTTTAGAATTATTTTATTTCTAGTGACTGTATGTTGCATTCAGCACAATAACAAAAGATTTTAAAGTTTCTTTTCATTTTTCACTCTTTAAGTTTAGTTATTTTCAATAAATTCAATCAGGTGTTAAGGAAACCATTTCCTTTAAGAAAGGGGGGGGGAAGAGTTACTTAATAACGGCATAAGTATTAAAACATCATATTTTTCAGTGTTCTAAATCTTTCAAATATTTTTTTCAAAATCAGCATATTTTATTTTTATTTTATATTTTAATGAGAGATTTTAAAACATGTAACTATTGTTTAAATTAAAAACCAAGAAAAGAAATAAAGAAGTAGCTCCTTGTTATACTTATTTGTAAGAGGAGTAATAATAGTCACATATTTTTTTTTGTTTGTTTTTTTTTTTAGGAAGAAGTCTGACCAGGTTCTCCTGGAAGTAAATAAATACGAAAACTTTAGAAAAGAAATACAGAAAATGAGAAAAACATAGCAATGGCATAAACAATCTTCTGCCAGTGGTTCTAGTTCTTGCTTACACCTTTTCTTCTGGAAACATGAGCAATATGCACTGTCTTAGCAGCCACTCCAAGACACAGTGTGCATGTAATAGTGTCAGGCTGTTGAATACTTTTTTCCCTCTGCACTTCTGAATAGAGAATCACAATTGTGTATGCAGTGGGTTGACCTTGGCAGTCTGCCAGTGACCCACCCAGTTTTCTCTCCTTTTCGTCAACTGGAGAGGGAAAAAAAGAAAAGCTAAAGCCTAAACTATGGGAAGATTAGATTAATTTATTGACAATTAAAAAACAGACCAGGTTGGTGAGACACATAGACAAAAACTAAAACATATTTTGCCCTTCCTGCCTTCTTCTCAGGTTGAACTTCACTCTTGACTCTCCTCCGTCCTCCCTGCCATATGGTGCAGGAGGATGGGGAATTTGGTTTGCAGCCAGTTCGTAAAAATTCATCTTTGCTGCTCCTCCTTCTCACGCTCTTTGCCTGCTGCAGTGTGGGGTCCCTCCCACAGGATACAGTCCTTCTTGAACTGCTCCAATATGTGTCCTTCCCACCAAGTTCTTCAAGAACTTTTCCAGCATGAGTTCTTTCCATAGTTCATCAGAAACAGACTGCTTTAGCACAGGTCCTCCACAAGTTCCACTGCCTGCAAGGAGTGTGTGGGTTCTCCATAGACTGCAGCTTCTTTCAAGGCACATCTACCTCTTCCAGTGTGAGGTTTCTGCTCCAGCATAGCCCTCCTTGGACTACAGGGGCAAAAACTTCCTTTGCCATGGACTTGCGCAAGAATACTTGCTTGGGCACCTGGAGCACCTCCTCCCCTCCTTTGTCTCTGATCTTGGTGTTCCCTCTACTGCATCCCATTCTGTTTCTTCCACCTGCCTCTGGCCCTTTTTGGCCTTTCTTAAACACAGAGGTACCACCAGCTCGGCTGGGAGGCTTAACTTCACCCTGTGGTGGGTTTTCTGGAACTGGCTGGAACCAGTTGTGTCCAGCACAGGGCAGTTCCTGGCCTCTTCTCACAGAGGCCACCCTGCAGCACACACCACACCAACCCCCCACCCCTGCCGCACCAGTGAAAGTCAATATAGAAATAGTAAACATATTAAAAAGGACTCTGGGATAACTAAGCTAACTCTTTTTAAATAAACACAATGTAGAGAGAGACAAAAAAGTAGCAAAGAGAAAAAATAGCGTGGAAAAGAAAAGAAAGCACTAGGAAAGTTTGGCTTTTCTGCTGCTTCCTAAAATGTCACAAAAAATGATAGAAGTAGCAGTTAGAAATTAAATTAAAGATTTTAATGAAATATAACAGCATGTTGTGATATATTGGAGAAGAAAAGTCAAAGGGAGTTTTTTTTTGCTACCCTAGGGCCAGGACTGCTGTACATGTGGGGCACATTGACTCTAGCCATGTTAATGCTGCTTACAAGAGCTGGGACCTTGTGCTGCGGTAAGCAGTCTCACAGACAGGACAAAGTGAAGGTGAAAAATCTCAGATGTCAGGAAGCCATTTAGCAAAATGACAATTTCACAGTTTAATTTATCTCTTCAGCATTTTTTTTTCCTAAGTAGAGTATATGGAAGCTGTAATACATCAGTTTAGGCAGAGACGGGAAAAGCAGCTATGATAACAGAGCTGCTGCTTTGTGTATTTGTTCTGTTCTTCTAAAGGGTGTAAAAGACATATTCTGTTGCTGAATTAGGCTTGCTTTCAAAATTATTTCTTTTCAATTCCTCATTCCTGATTAGCACAAGCTCTTTAGACACAAAGTGATGTATAACAATGGGGAAAGTTACTTCCTTCCCCCACAAGCGACACAAGTATGAGATGGAGAGACCAAATATGACTATACTTTCACATTGTTTCTACTTCATAAATGTCTACTACTGAATACTTTAGAAGAACTTCTACATCCCAGGTTAAATGGAACGAGAAAAAAGAATAAGAGAAGCTAAGAATTTTGGCACATGCAGTTAGGAGGGCAGCCTCCACTTCCCTTTTTTCAGTCTCAGTGTGGACAGGTGACAGGATTGCTACAGAATAGCATAAAGGGAAATTATTTGTGAACTTAGTTTTCCTCAGGGAATGTTTATTAAGACAAGTTTGGCTCACACTGGGTGAATTATGCTTGGATACATATAATTATAAAAAGTTAATGAAGCCGTAGTCTAATTAAACTACATTAAGATATAATCATCCTTCTTTTCTGTGTTCAAATCAATAGGTTTTTGATTAGACAAATCTTCAGTTTTTACGCTGACATCCTCCAGTTCTGTTTTCAGTTACATTATTGTATCTCTTGAGTTACTTAACAGACTCTCAGAATAGATCCCATGATTTGGCTCCAAGTTTTTTCTCATGACTTTATTATTGAGATTCTGGAACTCTAAAGATATCTATGGTGGAAGTAGAGTAGCAAGTGTTTCAGCATCCTTTTTTAGTACTTATCTATGTTTAACTATAACTTTGATAATAAGATCTTAGGGTTTTGGTTGTTGGGTTGGGGGTTTTCAAATATCACCTGTATGTTTAGAAAATATCATTGACTGTATTAGCTCACTGGCATCACAAGCAAATGTTCCATTGGACTGCAGTAGGGTTAAGGTTAACAAATGTGACAAAAATGCTAAGCAGGACATAACTATAATTAGATTCTTGATTTTTTGGTACAAATTTGATGTAAGCAAAACAATTCAGCATGGAAAAAAAAATCAGGGAAATAAAATGTCTTTTTAAAGAATATAATCATTTTTCGATCCAGACATCTAATTAAAATATGAATGATATTTCATAGAAAGGAAAAGAGAGGGGAGTTATCACCTGAGTTTAGTATTTAACATATTTTTCCCTTACTCTGGTACCTAAACTTTTCAAAACAAAATTGAACCAGAACACTTATTTAAATATGGTTTATAATTTCCCTTTTTAATAAATAAATTACTGTCCACAGTATACAAAGATACTGGTTTGTGTACATCTTGTAGTTTTGAAGAGGAATAATAAAATCAGAGGAATTTTTTTATTTAAGAAAAAGAAACAAGCTGCCTTTTACCTAAAATATAAGAAAGGAATGGAGGGTCTGAGGTTCCTCACTGTTAATAGAGGCATATGTATGATGTGACAGTTGGTCTTTTTTTAATACCAGCCTACACACTACAATGGCAGATAATACCATGTTTAGCAGCTTTGCCTCTGGTTTGTTTTTGGAATAATGCTTGACAATTCCATTGGAGACAATAAAATAGTTGTTGACACATTTTAATTACTATATAAGGGCACACTCATTTCATGGCACTTCAGGGGGTAAAGAAGCCATCAATTACTCTGCTCAGCTTGAGTTTATTTAAACAAATGATTTTCTATTTCTGGATATATAAACTATACATTTTCAACCCTTTGTGCTATTTACTTCCAGGAGCTTTTCATTTGGGTTATAAAATATCCTGGCCTAGCCATATATATTAAAAATCAATGTTACAAAGGACAAGGTGATTATAGGCACCCTACAAGTGCTTTGGAAACAAACTCGTATTTGTAGAAATTTCTGTGCCACTATTCATTGAGCAGAGCAATATGTTTAACACTGAAGCCCTAAGGCATTTTTAAACCTTTAGTGGCAGAACACAAAACATGATTTTGGCTCATGGGTCTTAAAGCTCCCCCTACTGATTCAGCTCAGTTTCAATATGGTGCAACAATAAATAAATATATAAGCTAACCATAGAAATAGTACAAATAGAAGTTGCAAACACCAGGAAGTAAATATGCCATAGCTTCCTTTGAACTGACTGCAACATTTTTTATTTTTTCCAAATGCAGAATACTCAAAGATTATGTGTAAGTTAGGCACAAATGTTGTACAGATACAGATCTCCAACTTATATTAAAAATACAATTTGTCACTTATGCTTGTTCTGGTTATTGTAATACTCACCTTACATTGATGAATATATGTTTCATTAAAAGAAAGAACTTCATCGTGTGTTTTATAAAATGCTGCCTTGATCTTAAGGGAGTAATATTCTACACTTGACAACTACTCTACTTTTTAATATAAAACATATAGCCCTGGAAAATTCAAGGTTTGTGGAAAAAATTACTTTTAATTACTTTTGATAGGTACATTATTCCATCTCCCCACCACCACCCCCACAATAAAAAAAAAGAAAAACATACTCTAAATATAAAATGCGCATAAAACCTCTGTGCTAATAGACTGACTCATGAAAAGTCTTAATATTAGTTAGAGGAGCTAAGACTTATACCAAAATGAAGGTGTGTGATGATCACTAAGAGAAAGTTTAAACACCATTAAACACTCAGTGTAATGACAGTGCTTGACTGAATTGTATCTCTAGCTTCCCACTCAGCTAAACAGACATCATATTTTAATGAAATACAGATCTATTAGATGATTCCTCATAGCGCAAACCCCACGAAAAACAATACAAAACCAAACCCCACAAAAAACTGTTGACTTTACTAATCATAAAGGAAATAACATTTTATTAAAAATATTGTAAATTGATTATAGTAAGGAATCAGTCACAGTCTGCAGATGGGGACCAGCTATCTTTTTTGTAATGAGTAGAATTTTAGAACTTGTTTTGAACTATTTTTACCAAAAGAAAACAGTCACAGCTCATGTGTGAGGAAGACAGCACAATACACTGGCTAAATAACTATGCGAATTTGTTATTTAATAAACTCCCGAATGATTTCAGATGTCTTTGCAGGTATTTCTGAATTTAGTTGCAGTTTCTGGAATACTTCTTACTATGATTCTTACAATATCCTGTGATACTTATGGTAAGAACCATTATGTAAAAGTGTCCAATTTAGAGAATATGAGCTAAGGCCTGCAGATGATGGGCCTGTTCAGAATCCCAGAAGAAACTGGTAGCAGTACAGGAATTTACAAATTTATAGGAATTTATAGCAATAAAAATTCCATGTTTGAATTCCAGGACTTAAACATGGAAAAAATGAGCGGTGAGAGAGAAAGGTGTCCAGAGTTTGTAAGAAAAATCTGAATTCTCTAATGCATCCCTGATCTCTGTTGCCTCTATTCAGCTAAATTACTGGTATCTCTTTCTATTGTCAGTCCTACTATATTTGGTGTCTTTTTCACTCTCTTTATTATCCTGTTCTCTTTTTATGTATTGTTTCTTTACCAACCCCCCTCCTTTTGATTTCATTTAAATTCTTCATTTTTCTGTATTTATTTGTAAATAGAATTAGAAATCATTTAAGAATACATCTTTTTCATCCTGGAAAAATTTTGAAGACACAATCAGCCATTTCAAATCATGCAGACATTTAAACTGTTTCTGTACACTTTAAAATGTGTAGGTTCTTCATGTCCTTTTTATTCCTCAAATTATCTCAAAAATTATTGCATCTGTTAAGACAAGATTTGCCTATATGTTAAAACAAGAAAGATAAAAGTCTAAGATAGAAGTCCCAACACCCCTAACACTTCAGATATCACAGTCTTGGGAGATGAGCCTGTGTTGTCAGAATGATCCAGTAAATAAGACTAAATTTCTAACTCTAGTCACTAAATCTAGTCATGACTAGTAGAGGATAAAGTAGTCATCAAATGTTATGTTGGGACCTTGGATGCAAGTACCAGATTATACTTTTTTCTCTTCACTCTGCATTAAGATAAATTTGTAACCAAATTAATAAAATAGATGTAAGACAAGTGCTTTGTTTTGATTTCTTTCTACGAACGAACTGCTCTGTGCTCTATGCAGTACCCTTAAAAGGTAGTAAGTGGTCAGTCACAGCAAGCACATTGTCAACTTTAAGTGGTTAAGTCTCAATCAAATAAGGCTTATTAGTGATCAAAATGTATTTTACTCAGTTTTTATTAAACATTTATCAAACATACAAACTAACACAGAAGGCAAGATTTAGTAAAGGAGGTGCTTCAAACTCACAGATGCAGGATGATGCTGTGCTTCTACATTTTCAACCAAACCTAATCAGATTTCTCTTGGTTCCATTCACAGTGAATATATCTGTCCCTCCCTTATGCCAGCACTTCTGCACATGTGTAGCAGGTTAGTTCAAAGTTAGCTGAGTTTCCTGAAAAAAGTCTTATAAAGGAAAGTAGTTAGTTTTCAGCCAGAACAGCTAAACAAAAATTACAGCAGATGTTTATATGAGTGTCACAGCTAGCACTAATGACTGAACTATGCAGCTGAGGACTGCAGGGGTAGGATTGCTAGATTGTGCAATTGTCTCTGAGCCAATAAATACAGACATTGGGTTTTTTCCCCTGTCTGGAGTTAAACAGTCATAAATTGGCCAGTCAAGTCCCAGAATTGATATTTAGCATTAAAAAAAGATAAATTTCCATCTTCACAGATATCAAGACATGCTCTCAGGCATTTGTTGTGACTCTTGGGGATGGTCCTGTGCAGGGCTAAGAGTTGGACTTGATGATCCTTGTGGTACCCTTCCAACCCAGCATATTCTGTGATTCTTTGATTCTGTGATTCGGTGATACTTCAGTGAAAAATAGTGGCCATTCTGTATCCTCGAGTAATAAAGAATCAAGTTCAGTAGGATTTAAACTGTCTAAGCCCTCTGAAGTACTTCAAAAGCAATATATATATAACTGAGATGCTAAGATGCAAGAGTTCTCACTTAAGATGTAGCTTCAAAAACAAGGAATGCAGAAAGAAAGAAATCCTGTCATGATAGTGTCAAATATACAAACATTAACTGACGGACAAAGGAATTGAAGGACCTTTGAAAATTCTGTCTTAAAACTACCTTACTTTTATTTCTTCGACTGTATCTTTTATTAAAACAAACAAACTTCATGGTTATTTGTACTGGATGGTGTGAATAGACACTTTTATTTTTACTAGATTGTAAGCTGTCTTGAGCTCAGGATGACTTTGTAAATGCCAATAAAGCTTTCCTAACTGAAGACTCTCAAAAATGCACACAATGAGAGTAGCGAATACCTCAGCCCCTGTCAGTTGCCAAAAGAGGGCATAAAGTTTCTTTCCCAGAAAGAAACTCTCTGGACCAAGTGGACAGCTGAAGTCACAGAAGTCAAGAAATTAAAAACTCCGTTATAGTAATGAGAAGTGATCAGGATGAATTTCTTCATGTAATAAGAGAAACAGAAATGTACCTAATATCAGAGAGTGCTTTGAGATTCTAACAACACTTGGCTAATTTATTGTATAGTGTCAGAGTCACTATATCAGTGGTTGTTTTCATGCCATTCACAAAAATCTAGAATGTGTAGGTTTACAGGTTTACTTCATGTAGTATATATCTGGATTTGATGGATTGCAAATATATACACTAGCTAATGTTTTTGGGGGATGTATTAGCTTAGGTTTTTTACAGATTTTTTTTAATATTAATAAAATAAATTAAACCTAAATTATCAGCTTTTTAGAATTGCATAGTGACCATTTTAAGCAATAATGTATCCTTTTATGTAGTATACCATTTATTAGTCACTATCTCTTTTTAAAGTTATTAATGGAATAACTACTTACACTGTCTTGAATTGCAGTTTTATTGTGTTTCTGCACTGTAATTTATTCATTTTAGCCCATCAACTGTAAGAATTATTTCATTAAAGACATTAAGTATATGAGAAAAAACCCTGGTTGATAATTTAAATGAGAGAAGATTTATGAGACTGTGTCAGTCCAGTCTTGTATACCTTGATCTAACTTAAAAAAATTTAAAAGGATATCAGGGTTGGTAATAAAAATGTGTAAACCTAAATTCCTAAATCTTCCTGCCGGGCAAAATTTTTTTCTCTCTTCACTGTTTATTCTGAGAAGAAAAACAAACCAACCCATAGCATATACTACCTACAGAATGTTGTGGGGAAATGAATTTATTTTGATATACATTTCAAAATTTTCCCATTTTCTTCAGCTGAACATATTCTAGGAGCAGACATAAATAAGGGGATCATGCTATTTGCTATCATTTGCATACAGTTAAATTGGGTATGTATTAAGTCAGTTTAATAGTCCATAGAGTCCCTACATAATCCTAAGGAGATCTGAAATGTGAGCAGGTTGCACCAGAGGAAGGGAAAGTATCTACTTCTATCTCCATGAGGAATTCATAAATAAGAACATTTGGTAAGACATTTAATAGTGTCTTCTTAGCACTCCAAGTCAGAATAAGTAAAAAGAGATAAATCACTAACAGCTAACAGTGAAGTCTAAAGATGTTCTTTTTGATATGGAAGCAAGAAGTCAGCTAAACTTTACAGGTATATTCTTTCAAGTATGGTGGGCTTAATCAGTTAATTTTCATAATATTGAAATCCCCATCCTATCTCCTTGAATCTAGCCCTGCAGAAGTCCTGTGCTATCAATATCCTTTAGAAGCAATGACTTGCCATTTTTGGAAAAAAATAATTAAAACCTCAAACCAAACAAACAAGAAACCCACAGAAAATTCAAACCAAACCAAATACCAACCCCTACCACCCCCCCCAAAAAAAAAAATCAAACAAACCACCACCAAAAAAGTGAAATGCAGTTGTTTAGGCTGCAAAGTAGTAAACTAATAATTATTCACATGCAGTCCCACTAATCGTAATGACATTAAAAATATTGAGTTGGAATTTTTGTGTTGCTCTCAGTGGTATTGAGTAGAGAAATAGTTGAGGGTCTTTTCAGGGAGCAGAGGCACTTCTTGTTTGTGACAAAACTGTCTTTGAAGAGCTGCAAAAGAAATGCACTGGGGAAGGCAACTTGTAACTGAATGGGAGAAATACAAGAAAAAGGTTGGAGGTAGGGGGAGCAGATATGAAAAAGATGTTGCACTTACAGAAGGGGTTCAGGATTCTCTGCACATCTGGGTATCACATATCCAAGCGAGATGGCAGTACTTGTCACATGCCTCCTCTGTATCATCCTAAGGGTAAACTCAATGTGGTCCACTTAAAACCATTGCTAGTGTACATCTCCATCACCACACATTACTAAGGGGGCAAACTGTACTCAGAACTGATTGTAGCCATCCTGTTTTGAATTCAAGGAGAATACTGCCAGCTTATCAAAGTGCAAAATTTTGCTCTTGCACATTTTAAACACTTTTTTAAATCATTTAAATTGGGGGGAGGGAGGGAGTAGTAACCTAGGTAATCTATGCATTTATACTCTTGTTCTGTGTTTCAGAGGTAATTGTAATGAATTGCTTCAAGCAAACGGTACAGGTTGTTTTTCTGCTGAGAGAAGTCAAATGAAATGACCTTCTTTTCATCCATTATTCTTTTCTGCTTTTGAAGTTAGTTCTTTTTGAAGAGACAATCCATTTATCAGTCATATCTGCATGAAAGTAATAAATTTATCTAAAAATATTCCATTAATTTGCTTTAAGGTGGACTGTGAAGACTACAGTCACATTTTTTGTTGTTAAATAAATTGATGAAAACTTTAAAAAGTAAAATGTTTAGAAAAATTAGCATAAAAACTAGAGGCTTCCTATGGTTAAAAACAGCTGTTGGGGAGAGCATATTATAAACTGTATATTTTTTACCCAGATTTGGTGATTGCTCTTTGCTAGATTGACTGTAATTTATATCAAATATTTATGGTACCAAAAGCTGGGAATAAAAGATCATTAAATTGAATGGACAGGTTGGTGAAATCCAGAGCTAGAAGACAGAGGAGTCAATGGGAATTGCTGGAGTAAGATTATTACGTAAAGGTTTCTCCAGAAATAGGAGTCATATTTACATGTGAGCACATCTGAATAAGTCTATCATATCAATACTGAAGCTGATAAAGGCCATCTATTTTTAAATATGTACATAATCAGAATTAATACAATCCACTAGTATGAATTATATGCTCTTCTTTCTTCAGAAGAACTGTTGCTTAATATCTAATTCAAAATTAATAATGCAGCAGGGATGGATTCATTATCTCTTGTGTCAAAATCCTTCTTAATAAGTAAGATAAGGAGAGAAAAAGCATGAATAAAAAAGAAGAGTTTCAGTGACCAAATTACTCCTGTCCTCATCCATCCCAGAGAATATAATTTTTATCCACTCCAGGAACTGATTGGTAAGGTAGCAAATAGGGAATGTGTGGAAAAGTTCCTAAATCTGCACCATCAGTATATTCTTAAAGTAGATGAAGAGTGAAAGAAGAAATAATGTGTAAGATCAAATAAAGTAAATTCCAGTATACCTTTGTTCCCATTGACATTGGAAACATGGTAGAAAATTTTATTCTTCGTTTACTCAAATTATTACAGAATCATAGAATAATTTGTGTTGAAAGGGACAAGCACACATTGCTACATGTCAAGCTTCTTGTCAAGAAACCCCCCAAGTCCTTCTCTTCAGGGCTGCTCTCAATTCTGTGCTTGAGGTTGCTCTCACCCAGGTGCAGGACCTTGCACTTGACCTTTTTGAACTTCACAAGGCCCACCTCTCAAGCCTGTCCAGCTCCCTCTGGATGGCATCCCTTCCCTCCAGCATGTCAGCTGCACCACACAGCTGGATGTTGCCAGCAAAATTCCTGAGGCTGCACTCAATCCCACTGTCCACGTTGCTGGCAAAGATGTTAAGCAGCACTGGTTCCAGTATCAACCTCTAAGGAAGACCATTTATTACTCATCTCCAAGCCATGGACCGCAATAGTAACTCAGTGAGTGTGACCATGCAGCCAATTCCTTATCTACCAAATCATCCATCCATCAAATTCATCTCTGCAGTTTAGAGGCATGGATGTCATGCAGAATCGTGTCAAATGCTTTGCATAAGTCCAGGTAGATAAAATTTGTTGTTCTTATTCACTTCATCCACCAATAGTGTAGCTCAATCACAGGAGGCCACCACAGGTGAGGCTCAACTTGCTCTTAGTGAAGCCCTTTTGACCGTCACCGATCACCTCCTTATTTTCCATGTGTCTTAGCATACTTTCTAGGAGGACCTGTTCCATGATCTTGCCAGCCAACGAGGTAAGACTGACTGGTCCGTAGTTTCCCCAAGTCTTTCTTTTTCCATATTTAAATATTGAATTGACTGTTCCTATTCAGTATTCAGCCAGCTTTTTATCCAAAGAAATTACTCTGAAAGCAAAACAAAATTTACTTTACAATGTCTATAAAAAAGATTGAAATCAGGATGAAGTCGATCTAAAGAAAAGTTATTATTCTCTTGTAGATAGCTGACATAGGCCTCTATTTGACTTTGAAATTATTTCTGAATAGACTTGGATATTAGCAGTAAATATATGAAGATTTTACATTTACAGTGTTCATTAAATTTGGAAATGTGTTAAAGGTAAGGAAGAATCGCCCTGTTTCTGTGCATAAAAATAATACAATTCATGTTAGTATTATTGCTGTTATTATCATACTTTGTTTGTACCACTGTAGCACTTGGAGATTTCATGCAATTATTTTGGCAGTATGTAGCGCTAAACCTGCACGAGATCAATTTTCCTGTTTGACAAATATCTGTAAGTAAAAGTGAAAAAATCCTTACTCCCATCTATGTCAACCCAAGATGT
Source organism: Lepidothrix coronata (assembly GCF_001604755.1). Classification (NCBI taxonomy): domain Eukaryota; kingdom Metazoa; phylum Chordata; class Aves; order Passeriformes; family Pipridae; genus Lepidothrix; species Lepidothrix coronata. The sequence continues at coordinate 14,253,889 of NW_016690180.1, forward strand.
TTCAAGATACTTACAGTAATTTTAATGGAGACAGAGAAAAAAATGTGGTCAAATACTAGGGAGCTCACTCAAGGTGTCATAATCCAGCTTTGATTTAATGTTCAATCTTATTTAAGATGACTGTTATGATTTCAGTGTTCTGTGTCCTTCACACATATCAGCCACAGGTCTATAAGCTCCTGGGTTAGGACCCTCTCTGATCTTTAGCAAAAATTATGTCCCGATGGAACTAATACCTCTTTTCTTCAGAACTGACAAGGCTAATTATTTTTAGACTATGACATAAAGATAACATAAAGATCATAGAAATCAGCAGCAGTATCAGGCAGAGAAACCATTCATGTTGGCACAGTAATCTTCTGAGCGCCTCTTGGCTCTTGGATAGCTGAGCTTGATGTGTCTTCCTTTGGTTTGTTGTTTAACGGACAGCTGTTCACAATTTTTTAGCTAATAGTTCATTCGTGTGTAAGAATCCAGGTGTACTTTAGGCACATGAACGCTATAAAACCATAGCAAAGTAGGAAATATGGGTTAAGGTATTTGAATATTGTCTATAAATATTTCTTAGATCTTAAAGTGTTTGAGAGGTCAGGTGCATCTAAAAAAAAAATTGCTCAAAGTGACAGTAAATCTTCAGTGTAGAGACAAGGTCTGGCATAACAGGTGTAGGTGTAAATAATAATAAATAACTACGTGACAAGCTACACGAAGGACCTCTAAGAAAATATCTTTCTAAATATAAGAAACAAGCAGTTTACTACCTTTGAGATGTAAAGCTAAAAAAGAAAAGGGAAAAGAACCCCACGACATGAAAATCTGAGAAAGATGGAAATAGGCAAGATAGCTTAATACTTTTGCCTTACTGTTTTGATGCTAATAGATACTGACCAAAGAACACTCTTTGTTGCAATTTAGGTCACAGGACACCTTTAGCTGCTCTATCATTTCTTTTTGTGGAAGTAACTACCTCCCTTGCTTTCAATCTTAGCAGCGCTATCATGAATTTGCAGACTTCACTGACACCATGCCCAGATTCAGATCATCCCTTCTCCTCAGAGACATAGATAACTGGATGGATTTGCAGTTTGTAAGACTATCAGTCCAACATGTGTTAAAGTTTTTCAAAGAAGTAAAAGAAAAGAAAACCAAGAAGAGGTGAACTATAGCACAAAGGAGAAAAAAGTATTTTGATTATTTTTTTTTGTTTAAGTTTTAGAATATTCTTTAATATCACCATAAAATAGTACTAGACCCCACCAAAAATAATAAAAAGCACTCTGATGATACAGTAAGTTTCAGACAATATATTTGAGGTATTCAAAACCCAACTCAATGAGACATAAAAATGTGAAGAAAATATAATTTTGTACATATATTCACATATACATGCACCTAGAAAAGTTATTATTCCTACTAATTACTATTACTATGTTATTCCAGCCAATAACATCTCTCAGTCAAGACTCATGATGTAAAAGCTGCAAAACTTTGAAAAATTTTGATGTAGGGTAATAAAATTCTGCCCTGAACATTAAATCTACTTATTTGTTTTACCATCTTTTCAAGATTTTTCCTTTCCTCTCTTGTTTTCACCACTGCCCAAAAGTACGATAAGAAAATTTTATCATTTAAATAGAATTCTTAAAATAAGCTTTCATTACATACTTCCCAAAATATTAGAAAACGGATCATTACAAATTCTCTCTGTCTATATACCATTATGGTATGTGATTATTGTTCACCTTATTGCATATCACTTGTTAAAAAAGTTGTGTAGTTTGAGCACTTAAGTTGTTTATTTTATGCTATTTGAACATTTGATTGTCCAGTGTAGGTTGGCACAAGTACAAATAATTAGAATATTTGAAGCAGAAACATGTAAAACAATAAGATGCCTCAGTTTTTCTGCAGTTTTTTGCAGCTCTTGGCTGTAGGTCTATGTGCTTTACAAGGAAGACGATGTTTCATCCAAAAGACTTTGACATATGTAACTCAAACATTGAAATGCATTACTTCTAGGTACCTCACCTCTAGACTAGAATGCAGTACCATTTGTAAGATACAGAAAATGCTGATATTGGCATACCCACGTAGATTGATAGAGCATGTTGAGACAAAACCCTCATCTTGAGATTTAAATACCTTTTGACACTTAGGAACTCCACACAGTGTGCTCCTCAAATAGAAATAATTTTGCATCATGGTGAATTAAAAAATCATAGAATATTCTGAGTTGGAAGAGACCCACAAGGATCATCAAGTCCAACTCTTAAATGATGGCTCAAAGAGGGGATCTAACCTGTGATCTTGGCACTGTACTCCATATTATCACACTGACTGCTCCTGTGACATCCATATCAGACACTACTTTGTCACCAGTAGGTTTATATAAAAGTATCTTGCTTCTCCAGCCTCCAGTGTTCAAGACAGAGTTGAGAACCTCAATAAAAATAATATTTATGGTCAGATTTTACATGTGAATTAGATTTTCACATGTAAAATCTGATTTAAAATTACTAGAGTTTTGGGCTCAACTTGGATTTGTAATTAAAAGTAAATATTAAAGAGAGAAAATAAAGTAAAATTTATATTTATGCTCTAGTTTTAAATCATTAAATTATAGAATAGAGCAGCATCCTTTCCATCTTCACCCCACCACCCACTCATTCTTTGATTACCTCATGAAATTCAATGGATAATTCTTCTGTGAATAATTCTTAGGTTTCAGACTCCTCTGACTAAGAAAATTCTTTGTCTGGATTGTTTCATAAAGAAGACACATAATATTTCTGTAACTGGCTAACATCTTAAAAACGGAAAACCCAACATTTTACTGGACAAAAAGACCAACAGATGGAAGGCTATATTTAGAAGTTATTTTTCAGCCTTCAAAACTTTTATACTGGGTACTTGAAATTATTAAAATATAGTGACTGTAAAAGTTAAAATCGCTTATTACAAGATACCTTTTTAAAAACAATTGACACAGCATGACAGTTTTCTACATGGTATTTTACTTCTAAGAAGTCAGTGACTGCTATGTCAAATACTGCAGGTTAATACAAAATTGACGATAAAATATTTCACTGATAGAAATTTTGATTTTGATCTTGTATAAGAAATTAGCTATAATAAAAAATATTATGATGATTATCTGTGATGCCAGAAAATTTCGTATGTTTACTTCACAGATACCACAGAATATTTTGAATTGGAAGAGATCCACAAGGATCCTTGAGTCCATCTCTGCAGCGAATGGCCTATTAGGGGATAGAACCTGTGACTTTGGCATTATTAGCACCATGCTCTAACCAGCTGAGCTAAATTGATATAACACTTTTCTTCACTGTAGGATGAAAATTACTAATGTTTAATTTACTAGTAGTTTAGGGTCCTCACAATGAGTGGCTGAAGTAGCTTGCCAACATTTGTATTGCGGTGTTTCCAATGTCACAAATGCATAGTCATCATTCCTTCTATTTTTGTGATGTATTTCTCATGAGTCGATGCAGCTGAAATAAGGGTGTTGATTTTGATTTTCAATGGTAGAATGAAAAATAACCTGAAAGATATTCTTATCTCTTTTTTTATCTTCCTTGTTTTCACCAGAACTTTTGTGACATCTGAAAATTGGAAAAATATTTAGCATATTTATAGATAAATATCCTTTTTTTTCACCTATAAACATACAGCCAGAAGTAGCTGCTATTCCTTATACTAGTAGTTCATTTACTAGCACTTTTACTGACAACACAAAACAAGAAATCCAAAAGACATTTTTAGTAATTTCCCTTCATCTATCTACCCGAATATTAGCTCCCTGAAGTAAAGATAACAACTGTTCTAGTAAAGTTGTGAGAATATTTATACTAAACATGATAATATCTCAGTTTACATAGGCAGTTTTTTATATTCTGAGTTTCTATCACAGAATATGCTGAGTTGAAAGGGATCCACAAGGATCATCAAGTCCAAATCCTGGCCCTGCAGAGGACCATTCCCAAAAATCACACCACGTGCCTGAGAGTGTTGTCCAAACGCTTCTTGAACTCTTGTCAGGGTTGGTGCTGTGACCACTTCCCTGGGGAGCCTGTTCCAGCACCCAAATACCTCCTGTGCGAAGAACCAACCTAAACCTCCCCTGCCACAACTTCAGGCCATTCCCTCGGGTCCTTGTCACTGGTCACCAGAGAGAAGAGGTCAGTGCCTGCCCCTCCTCTTTCCCTCAAGAGGAAGTTGTAGACTGCGATGAGTTGTTACCTCTATTAAGAATTGAAAACAGGGGAAAAATAAATTTTAATGTGATTGATTTTTTTTTCGACTTGAAAGTGTGCATTTAGGTACATGTATATTGCCTTCATGTAAATGGCACATGGTTGGAATAACCTTACTTCTCCTTTTTAGTGTTCTGGAAGCTCTTTTGCTCAGGAGCAGATTTAAGTTAATGCTACCAGTTGTGATATCAGCCTGAGCTGACTGCAGCCATTTCCTCCCCTGGCCGGGACCTGGACTCTCATCCTGAAACCAGACCCTGTCTCATCCTGCCCCCACCCCCATGGCCCTGCTGGACCATCTTGGTGCTGTGTCTGATCCTGGTCCCCTCACTGGGAACTCTAATCCTGTTCTCAGGGAGATGCCCAGTGCTCTGGGCTGGAGCTGCTCCCCAGGCCTGCCCTGCTTCTTGTTGGGGTGGTGGGACCAGCCCTAGCTGCCAGTATGGGCACTGCCCAGCCTGGGAGAGCCCCCACACTCATAGCCCCACTGTCCTCAGGGAACCACTGGCTCCTGCTGCACTGCATCAGGGAAAAAATGCTCATGGATTTTTGACAGTCAGGAAAACGACCTCCTGCACATGAATCATTCTTGAGGATAATAGATCATAGATCTAGCTAAATTTAGCTCTCAGCTAAGTTTAGCTCTGCTTTTTTGAATTGGAAAAGAGAAATTAGGCCCATCTTTTTTTTTTGTTTCCCACGACTCATCAAGAAGGGTAAAATTGCAAACTAAAGAGGGAAATTCCAGGGGAAAATAAAAGCGTTGGATTGACGAGAAGAAACAGAAAGGAACCTGTGAGGTTAGAGAAAACTCACTAGTCTTTTCATTTAAAATATTGAGTGTTTGGAGGTAGGTAACAGAGATAATGTATCAAAGAAAATGTAGTAAGTTTCAATATGCCTCAGTGTCTCTTTTTACACCTACAAAAATTTTTGGTAAGTTCTTTTTAGGTTTTTGGAAATCTTTACTGTTTAAGACTTTCTATTTTAGCTTTATAATGTGTTTTGCCTTGGTCACGTGGTGGATAGATTTCATGCTGTTTTCATCACCTTCTTCCGTCCCATTTAAGCAATCCTCACTTCACACTTCTATCTAGAGAGGCAGAGCTGGATGCGCATGAAAATGCTATTCTTCATTTTCATTTCCTTTTTCCACATTTTTCAGTACTCTTAAAAGAGGATTAGTAAATCCCTGGCTACTTAGAATTTCTCAGATGTCACTATGCCTTATAGCATTTCTCTTCAGTACAGCCATTTGATAAAGTGAAAAGAGCACAAAATTTTCTGAGAAAATAATGGAGCTTCTCTGGTCATGCCAAGGATGAGTGATATTTCCATGTTGTACTTTTAAAATCAGATCTTGAGTTAAATTAATTGGAGTAAGATGATTTACAAGAATTTAAGAGCCGACTCATAAAGTTACTTTTTCGCATGTTCTGTAAATCTGTATTTAAATCTTACTGTCAAAAACCTGCTAAGTATTATACATTTAGTGGAGTTGTTAGTTTTTAATAGAAACCCTCTGACAAAAAAAACCCAAAAAACAAACTACCACAATCTGACCCTAAATGCTTAGACTGGCAAATCTTCATAGGATTATCAATTATTAAATCTCACATATATCACATTCACTTTTATTTATCTTTAATTCATGTATAGAAGATTATTATTTTATATTTTTTTTAAGTATATGTCCTTAATTGAACAGAAAGTAGTCAGCAAAAATTCACTAAATCTGTGAAAAATTCATGTCAGAATCTGCATTACTAATGCAACACTAGTCATAATACATATGCTGTGGACTGGCACAGGTTTTGAAAAATGAGCACGTAGAAAAAACTGTATTGATAACTAAAGGTACGTGGAAGAGGTCCTTCACTGTGCATGTGTAATTTTTTTGGTCCTGGATGTAATAGTGTACTTTCTGTTGATACGAACTGTCTTTAAATAACACTAACGAATATACAGCTTATTGGTTTCTGATATTACTAACAGCTGTAATATTTAAAAGGCTCATTTTCAGGAGAACATTATTTAATAGTGTGTTTAACAGTACTAAAATAATTTAGGGACTTAATCATATTCAGTGTGTGTTTACTGGTATAGTTCAATTGATTTAAAATATTTATTTTATGAAAGAATCTGATCTTTTTTTGCTATCTGTGTACACTCAACCTAAAAATTATGTCATATAAAATTACTTTAGCTTGCTTGAAAGCAATAGGCTTCCTCTGATACAGTATGTGTAATGGAACAAGAGATATCTTTAACAAAGATATTACCAGTACTTGGGTTTTGCTTAGTGTGGATATTTTTTAAGATAAGGGCCAATAAAGAGAATGATTTTGTTTCTTCCAGAATATCCCTTAGCAACTGGGTCATGGTTAAAAAACATTTTAACAACAGTGTCTGTCTGAAAGCTCTCATAGGTCAAATAAAATTAAGTGGAAAGAAAGATTTAAATTCCACTGTGTGAGTGAGAACAGGTAACTTTTCATAGAGGTTATACCAACAGTTCCTTAGTAAAGCGACTTTAATTCAGCACAGTCACTGATACGGGTGAATGAAAACAACTTGAAACAAATCTCAAAGTAAACTAGATGCCATGAATATCAACATTAGATACTTTTTTTTGTCTTTTTTCCTTTTTTTCCTAGAAAGGTCCAATCTAAGAGTGAGAAAATAATTTTGGAGCAATCTGAGATTCAATAAAACTATTGAATTGATTAAAAATGAGGATATATTGAAAAAGATCCTCAATTAAAATTTGTTTTTAAGCTCAACAGTGATAGCTATTCATCTTTTATGTTCCTTGATTTTAATTTTTTAAAAATGAGATATTTCAAAACATTTCTATTCTAGTTCTCAGGCAAGAATTTCTCATCTTCTCTTAAATAGATATACCAGGAATGTCAAAAGACTCAAAAAACCATATTAAACATCTCTATTATTCCTTATAATGCTCCTGATGAGCTGATTGATAGTTCAGAGCACAGACTATAATCATAACATTATATGGTAGGTAGGATTATTCTCATTGCTGGAGTATGAGTGCTGATTTGTGCATAGTAGGATAAAAAATAAGACTAAACAGCAGAAGCAACTAAGTATCCTAGTGATAAAATCTGATCTTGACAGAGGGCAGAAGAGTGCTGCAGTGGACAGATGGTGCAGTTTCATAGGACATACTTGTGGTTATTCCAAGATGCTCTAAGTCAGCTGATTTAGATTCTCCACCATCACATTACAAAGATGCAAGCCCAAAAAAGTAATGGTGTGATGTCTTCAGGCTGGATTTATCCTGCTTAGGTCTCCTTTATTTACAGTATTCTGATGGGTTTTATTTCCATGGCAGTTCAGTAATTTTTAATAATATTGACTTATATCTTCATCTACTTATGATGTTTGCAACCAATATTAAATCTATTTCCCTGAAAAAGGAAACAAGTACAAAAATATTAAAGGACCCATATATGCTTCGCCACTCTTAAAAAAGAAACAAAAGCTAGAAGTGGAAAAAAATTATGTCATAACAGTGTACTAAAACCAGAGGGTCAATATAGAATCAGAACTTTAATATCTGTTCACAAGTAAATGAATTTGGAGAAATAATCATGTAATGGTGTAGATGGTTAAATAAAATGAGCCTAGGTTGAATCCAGGGAACTTAGTAACCCATTTGTAGCATTGTTTTAAAGAAGCTATATTTTCTCTAGAAACAACTAAAGTCCAGAAATGGTTTAGGCACAATCAAACAGGTCCCAAGCTCACAAACTCTACCATGTCAAATTGGCCTTGTATAGCATTAGCCTGCGTATTTCTGAGCTCTTCTTCCCAGTATATATTTACATAGCCTAGATATTTCACTACACACAGCATTCTAACATCTTTGAAAATGATTGTTTAGGTAAATAAAACATTTTTATTATTAAAAATTATTCATCCTAATTCCATGGATTGCAGCAAAACCTCTCACACACTGATGACAGCTTATTTTACACAACTTTTTAACAATATGTTTCACAAGTGAAAGGGCATAAATAATATTTATTATTACTGTTATCAATTTTCACTTGTGCTATTATTTTTATTTACAATGCATTGGTTCACTATTGTCATGTGTGAGCCAAGGTATAGAGACGCCCGAAAATTCATCTGTCTGTAATAGAGATTGCCATGATGGGCATACCTAAAGCAGCACTGATGAGTGAAAAGGCTTAATACAATAAATCAGGAAGCCAGGGTATTAAAAGGTTATGTTTGGTCTAACATGGTGAATGCAGAAACCAAGAAAAGTAATATTCTGCATGAAAATATCCTAAGAGTTTACATTTATCAAAGCAAAAGTACAGTATGACGTGCTGAGGTGTGAGACAGTGGGAATCTGAACAAGAGCTGATTTGCACACATAAACGGTAGCCAAGAGATGAGGTACGTTTCATTTTGCTCTGAAGCTACCCTTGCATGCTACCCTTGCAAACTTTTACCATATGATACATCGTTATAAGCTTGGTGTGTTATGTTCACAAACCCAGTCCTCAGCTTGTAAATAGTAATTTTCATCTCAATGTAAGGTTTACCCTTATAAAGATTAGGAAGAAAGTTAATTTTGATTGCAACCTGTGAGCTCACAGATTTCTAGATTTTTTTGTCATTCATCTAATTCGAGATAAGAAAGCTTGAGAGTTACTGAATATCATTATCTAAAGAAAGAACCTGCTCAGGTAAAAAATGTCATAGATCACACACAGGTTAGGAGGAAAAATAATTAGTGTAGGAGAAATCTGCTGCCACAAGAAACTGCAAAATTGTCTTAAAGATGAAGAAATTTATTTCCATTTTATTAGATTCAAAATTCTGTCTGAAATTAGAAGGGTCTTTTAAGTCAAAAGCATTGTTACAAGATATTTTGAGTCAGTAAAGTTAACTTTAATAATTTGTTTTGTGTCTTATCTAGAGCAGATGTATGCTCAAGGAAAGCACAAATTGAAATTTTGCTAGGCTAAAAAAGAACTTTTCAATTTGTCTGCAACATTTTAAGTTGCATTTTAAGTGTTGAGGAAGTAGAGACCTTTTTGCTCCTTCACTTTCTCCTGTCTTCAAGTCTAGCCTTACTTTTTTTAAAATTTTTTTTTTCCACCAAATGACTATTAACAGAAATATTTTTGTCCCAGATTGTCAGCCTCTGATGGAAGAAATTTTCATATGAAAAATGCTGAATGTCTAGTGGCAAACTCTTCTTGGGAACAAGTTATTTTGTTCTGAATAGATAAAGTCTTGTTTAAATTAAATTATGTGTACATAGACCTGCTAAAAGCACAAGGGCCAAAAACCACAGGGATTTACATGATGCAAAATAGGCACTTCTGTTATGAATATAGACCAATGAGCGAATATAAATGCTGCTATGCAATCAAAACAACCAAAATCAGCTTGTTTGTGATAGTCAATCAAGTGAGCTGCCCAAAACTAGAAGGTGAGCTGGCAATAAACTAATTTTTATTAAAAAATATTATTTTAGTGCCTTTTGTAAATGGCATTGTGGATATCTCAAGACACTACACATATCCCCTCATGCATAACATCACATTAGCAAAAAAGTGAGATGTGTATTTATTCAAGAAATTGAATTTATAGTAAGGAATAGGGACATAATGTTCTGATGTTCAGTTCATTGATCATTTGTGGGCTATCAGTTCAAAAAAGACAATCACCATCTTTAGAGAATATTAATTCTATGGATATCCATGTCCTCCTGAAAAATATTCACAGATGCCAAATATTAGGCTAGATCACTGCTTTTATAAAATGTAGATCTGAAATCACAACAAACATGTTTCTGATATTGAAGTATATAAAACCCTATTCATAATAGGGTTTACATAATAGGTTTTACATAATAGTGAAAGGTGTCCCTGCCCATGGCATGGTGATTTGAACTAGATGACCTTTAAGGTCCCTTCCAACTCAAACCATTCTATGATTCTATGATCCTATGATTTTCATGCCAATTTGTGTTTATATCTGTGTATGGATATTTATATATATCTTTTTTATCACTATAAGTAAAAAAAATATTTATGAAATATTAGAATCTTTATCCTCATTTTAAGAAAGAAAAAATGAAACATAGAGGCTGCATTAAGTTTTTAACCAAACTATCAGATCAGGAAACCCTACTGAACAAAGGAAAATATAATCCTTTTCTGATAAATTAATTAAAACAGAACAAGTTCATTGATTCTAACATGACTATACATCAGTTTGTAAGTACATGGGTCAGTATGTTATTATTTTCTTATTTACAGGAAGATGTTTAACATGAAATAGAATGTATCTCTAAGAAGTATCATAAAGATAAACCAAATCTAAGGTCGTGGCAAACACTGGAGATCTGTTTCATGCTTATTACACAGACATGCTGAGCAAAACTAGCATAGAATCTGCCAAAATATTTATGAGACAGAGTCGTTTTGAACAACTTTTTGAAAAAAAACAAAGTGTTCTGAAGAAAATGCAACATGGAAAAAGAACAGAGAAAAACATGATACATGAGATGCAGGATACATGAGATGCAATTTTTATGAAAAAAAAAAGTTAGGTTTGGTGTTTTAAATATTGAGAAAAATCCCACTAATGACATCACTGGGTTCAAAAAAAGTTTTAAACTTCTGGTTTTGGTCTCTTTTTAAAAAGGTTAGGGATTCAGTATCAGTTTTAATATCATGAGTTAGAGGAAAGATTATAAAGTTATGGAGATAAGTCACGGTCAGACACAGAATTGCCTCAATTTGTAAAATCTGAGAATAGGAGAAACTGACTTAACTGATCTATATTTATTAAGTATTCTACACAATCTTGTTTGGTAAGTGAGACAGAGAATATTAATTAAGTAAGCTTTGTAAGATGTCAGAGAACCAAAACACCTTAAAAACAAATTGGAATCCTTTTCATTCCCTTTGAAATTTGATTAGAGAGACGGAATATCTTGTAAAATTGTGCATTTTCTTAAAGCTTTCATATATAGTAAATGATAACCTAAGGATAAACTTAAACTTTGTGAGAATTGTTGATGAAGCACTGCCATCTTTTGGTTGTACAAATACAGAATATGGAGGAAGGATATAATTGTCACTGAAATAAGGACATAGGCTGAAATCATTAAATGATTACTTTGTTCTAGCATTTATCTACTTTCTTTTCGAGATAATTGACTGCAATTGTCCATTAATATTCTTCAGTATATTCTAATTTCACCATCCTATCAGTGAAAGTAATACAACAAAATGGCTGTAAAGCTGATGAAGACATTGTTGGTTTTGATAGAAAATCAAAAGCCTAGGTTAATAGGATTTTCTGTAATTTTTTTAATTGCTCTAATCTTTATTTTTCCCAGTGCTGTGGTACCAGTATGTTTCTGGAAAATTATTTTTTTTCAGTTACCTATTTAACATTTTTCAGAGGACACACAATTCTAAGTAAACAGTATAGCAGTATGACAGAATGCCTTTCCTGCATGTGGAAGTATTTGACAAATTTAGTAAGTCAGGAGAGGTGTCAAAAAATGTAGTACGTGCTTTAAATGTGTAAGCCTGGTAGGAGATTCTGTTTTAAGATGTACGTATTTTATTTCCAGTTTTATTGTCATATCAGATTTTACCTTTTTTTAAAATACAATATTAGTGTCATAAACTTATATAAGCAAATTTCTAGGATAATAAATATAATTTTCACATGAATATTAATATTTTACCTCCCCAAAAAATTAGTTTTAAAAAGTTATGTCACACTAAAGCTTTGCTAAATTAACAGTTAAAGGTCAAAAGTGATCAACTAACCACAACCTGAATATAAATGGAATAAATTTCTGCTTGTAAGAAATCATATATTTAAGCAATACTTTCAAGCTTGATTTGAAGAGAAAGAGAGATGGGAATTTTGCCATATGCTAAGACTTCTGATGTGACATTTTTCCTGTTAACTCAAATATGGGTGAAAGTGTGAAGTGCAAAATATGCTTAGACTGCTAAGGACTGACTATTAGCACACTTGCTTAAAAATTCAGTCAGCAGGCAACATTTGGAAGGTCAGAGGCCTGTGATATGGAAATCAAATAATTTTCTGATACTGAATGAGAGATGAGAGGCTTTGAAGGTCTGTTGGGATTTTTTGTTTTGGTTTGGGGTTTATTTTTAAATTAAGACAAGAAGTTTCTGCACATCTGCTGCCTGAGATGGTGATAAAGGAGCCAATATCAACATTTGGCAAGAACAATTGTTACTTCATTTCAGATATGCTGGTACCGCTGGCAGAGAAAGTTACAGATGAGACTCATAGTACCTGATACAACAGCAGGAGAGTCTGTTCCGAGCAGACTAGGCATTTCTTGAAACATCTCATTCTCCTATCCTGTGGTCAAGCATGTTTTTGTGTACACCATACTGAATCATAATTCCATCCTCTCACCTAGTTCAGGTAATCTCCGTCATTCTTACTCTACAGTCTGCTCCCACTGACACTCTCTGGATTCCTGTACAAAGCACTGGATGCCTCAGGACAGGGACCCAGCTGCATTCATGCTACCACTGGATACACGCAGACCTTGCAGAGAACCATCATTCAGAAGCAGCTCCCTGTGTGTAGTCATTTGCCACAATACTTAGCAGCTGATACCAAGAGACAGAGATTTCTTCTGCAAACCAAACTGAAGCAAGTCATGTTCCCCCACTGGTAAGACTATACTATCTGGAAATCTTTGGAAATCTTTGAATTAAAAAAATTATCTTTTTCGAATTTAGATATAAACAGGAACAGGTTATATTTATGATGGACACAATCTTTCTAAAATAAGCTAGATAGACTTTCTTCCATTTTTCCTCTAGATGACATGAGAGAATATGAGATGGTATGAGTGTATTTTCATTGCACAGAAGGATTGGAAGGTTAAGGTACTAAAAACACCATGAAGAAAAAATTTAAAAAATGGAGACAGTTTGGAGGGCTAACTGAAAGCCAAGCAATATCAAATAGTCTGAATTAATGAATGACAGCCTAGAGTCACATTTCCATTTCTAAATCTTATTCTGTCAGAGGAAAGAAATTATATAGTCTATATATACAGAGGACACTTTCCCATAAAATGTTGTAGATTGTAACGCTGAGTTTCATTATTTGTTGGCTTTGCCTTTCCTTTTTTTCTTTTCCCTTTTTTTTTTTTTATACTTAAGGAATGCAGACTATTTACCAGAGAATCAAGATTTTATAAATGCTTGTGAGGATTTACTATATGAAAAATGCTCAGCTGAAAGTTCTAGGGCATATGAATACATGTGGAAACAACAAATGAGCACTTTAATGAAAAAAAAAAAGTGGGAACACCTGCACAGTTTCAGTATTTTGCAGGCTGATTTATTTCCCTCTCAATATGCACTCATAATTCTCACTAACATAATTGGAGTAACACCTATACATCAAGTAAAAAAATAGCTATGAGTGTTTCTATCACTTCCGTAGGTATCATCATCATTTCAGTCAGTTTCTGTAGGACGGATATAATGAGACTGCCAATAAATTTTCTCTTTTTAGGTATACCTGAGTTTATAAATGAGTAGTCACTTAGAAATACACTTGGTTTCCAGTGGGGAGTTGGCCTAAGCTTCAACGTACAAACACCTGCATGAATATTTCTAAATGCTAATATCTTCAAACTAGTATTAAAATTGATTGTTTATATGCATCAGAACATTACTGTTTTATCATGCAAGAAGTTTATAACAGGAAAAAATCTCTTTTTTTTGTATAATGTTTTAGAAGATAAAACTGAGAAGAAAAAGAGACTATATTATTATATAATATATAATATATTATATTCCTAAAAACTCTTATCTCCCAGAACCTGAGAATTCATATTTGCCAATTTTGTATATTCTTTCCCTTAGCACTTTTTGTTGCTCATTTCCAAGACAGGTTGCTGTGCCAGATAAATCTTTAGTTTGTCTCAGCATGATCATCTTTTATGTATGCATAGGAAGTTCTATGTAGTTACACTTCAAGAGACAGGAGAGAGCCAAGATCTTAAAAATCCACTTCCTAAGAATTAGGAGTTGGACTTAACTCTAGTGCATGGGTCTTCTTCAGTAAGAACATATTCTTTAATAAAACTGCTTAAAGTTTCCAATTATATGGATGAGCTACTTCTCAGTACAGAATGACCAGTACACTCTCTTATAAAGGCACTGAAATTCTCATATGAAAGCAAAAACCTTATGAAACTGAATACTGAAACTGTCATGGCAATATTAAGAGTGCACAAGGAAGCATGTAAATGTCAGTGGTTTCCTCACTACCATAAGGGAACAATTTTCTTCCCTTATTTTCCTCTCATGCATTTTCATATTTGCAGAGTATCTTTGAGAAACTTTAACTTAACTGTTATGTACCTGATTTTCCTCTTTCACATCCTCATCCTAGACATGTTAAAGTCAAATAAAAGGTTTTCATTGGCCCCAGGTAGCTTGCAGTGTGGTTTACAATGTCCCCTTAAGAGGAAGGTTAGTGTAAAATCTCAGACATATTAAGCTTGCTCATCTAAAATATTCGGGTAATTTGATGACCCCTAACTTGTGATGGTGTAAAAAGTTGCCATGGTCTCCCCAAAGTGATGGATTAGCATTTCAGAAAGCCCCATAGATTGAGGATCATGGTGATATATAGTAAAAAAATTATTCAACTAAGGCGAAGATGCCAGAAAAAAAAACACGGTAAAAGTCTCTGTTCTTCAAAATATGAGACCATCAGTAAACTCATAAATAAACAGATAAGGTTGTTTGTAATAAACTAGAGAAAAAAAAGATTTTAAGAAAGATTGACAGGAAATAAAAAATCACAATAGTTATGTAAATATGACTGGCTAAGTAAAAGACCTTTGACGTGCATATAGAAAAAATCACCTCTGTGTAAGAAAAAAATGGGTATTAATTTTTACTGATAAAATAGAAACAAAACATGGGAAGATCAATGTCCATAAATTAAATCTCGTTTCATAATTTATGTCAGGAATATATTGATTGGAGAGGTGTAGTGACTTTGCTTTCTCAATTCATTTTGATTCTTCAAAATTTCTTTCATTATTTGGTCAATCGTCCCTGGGTTTAGTCAATGTCTCTGTAATTCCACTTTATAAAAAAGAGATATTTTTATTTATATAAAGAAATTATTTATGCATTTAAAGAAAGGTAGATAACCACCAACCTTATTTTTAAACAGAAAGAATAAGACAACTTGTAAACAAACATCTTTCTCTGAAAAACTTTGTGGCAGAAGTAAAGTTCAGGAAGATAAACTTTGGACAGGATGCTCCAGAGACTGGAAAATATGATTTCCAAGTTTTCAGTAATCCTGATGTCTGAGACATTGTTCTATTGCAGTCGACCATAAAAAATATATTTCCAGATATGTGAGAATGAGAAAAGAGGATTTAGATATCATGGAGTCGTGCAGAATAA